>NC_044037.1:126911828-127224205 GCF_901765095.1 Microcaecilia unicolor
ACTACTCACCTTTCCCTCCTCCGAGCGAACTCCATTCACCACCACCCTCTGGCATCTGCCCGTCAACCAGTTCCTAATCCAGTTTACCACTTCGGGTCCTATCTTCAGCACGTCTAATTTATTTAAGAGCCTCCTGTGGGGAACCGTGTCAAAAGCCTTGCTGAAATCTAAGTAGATTACGTCCATAGCACGTCCTTGATTTAATTCTCCTGTCACCCAGTCAAAAAATTCAATGAGATTCGTTTGGCACGATTTCCCTTTGGTGAAGCCATGTTGTCTCGGATCTTGCAACTTATTGGCTTCCAGGAAATTCACTATCCTTTCCTTCAGCATGGCTTCCATTACTTTTCCAATAACCGAAGTGAGGCTTACCGGCCTGTAGTTTCCAGCTTCTTCCCTATCACCACTTTTGTGAAGAGGGACCACCTCCGCCGTTCTCCAATCCCTCGGAACCTCTCCCGTCTCCAAGGATTTATTAAACAAGTCTTTAAGAGGACCTGCCAGAACCTCTCTGAGCTCCCTCAGTATTCTGGGATGGATCCCGTGCGGTCCCATGGCTTTGTCCACCTTTAGCTTTCCAAGTTGTTGATACACACTCTCTTCCGTGAACGGTGCTCTATCCACCTGGTTCTCAGGTGTACTTTTGCCAGTCCCTCTCGGTCCTTCCCCAGGATTTTCTTCAGTGAAAACAGAACAAAAGTATCTATTTAGCAAATTGGCTTTTTCTTCATCATTTTCTACATAGCGTTTCGTTGTATCTTTTAGTCTCACAATTCCCTTTATAGTCTTTCTCCTTTCACTAATATACCTGAAGAAGTTTTTGTCTCCCCTCCTTACATTTCTAGCCATTTGTTCTTCCGCTTGCGCCTTCGCCAGACGTACCTCTCTCTTGGCTTCTTTCAGTTTCATCCGGTATTCCTCCCAGTGTTCCTCCTCTTGAGAATTTCTATATTTCTGGAACGCTAACTCTTTAATCTTTATTTTCTCAGCCACTTGCTTTGAGAACCATATCGGTTTCCTTTTTCTCTTGCTTTTATTTACTCTCCTTACATAAAGGTCTGTGGCCCTGTTTATTACTTCTTTTAGCCTGGACCACTGTCCTTTCACTTCTCGTATGTCCTCCCAGCCCATCAGCTCCTTCCTCAGGTATTCTCCCATTTTGTTAAAGTCAGCTCGCTTGAAATCCAGGACTTTGAGTTTAGAGTGGCCGCCATCCACATGAGCCGTTATTGTCCCGTCCCGGGCCCTTACCTGGGCTCCCGCAGCGGGGGGCGAAGACCGACGGAAGCCGCGGGATCCAGGGCGGCGAAGACGAGCCGCCGACGGGGCCGGCGCTGCCGCGGGCCGCTCCGAGGCCGGCGATCCACTGGAGCGAGCGCCGGCCTCGGAGAAGGGGATACGCCGGCCAAGATGGCGGCGCCGGCGTCGTCGTCTCCCTGCGCTGGAGCAGACCAGCGACCCAGCTCCGCCTACTCGCACCGGATTGGCGCATTGACGAGGAGACCCCGCCTGCCTGGCAGGCTGGCCAATCCAAGCCTCCCTTGCCTGCCTAGACCGGGGGGATTGGCTCCAGCTGTTTGAAGGCGATGGACAGGCGGGGGATTTAAACACCGAAACGGGAAGAGTCCAGTGCTTCCGTTTCGTTCGTCAGAAGCCCACACAGTGGATCGGAAGTGTAGCCACCTTCGGAGACTGTGTCCTCTTCAGCTAGCCGTCCTTGCTAGCCACCTCCAGAGACTGAGTCCTCTTCAGCTAGCCGTCCTTGCTAGCCACCTTCAGAGACTGCGTCCTCTTCAGCTAGCCGTCCTTGCTAGCCACCTTCAAAGACTGAGTCCTCTTCAGCTAGCCGTCCTTGCTAGCCACCTTCAGAGACTGAGTCCTCTTCAGCTAGCCGTCCTTGCTAGCCACCTTCAGAGACTGAGTCCTCTTCAGCTAGCCGTCCTTGCTAGCCACCTTCGAAGACTGTGTCCTCTTTGGCTAGCCGTCCTTGCTAGCCACCTTCAGAGACTGAGTCCTCTTCAGCTAGCCGTCCTTGCTAGCCACCTTCAGAGACTGTGTCCTCCTCAGCTGGCCGTCCTTGCTAGCTACCTTCAGAGACTGTGTCCTCTTCAGCTAGCCGTCCTTGCTAGCCCCTTCAGAGACTGTGTTCCTTTTCTGCGCTAGCCGTCCTTGCTAGCGGCCCTTTAGAGACTGAGTTGCTGACTACCAGCCAGGCCGACCGTCACCCCGCGGTTCCAGCAGTCCTGCTGGCCACCTGCAGCTGGGGGCTCAACCCTCGGTGAACGGCGGTCGCCGCGGGTGAAGATTCGGGGTGCACGGCGGTCCTCGGAGGTCTTACCAGGCCTCAGGGAACCTAAGGGCTCACCACCAATCGCAACAGGACAGGAAACGGAAGCCATGAGCTCGCCTACGCAGCCCGATCTACGGGACCTGGCCAAGGTACTTCAGCAGCAGCAGGAGCAGCTGAACGCCCTGTCGCGGGTGCTCCAGAACGTATGCTCTCAACTTTCAACGCTTCAGGTACAGAACCAGGCCGCTGCGGTCCAGGGGGCCGCAGTGGCTTCCCGTTCGGGAGGGTTCCGCACGGGACCTCAGTTCCCTGAGCCGGCACGATATAATGGGGCCCCCGGAGGTTGCCGGGGGTTCCTCAATCAGTGCAACTTGGCCTTCCAGATGCAACCGGAGACATTTGCTTCGGACCAAAGTAAAGTGGGATATATCATGGGCCTATGCGAAGGGAAGGCCCTGGCCTGGGTGGCCCCACTTAACGAGCAACAGGACCCCATCTTGGATGACTATAATGAATTTCAGCGCCGGTTCCGTATGGTGTTCGACCTTCCTGGGAGACCATCTTCCGTGGCGTCGGAACTGCTGCGAATTCATCAGGGTGAGGGAACGGTGGCCGATTATGCCATTCGTTTCCGGACCTTAGCCACGGAGCTCCGTTGGAACCCGGAGTCCTTAATGGCCATCTTTACGGAAGGGTTACAAGAACGAATCAAGGACGAATTGGCAGGGCGAGAGGTCCCAGGCCAATTGGACGCCCTGATTTCGCTCTGTATCCGAGTAGATACCCGGTTCCAGGAGCGAGCGAGAGCCCGGGTGGAACGGCAGAAGTGGGCACGGGGAACGTCCCGGACTACTAAGGGGCCGTCTCCTCGCCGTGGGAACCAGGACTCCAAGGAGAATGGGGAGGAGCCGATGGTGATGGGCCGTCAACGACTGGCCCCTTTCGACAGGAAAAAACGCTTGTGGGACGGACTGTGCCTCTATTGTGGTGAGGCCGGACATTTTATTCGAGCCTGTCCCTCCCGGGCGGGAAACGTCTCCCCCAAGGCACCTTGAGGGGAGGGGTCTTGGGGCATTCCGCTCCCCTACCGGATTCCCTGATCACACTGCCAGTAATTCTACGGTGGCACGAGACTGCTATCCAGACCCGGGCCCTTGTGGACTCGGGGTCGGGGGGCAACTTCATTGGGCACGAACTGCTACAACAGATGGGCTGGCCCACGCTCCCGCGGCGGCCGGCGCTGCAAATAACCTCCATCCAGCGAACTACATTACCGCAGCCGATCACGGAGATCACCTCCTTTTTGGAATTGCAGGTGGGGGAGGATCACCAGGAAGAAGTCCAATTCCTGGTACTATCCCGGACCATTCATCCAGTGGTTCTAGGATTGCCCTGGCTACGGAGGCATAGCCCTGTTATTGACTGGACCGAGGGAAGTATCCAAGCTTGGGGTAGTTCCTGTCGGGAGAACTGTTGTAAGGGCTGGACCGGCAGCTGCCCTGCATTTACTAGTATGCCCGGGGGGGGGGGGGGCGCGGATAGAGCTGGGCTCCCTGCCTATGGACTATAGGGACTTTGCAGATGTGTTTTGTCCAGTGGAGGCGGAAGTTCTACCGCCTCATCGGTCGTTCGACTGTGCCATTAACTTGATGGCAGATACCATGCCACCGCGGGGCCGACTGTATACCCTGTCCCGAGGGGAGTCCAAGGCTATGCAGGAGTACATCCGGGAGAATCTGCGAAGAGGCTTCATCCGGCCCTCTACGTCCCCGGCCGAGGCCGGATTCTTTTTTGTTACTAAGAAGGATGGCTCCTTGAGGCCCTGTATCGATTATCGGGGGTTAAATGCCATCACGGTAAAGGATCGCTTTCCTCTACCGCTCATTCCCGAACTCTTTGACAGGCTGCAAGGAGCCCAGATGTTTACCAAGTTGGACTTACGGGGGGCCTACAACTTAGTGCGAATCCGGCAAGGAGACGAATGGAAGACGGCTTTTAACACCCACGAGGGACATTTCGAGTATCGGGTGATGCCATTTGGCCTATGTAATGCCCCTGCGGTGTTTCAGCGACTTATTAATTTTGTGCTCGAGGATTTGCTGAACTCCACGGTAATTGTTTATCTGGACGACATCTTGGTGTTTTCCCAAAACCCCGCGGAACATGTGGGTCATGTTCGCGCAGTGCTGCAGCGGTTACGACAATACCGCCTGTTTGCTAAGCTCAGTAAGTGCGCTTTTCATCAGAGGTCGTTACCATTTTTGGGACACATTCTGTTACCCGGAGGGCTACAGATGGAGCCGGACAAACTCCGGGCGATTCGAGAATGGCCACAACCGCTGGGATTGAAAGCACTGCAACGTTTTTGGGGATTCGCGAACTACTATCGCCAGTTTATTCCCCAGTATTCACAACTGACGGCGCCGTTAACAGCGCTCACTAGAAAAAACGCGAAGGTCCGGGACTGGCCGCCCGAGGCGCAGGTGGCTTTTCGCCAGGTAAAGGAGGCATTCAACTCAGCGTCCATTTTGTTAGCCCCGGATCCAGAAAGACCCTTTATTGTGGAAGTGGACGCGTCCGCGTTGGGAGCCGGGGCGGTCCTCTCGCAAGTGAATTCCAAGGGCCGGCGCCAGCCTTGCTCTTTCTTCTCTCGTAGATTCTCCCCGGCGGAATGTAATTATACAGTAGGGGACAGAGAGCTCTTAGCATTGAAATTAGCCCTGCAGGAATGGAGACATCTGCTGGAGGGAGCGGAACATCGATTCACAGTGATCACTGACCACAAGAATCTACTGTATCTACAAGAGGCTCAACGGCTCAATCCCCGACAAGCCCGGTGGTCATTGTTTTTCGCCAGATTTCATTTTCAATTAGTTTTTCGGGCGGCTGCTCAAAATACCCCTGCGGACTCCCTCTCCAGAGCATTTGAGGTTCCAGAGGAGACTAAGGAGACCTATTCCATGTTGGATCCAGCATGCCTCAGCGCGGCCGTGGGGGAGGTGGCTCCTACGAGAGAACTAGTGCCGGCCGCTGAACCAGCGAAGGTAATGCAATGGGGGCATTTGTCCAGATGGGTGGGACATTTCGGGTATCATAAGACTCTGCGTCTCATTACCAGACAGTATCAATGGCCTCAGATGAGGCAGGACATTCTTCAATTTGTCACCACCTGTCCTGTGTGCGCCCGGACCAAACCGGTGATCGGGACCCCCATGGGGAAGCTACAACCACTGTCCGTACCGACAGGTCCCTGGACGGAGCTTTCCATGGATTTTATCACCGACCTCCCCAGTTCCCGGGGACATACGGTGATTTGGGTGGTAATTGACCGTTTTTCCCGAATGGCCCATTTCGTTCCCTTGCCGGGACTTCCTTCGGCGGTCGCATTAGCCCAACTCTTCATTCAACACATTTTTCGACTTCATGGGCTGCCTCTTCGGATTATTAGTGACCGAGGCCCCCAATTCACCTCGCGTTTTTGGAGGGCCTTGTGTACTGCATTGGGGGTGAAGACCCATTTCTCATCTGCATACCATCCCCAAACCAATGGCATGGTCGAGAGGACGAACCAAACGTTAAAAGGGTTCCTACGAGCATTTGTCAACAAACGCCAAGATAACTGGGTCTCCCTACTCCCTTGGGCCGAGTTTGCATATAACCACAGTGTCCACTCGGCCTCGGGAGACTCTCCATTCTTCTTGGTGTATGGACGACATCCTCGACTTCCAGCACCTTTCCCGTCTGGATCTCCGACCCCCATGGTTAATGAAACTCTGGCAGATCTGCAAAGAGTCTGGGAAACAGCCCGAGAACAACTGCAGAAGGCAGCCACCAAATACAAGGTCTTCGCAGATCGGCATCGGGAGACCGCTCCCGTCTTGCAACCAGGGCAGAAGGTATGGTTAAGCACGAAATACCTCCGGCTTCGGGTGCCCTCCCGTAGATTGGGACCTCGGTACATTGGACCCTTTGCAATCCAATCCCGACTTGGAGCTGTGACATATCGGTTGCGGCTACCTAGTACCCTGCGGGTGCATAACGCTTTCCATATTTCTTTATTGAAGAGTTTTCGAGGGTCGCGATGGCATCCTCAACGGCAGGAAACCGAAGATCTAGAAGCAGATCCTGATCCAGAGTTTGAAGTGGACGAGGTCCTGGATGCAAAAAGACAGCGAGGAAAGCTCTATTACTTATTGTCCTGGAAAAATTTTGGCCCCGAAGACAACTCCTGGGAGCCCGCTGCGAATGTACATGCTCCAGAGTTGGTCAAAGCCTTCCACGCCCGGTATCCTTCCAAACCCGGGCCCAGGGAAAAGGGGGCATCCGGGGAGGATACTGTCCCGTCCCGGGCCCTTACCTGGGCTCCCGCAGCGGGGGGCGAAGACCGACGGAAGCCGCGGGATTCAGGGCGGCGAAGACGAGCCGCTAACGGGGCCGGCGCTGCCACGGGCCGCTCCGAGGCCGGCGATCCGCTGGAGCGAGCGCCGGCCTCAGAGAAGGGGATACGCCGGCTAAGATGGCAGCGCCGGCGTCGTCATCTCCCTGTGCTGGAGCAGACCAGCGACCCAGCGCCGCCTACTTGCGCCGGATTGGCGCATTGACAAGGAGACCCCGCCTGCCTGGCAGGCTGGCCAATCCAAGCCTCCCTTGCCTGCCTAGGCCGGGGGGATTGGCTCCAGCTGTTTGAAGGAGATGGACGGGCGGGGGATTTAAACACCGAAACGGGAAGAGTCCAGTGCTTCCGTTTCGTTCGTCAGAAGCCCACACAGTGGATCGGAAGTGTAGCCACCTTCGGAGACTGTGTCCTCTTCAGCTAGCCGTCCTTGCTAGCCACCTTCAGAGACTGCGTCCTCTTCAGCTAGCCGTCCTTGCTAGCCACCTTCAGAGACTGAGTCCTCTTCAGCTAGCCGTCCTTGCTAGCCACCTTCAGAGACTGCGTCCTCTTCAGCTAGCCGTCCTTGCTAGCCACCTTCAGAGACTGAGTCCTCTTCAGCTAGCCGTCCTTGCTAGCCACCTTCAGAGACTGAGTCCTCTTCAGCTAGCCGTCCTTGCTAGCCACCTTCGGAGACTGTGTCCTCTTTGGCTAGCCGTCCTTGCTAGCCACCTTCAGAGACTGAGTCCTCTTCAGCTAGCCGTCCTTGCTAGCCACCTTCAGAGACTGTGTCCTCCTCAGCTGGCCGTCCTTGCTAGCTACCTTCAGAGACTGTGTCCTCTTCAGCTAGCCGTCCTTGCTAGCCCCTTCAGAGACTGTGTTCCTTTTCTGCGCTAGCCGTCCTTGCTAGCGGCCCTTTAGAGACTGAGTTGCTGACTACCAGCCAGGCCGACCGTCACCCCGCGGTTCCAGCAGTCCTGCTGGCCGCCTGCAGCTGGGGGCTCAACCCTCGGTGAACGGCGGTCGCCGCGGGTGAAGATTCGGGGTGCGCGGCGGTCCTCGGAGGTCTTACCAGGCTTCAGGGAACCTAAGGGCTCACCACCAATAGCAACAGGACAGTTATATCAAAACAAACCATTTGATGGTCACTGCTTCCCAGGTGTGCAGCCACTCGGACATTTGACACACTATCCCTATTCGTGAGCACCAGATCCAACGTGGCTCCCTCCCTCATGGGTTCTGTCACCATTTGTCTGAGCAGAGCACTTTGGCAAGCATCCACAATCTCTCTACTTCTTTCCGATTTTGCAGACGGAACCTTCCAATCTACATCCGGCAGATTGAAATCTCCCAACAACAGCACCTCTCTTTTCTTCCCCAACTTTTGAATATCAGCGATCAGATCTTTATCTAGTTCCTCCAATTGTGTTGGGGGTCTATAGACAACACCCAAGTGGACCAAGGTTCTATCCTCTCTTTTTAAGGTGATCCATATCGCTTCTTCCTTTCCACAGTTCCCTGTCATTTCAGTCACTGCGATATCATTTCTCACATACAGAGCTACTCCTCCACCTTTACGTCCCTCTATCCTTCCTAAAAAGATTATAGCCTGGTATGTTTACATCCCATTCATGGGAACCATTGAGCCATGTCTCTGTGACTGCAACTATGTCCAAGTCAGCCTCCAAAATCAGGGCTTGAAGGTCATGAATTTTATTGCTTAGACAGCGAGCATTTGTGGTCATTGCTTTCCATCTACATTTCCTAGTATGTGTTTTGGTTTTAGTGATTTGTGAGGGTGTTTTCTTTTTGGGTACCTTCTCATCTTTTTGTTCCCCCTTCCTTGCTTTTCCTTTTTTTTTCCGCTTCAGTTTTATTTTCAGGAACATCACAGTGCTGTAGTGGAGCAAAAGAATTTTGTAGTGGCAGGCGGATGTTTCTGTGTCACATGACGAAGTCTGCCTGAGCCTACTGTGAACCATCTGTTCTTATGTGGTTTTATTCTTTGAGGCTGTGGTGAGAAGTTATGATTCTGCACAGTCCTATAAGTTGCTTTAATTACATCTAATTCTTGCATTACTTTACAGAGCTCTTGTTTTAAAGTAGATAGCTGAAGACAGATAGAACAAGCTTTAAGTCTCCAGATGATTGGCCTTGAAACTAAAGCACCACAATTATTGCAGAGAATAAAAGTCATCCTGATTGGTTGAAATGGGTATGAACAGGTGTACTATGTTGGAGTAACAGCCTGCAAGGCTGCCTGTGTATGATTGAGTAAAGTTTATGAGGTTTGGTTTGTCTATAAATGTGTGGAAAACCCTGGGGTGGGTGGATTGTGGGGAGGGTGGGTGGGATTATAAGTCCCAAAAGTGTCAGCTAAGTGCTGTTATCAAGGGAATACTCTAGCTGAATGGACCCAAATGGTACAGTCTGAGCACAGAATTTTCAATTGATTTAACTTTTAAAACTGCCCTAGATATTACTAACTTTCCTTTTAAATAAATCTAAATATTCCCAATAATTATAGCAGTTTCATTTATGTTAAATGCCTCTCCTCTCTATCAGAGTTTGGCAGGAACAGAAAGAAAGAAAGAAAGAAAGAAAGAAAGAAAGAAAGAAAGAAAGAAAGAAAGAAAGAAAGAAAGAAAGAAAGAAAGAAAGAAAGAAAGAAAAAGAGAGGTTTCACACTGCTAATTAAATTTATTAAGCAATAAGCAATGGAAAGCGATGGCCACAAATGCTCGCAGTCTAAGCAATAAAGTTCATGACCTTCAAGCCCTGATGTTGGAGGCAGACTTAGACGTTGTTGCAATCACAGAGACATGGCTTAATGGTTCCCATGAATGGATTGCAAGCATACCAGGCTATAATCTATTTAGGAAGGATAGAGAGGGTCATAAAGGTGGAGGAGTAGCTCTATATGTGAAAAATGATATCACAGCGACCGAAATGACAGGGACCTGGGGAAAGGAAGAAGTGATATGGATCACCTTAAAAAGAGAGGACAGAACCTCTGTCCACGTGGGTGTTGTCTACAGACCTCCGACACAATTAGAGGAATTAGATAAAGAACTGATCACAGATATTCAAAAGTTGGGAAACAAGAGAGAGGTGCTGTTGCTGGGAGATTTCAATCTGCCAGATATAGACTGGAAGGTTCCATCTGCGGAATTGGAAAGAAGTAGAGAGATCGTGGATGCTTTCCAAAGTGTTTTGCTCAGACAAATGGTGACGGAACCCACGAGGGAGGGAGCGACGCTGGATCTGGTGCTTACAAATGGGGATAGCGTGTCAAATATCCGAGTGGGTACCCACCTGGGCAGCAGTGACCATCAAACAGTTTGGTTTGATATAACAGCTAAAGTGGAGAGCGGCCACTCAAAACTCAAAGTCCTGGATTTCAAGCGTGCTGATTTTAGTAAAATGGGGGAATACCTGAGGAAGGAGATGATGGGCTGGGAGAAAGTATGAGAAGTGGAAGGACAGTGGTCCAGGCTGAAAGAAGCTATAAATAGGGCCACAAACCTTTATGTAAGGAAAGTAAATAAAAGCAAGAGAAAAAGGAAACCGATATGGTTCTCCAAGGAAGTGGCTGAGAAAATAAAGGCTAAAGAGTTGGCGTTCCAGAAATACAGAAAAACTCAAGAAAAGAAAGAAGCCAAGAGAGAGATACATCTGGCGAAAGCGCAAGCGGAAGAACAAATGGCTAGAAATGTAAGGAGGGGTGACAAAACTTTCTTCAGGTATATTAGTGAAAGGAGAATGACTAAAAAGGGAATTGTGAGACTAAAAGATACTGCAAACCGCTATGTGGATAATAATGAAGAAAAAGCAAATTTGCTAAATAGATACTTTTGTTCTGTTTTCACAGAAGAAAATCCTGGAGAAGGTCCGCGATGGACTAGAAAAAGTACAAATGAGAATGAAGTGGATAGAGCACCATTCACGGAAGAGAGTGTGTATGAACAACTTGAAAAGCTAAAGGTGGACAAAGCCATGGGACCGGACGGGATCCACCCCAGGATACTGAGGGAGCTCAGAGAGGTTCTGGCGGGTCCTCTTAAAGATTTGTTTAATATATCCTTGCACACAGGAGAGGTTCCGTGGGATTGGAGAACTGTGGATGTGGTCCCTCTTCACAAAAGTGGTGATAGGGAAGAAGCTGGAAACTACAGGCCGGTAAGCCTCACTTCGGTTATTGGAAAAGTAATGGAAGCGATGCTGAAGGAAAGGATAGTGAATTTCCTGGAAGACAATAAGTTGCAAGATCCCAGACAACATGGTTTTACCAAAGGGAAATTGTGTCAAACGAATCTCATTGAATTCTTTGATTGAGTGACAGGAGAATTGAATCAGGGACGAGCTATAGACGTAATCTACTTAGATTTCAGCAACGATTTTGACACGGTTCCCCACAGGAGGCTTTTAAATAAACTGGATGGGCTGAAGATAGACCCGAAGTGGTGAACTGGATTAGGAACTGGTTGACAGACAGACGCCAGAGGGTGGTGGTTAATGGAATTTGCTCGGAGGAGGGAAAGGTGAATAGTGGAGTGCCTCAAGGATCTGTGCTGGGGCCGATTCTGTTCAATATATTTGTGAGTGACATTGCCGAAGGGTTAGAAGGTACAGTTTGCCTATTTGCGGATGAAACTAAGATCTGTAACAGAGTGGACACCCGGGAGGGAGTGGAAAACATGAAAAAGGATCTGAGGAAGTTAGAAGAATGGTCTAAGGTTTGGCAATTAAAATTCAATGCGAAGAAATGCAAAGTGATGCACTTAGGGAATAGAAATCCACGGGAGACGTATGTGTTCGGCGGTGAGAGTCTGATGGCTACGGACGGGGAGAGGGATCTTGGGGTGATAGTATCTGAGGATTTGAAGGCGATGAAACAGTGTGACAAGGTGGTGGCCGTAGCTAGAAGGTTGTTAGGCTGTATAGAGAGAGGTGTGACCAGCAGAAGAAAGGGGGTGTTGATGCCCCTGTATAAGTGGTTGGTGAGGCCCCACCTAGAGTATTGTGTTCAGTTTTGGAGGCCGTATCTTGCTAAGGATGTAAAAAGAATTGAAGCGGTGGAAAGAAAAGCTACGAGAATGGTATGGGATTTGCGTTGCAAGACGTATGAGGAGAGACTTGCTGACCTAAACATGTATACTCTGGAGGAAAGGAGAAACAGGGGTGATATGATACAGACGTTCAAATATTTGAAAGGTATTAATCCGCAAATGAACCTTTTCCGGAGATGCAAAGGCGGGTAGAACGAGAGGACATGAAATGAGATTGAAGGGGGGCAGACTGAAGAAAAATGTCAGGAAGTATTTTTCACGGAGAGAGTAGTGGATGCTTGGAATGCCCTCCCGCGGGAGGTGGTGGAGGAGAAAACGGTAACGGAATTCAAACATGTGTGGGATAAACATAAAGGAATCCTGTTCAGAAGGAATGGATCCTCAGGAGCTTAGCCGAGATTAGGTGGCACTGTGGCAGAGCTGGTGGTGGGAGGCGGGGCTGGTGGTTGGGAGATGGGGATAGTGCTGGGCAGACTTATACGGTCTGTGCCAGAGCCGGTGGTGGGAGGCGGGACTGGTGGTTTGGAGGCGGGGATAGTGCTGGGCAGACTTATACGGTCTGTGCCAGAGCCGGTGGTGGGAGGCGGGGCTGGTGGATGGGAGGCGGGGATAGTGCTGGGCAGATTTTTATGGTCTGTGCCAGAGCCGGTGGTGGGAGGCGGGACTGGTGGTTGGGAGGTGGGGATAGTGCTGGGCAGACTTATACGGTCTGTGCCCTGAAGAGGACAGGTACAAATCAAGGTAGGGTATACACAAATAGTAGCACATATGAGTTGATCTTGTTGGGCAGACTAGATGGACCGTGCAGGTCTTTTTCTGCCGTCATCTACTATGTTACTATGTTACAACTGCAAACTGTCCCAATTCAGATGCACGAATTAATGCAAACAGTTCTATTATTCTGTCCTGAGTACATACTGCATAACCCACTCATATAGTCCCTTGTTGGTCCCTATAGGCCAGTGATGGCGAACCTATGGCACGCGTGCCAGAGAGGGCACGCAGAGCCCTCTCTGTTGGCATGTGCGCCGTTGCCTCTGCCAGTTCCAGCCGCCCCACCCTGCCCTCCGAGCACCAGGGCCCACCTCCGAATAAAAATCATACCTGGTCAGGGTTAAGGCGGCGTCGGCAGCAGCAGCAGTAGTGAAAAGTGTGTTGACTCGGCGCGCCTTCAGCCTTCCCTTCTGCCTCTCAAGCTCTGGTCCCGCCCTCATTTCCTGTTTCCGCAAGGGCGGGACCACAGAGCTTGAGAGACAGAAGGGAAGGCTGAAGGCGCGCCGAGTCAGCACGATTTTCACTGCTGCTGCTGCTGCTGCTGACGCCGCCTTAACCCCGACCAGGTATGACTTTTAAATTTCAGAGGGGGGCCCTGGTACTCGGATGGAGGGCGGGCTGCTCTGGAAAAGCTTTTGTCTTTGACGCCATTGGTTTTCCTTGTCAGACCAGCCTCCATGTAGGGTTGCTGGTGTGTTTTCACTATGACAGCACTGCAGGATTAAATAAAACACCGTTCTGTTTGTGAGGCACAAAGATTGGCTACCACAGTAGTAGGAAAATGCTGATAGGAGAGAGTCATTGAATGAGCAGCATTCTGGTTCCTCTCACGACAACCCTGGAACTGGGAGGGAGGGAGAGGGGAGGGGGAACCCTGGCCCTGGAACTGGGAGGGAGAGGGGAGGGGGGATCCTGGCCCTGGAACTGGGAGGGAGAGGGGATCCTGGCCCTGGAACTGGGAGGGAGGGGGATCAAGAGGGAGGGGGACGAGAGGGGGAGGGGGAATGGCACTTTGTGATAATTAGATTTTGGGTTGCTGTTTGGGCACTCGGTCTCTGAAAGGTTCGCCATCACTACTATAGGCTGACCCATCAGTGAATATGATTAAATCTGCATCAGACAAAGGCACTGGTGAATTGCTGAATACAGTCATGATCCCCCTCAGCCACCCCCCTTCCTCTGCAGGGAGGAGGGTTGCTAGATTCATGCCAGTGATGGTTATATGATCCTTGGTCAGAGTCAGCTCAACATGCAGTAGTCTGGTATTTGTAATATGCTGAGTTTTTGGTCAGTTGTTTTCAAATTAATAAAGGCAGAAAGCTGCTGTTCTGTTGGGACAGGAAATTCCCCATCTGTCTCTTTTAACATGGCATACAATGGCTCTGCTATCTGAGTAAAGTTAGGAATCCGCTGTCTACAGAATACAGTTAACCCTAAAAATCTTCTTTAGGCAATCATATTTTTTTGGAAAACTGATTCAAAATAGTTGTAATTCTTTCAGAAGTAATTTATTTTCCCTTACCAGTTAAACACACTCCCAAAAACAGTATTACACAAGAATAGTAACAGATCTTTAGTAACCTTTCTACAAGATTCAACATCATCAGCACATAATAACAAATCACCCACATACTGTACCAGGGTAGAAGGCATTGGATTGAATCTCTGTAAGGCAGATCCCAAGGCCTGTGAAAAATAACTAGGACTCCGGTGTATCCTTGCCCCTCGAAGGAGAAAGCAAAAAAAAAAAAACTGCTAAGAAAGAGGATGGAGCTGTATACTAAAAAAGGCAGAGCTCAAGTCTATAACAGAGAAACAGGTAGATGTCACAGGAATCAGTGTCCATATACAATGGGGGTCCGGTACCACAGGAAACTTGGCCACCACTATTTTATTCAAAGCTCTAAGGTCTTGGACAAACCTGTACGTTTTACTATCTGCCTTCAGGACAGGCAGAATTGGCGTATTACATGGGCAGTGCTACAGGACTGAGTAAGTCCTGTAACACTGGTCTAATTCCCTCTATTGCTTCTGGTTTCAATTGGTACTGTTTGATATGGGGTAGTTCTAACTCTGGATTAACTTCAATCTTTACTAATGAGGCTTTTAAAAATCCAACATTAGCTCCTGGTCTAGTCCATAAGTCTTTAGGAATATCTTTCAACTCATCCTCTTCTGCTGCTGCTGCTGCTGCTGCTGCTGCTGCTGCTGCTGCTGCATTTAAAAAATGGAGCATTTTAATGTGACCTGATCCAGCTAAGACTAGCCTTGGCCAAGCTAAGAAAGTCCCGGCCAAGCAGATTTACTGGGAGCTGGGTACTGATCAGGAAAGGGAGGTGGTATCTGTGTCCTTGCAGGGGTGCGGATTTTCGCACCTCCCACTCATGGGTGTAGTTTGACTGTTTCATTTGGGGGGACAAAGGATGGGGAGGGCATATTAGCAACACCCATTCTGTTAGAATATCAATGAAATGCTTTGATGTCCCCATGCATACTCCCACCCTCCCACTCTGTCAGACAGTCAAAGTAATGCTTTGATGTTTCTCACATATATACTATCTGCTACCTCATTTGCTTATTTCCGATCTGAGGAAGAAGGGCAACCTTCGAAAGCTAATCAAGAAATGTATTAAGTTATGTCCAATAAAAAAGGTATCATCCTATTTTCTTTTCCATGTTTTATTTTGTTTGATTTCTATTGATAACCTTATGTGTGGAAAGGCAGCACTGTAATTACACTGGGCTCTAAAACACCAGTACACTACCCAATGAAAAAACAAACAAAAAGGGCTGCAAATACTACACACTAGCAGGATACTGCACCTTGATCACACATGAAAAACACATGGACGACAGATATGACACAAGGAACTAGAATTAAAAAAATATAAAGGCAAAATACTGAACTGGAAAGTTACCTCAAGAAGTTAGATTCGGCATGCAGCAATACTAGAAAAATTGAAACTTACATGCAAAATATCACAGATGCAAATTTCCAAAACCTGACATATTCCAATTAATAGATTCTGAATAAAATACTTTTTTCTACCTTTGTTGTCTGAGCATTTATTTATTTATTTATTTATTTATTTATTTATTGCATTTGTATCCCACATTTTCCCACCTTTTTGCGGGTATTGTGCAGAATTATGCGAGACAATCGAAGTGTCGTTAAGGAGTGCAACAATGGAACACAAACATTGAACATTGGAAGGAGACAATGGGAGCTTAAAGGGCAATACTAAGGCATAAAGACATATGGTATACATATTTCTGTGAGTAAAGGTATGAGTGATGTGAGATTACGGGGGATGAGAGTTCAGAAGTGGATGTATGGTGCATTAATGAACAGTAAGTGTGGACTTTATGTGTTTTGGCTCTTTCCGTAAATTTTTTCAAAAAGATGGGTCTTCAATAATCTGCGGAAGGAAGCTTTCTCGTGGATCGTTCTTAAGTTGCGCGGCAGTGTATTACAAAACTGCGTGCTCATGTGAGAAAAGATTGACGCGTGTAGAGTCATGTATTTCAAGCCCTTGCAGTTGGGGAAGTGGAAATTTCCAAAAGCTGACATATTCCAATTAATAGATTCTGAATAAAATACTTTTTTCTACCTTTGTTGTCTGAGCATTTAGTTTTTCTATTCGCTTTGGTCCCAGTGTCTTCTGTTTTATGCAGTGTCTTCTTTCCATCTGATATTTTTTCACTCACCATGCCCACCATCCTCCTGTGTCCTTATGCATCCTGTCTACCAATCTGTAGCCCTGTCCCTATCCTTCCTCGAGTTTTACTATCTGCCCTCAAAGTGTTCCGATCCAGCCCTTAAATTCAGCAGTTTTCCCTCCATCCATATCCAGCATTTATCCTCACTTCCCTCGCCTCCATCCATCCATTCATGTGCATCTACTTCCTCTGTCTTCCCTCCCCTCCATCCATGTCCAGCATTTCTCCTCTCTCCCTTCCCCTCTATCCGTGTGCATCTCCTTCCTTTGTCTTTCCTTCCCTCCATCCTTGTCCAACATTTCTCCTAACTGCCCTGCACTCCATCCATGTCCAGCATTTCTCCTCTCTTCCCTCCCCTCCATCCATGTGCATCTCCTTCCTGACTTCCCTCCCCTCTATCCATCCATCCATGTCCAGCAACTCTCCATTCTCCCCTGCCCTCTCCTCCATCCACCCATATCCAGCAAAATTCCTCTCTCCCCTGCCCCCATTCATCCATCCATGTACAGCAATTCTCCTCTCCCCTGCACTCCCCTCCTCTCCAGCGATCTCTTCTCTCCCCCTCCCCTCCTCTACATGTCCAGCGAGCTCTTCTCTCCTCCTGCCCTCCTCTCCTCTCCATGTAAAGTGATCTCTTCTCTCCCCTGCCCTCACCTCCTCTCCATGTCCAATGATCTCTTCTCTCTCCCTGCCCTCCTATCCTCTCCATGTCCAGTGATCTCTTCTCTCTCCCTCCCCTCCTCTCCATGTCCAATGATCTCTTCTCTCCCCCTGCCCTCCCCTCCTTTCCTCTCCATGTCCAGTGATCTCTTCTCTCCCCCTGCTCTCCCTTCCCATCCATGTCCAGCGATTTTCCCTGCCCTCCCTCAGCTCCCCGACAGCCCTCCTCTCTCTTCCTTCCCTTCCCCCAACACGTTTAACCTTTTTATTTTCAGTGGCAGCGACGGCAGTGAAAAAGAAAACACTGCGGGTTCACCTCCAGTTTCTCCCTTCCCTCAAACAGTGTTCCACCTTCTGCGATGATGCATTTCCTGTTTCTGTGAGGGCAGGACACTGTGTGAGGGAAGGCAGAAGCTAGAGGCGAGCCCGCAGTGCTATCTTCTTCACTGCCGTCACTGCCACTGAAAATAAAAGGTTAAACGTGCCGGGGAGGGGGGGGGGGAAGGAACAGAGATGAGGGCTGTTGGTCAGGGAGCTGAGGGTGGGACAGAGGGACAGCTGCCTGCAGCGTTGCACCGGCCCTGTGTTTGGGGCGGCAATGCCCCCCCCCCCCCTTGCCCCATCAAACTACGCCCATGCTCCCACTGTATAACTTGTGCTTCCTCCAATTTTTGGGACACCCACATGGGGGCATCCATATAGCGGAGATCTGAATAAGTTGCCCCTGAATCCAAAATGAACTTGCAGGTTCTTCCTTCCACCTCCCCCTCAATCTCCGCTGCTTCTAAGCAAGGGAGTTGGAGATTCATAAGGACCGGGGCCTCCTGATCTTCCTTTTCTTTGATTCTTCACTCACACTGTCTGGCAGCTACCAAAATAGCACTGGAATCTTTAGCTGGCCAATCAAGGACTGCATTCTCTAACCTATCTTTTATAGGTGGTAAAAGGCCATTTACAAACATAGCAACCAGCCCTTTCCCAGTTCCTTCATCAGGAAGGCCAGAAAAATGGGGAAAAGATTTAGCACACCGAGTATGGAAGGTTGTAACATCTTCCCCTTTCTCCTGCCTCAGAGATATCAATTTTGGCCAATCTACTCTACTCAATTTCTCTAAGCTTGCTGTCAATTTATTTCTTAGATCAATATAATCATTAACATCTTCTGAGTTTCTGTAATCCTCAACAGGATTTCTTTTTTAAACTGTTGCCATTGACTATAATGCCATTCAATATCATACACTCTCAGGGGTGCTTCATCCTGAAATCTTTTACAGAGTGTATCCGTATAATCTAACTCTATTAATTTGGCAATAATATCTTTACTTCATTCCCAGTACTCTTTTGCTTTACTTTTGGCATCCTTACGATTTACATATTTCATACTGTGATGTTCCTGAAACTAAAATTGAAGCAGAAGAAAAAGAAAAAGCAAGGAAGAGGGAACAAAAAGAGGAGAAGGTACCCAAAGAGAAAAGACACTCACAAATCACTAAACATAAAATACATACTAGGAAATGTAGTTGGAAAGCAATGACCACAAATGCTCACAGTCTAAGCAATAAAATTCATGACCTTCAAGCCCTGATGTTGGAGACTGACTTGGACATAGTTGCAGTCACAGAGACATGGCTCAATGGTTCCCATGAATGGGATGTAAACATACCAGGCTATAATCTTTTTAGGAAGGATAGAGAGGGACGTAAAGGTGGAAGAGTAGCTCTGTATGTGAGAAATGATATCGCAGCGACTGAAATGACAGGGAAGTGGGGAAAGGAAGAAGCGATATGGATCACCTTAACAAGAGAGGATAGAACCTTGGTCCACGTGGGTGTTGTCTACAGACCCCTGACACAATTGGAGGAACTGGATAAAGATCTGATCGCTGATATTCAAAAGTTGGGGAAGAAAAGAGAGGTGCTGTTGTTGGGAGATTTTAATCTGCCGGATGTAGATTGGAAGGTTCCTTCTGCGAAATCGGAAAGAAGTAGAGAGATTGTGGATGCTTTCCAAAGTGCTCTGCTCAGACAAATGGTGACGGAACCCACAAGGGAGGGAGTGACGCTGGATCTGGTGCTCACGAATGGAGATAGTGTGTCAAATGTCCGAGTGGCTGCGCACCTGGGAAGCAGTGACCATCAAACGGTTTGTTTTGATATAACGGCTCATGTGGTTAGCGGCCACTCTAAACTCAAAGTCCTGGACTTCAAGCGAACTGACTTTAACAAAATGGGGGAATACCTGAGGAAGGAGCTGATGGGCTGCGAGAACGCACAACATGTGGAAGGACAGTGGTCCAAGCTGAAAGAAGTAATAAACAGGGCCACAGACCTTTATGTAAGGAGAGTAAATAAAAGCAAGAGAAAAAGGAAACCGATATGGTTTTCAAAGCAAGTGGCTGAGAAAATAAAGATTAAAGAGTTAGCGTTCCAGAAATACAAAAAATCTCAAGTAGAGGAACACGGGGAGGAATATCGGAAGCCAAGAGAGAGGTACGTCTGGCGAAGGTGCAAGCGGAAGAACAAATGGCTAGAAATGTACTGAGGGGAGACAAAAACTTCTTCAGGTATATTAGTGAAAGGAGAAAGACTAAAAAGGGGATTGTGAGACTAAAAGATACAGCAAAACGCTATGTAGAAAATGATGAGGAAAAAGCCAATTTGCTAAATAGATACTTTTGTTCTGTTTTCACTGAAGAAAATCCTGGGGAAGGACCGAGAGGGACTGGCAAAAGTACACCTGAGAATGAAGTGGATAGAGCACCGTTCACGGAAGAGAGTGTGTATGAACAACTTGGAAAGCTAAAGGTGGACAAAACCATGGGACCGCACGGAATCCACCCCAGAATACTGAGGGAGCTCAGAGAGGTTCTGGCGGGTCCTCTTAAAGATTTGTTTAATAAATCCTTGGAGACGGGAGAGGTTCCGAGGGATTGGAGAACGGCGGAGGTGGTCCCTCTTCACAAAAGTGGTGATAGGGAAGAAGCTGGAAACTACAGGCCGGTAAGCCTCACTTCGGTTATTGGAAAAGTAATGGAAGCCATGCTGAAGGAAAGGATAGTGAATTTCCTGGAAGCCAATAAGTTGCAAGATCCGAGACAACATGGTTTCACCAAAGGGAAATCGTGCCAAACGAATCTCATTGAATTCTTTGACTGGGTGACAGGAGAATTAAATCAAGGACGTGCTATGGACATCATCTACTTAGATTTCAGCAAGGCTTTTGACACGGTTCCCCACAGGAGGCTCTTGAATAAACTAGAAGGGCTGAAGATAGGACCCGAAGTGGTGAACTGGATTAGGAACTGGTTGACGGGCAGACGCCAGAGGGTGGTGGTAAATGGAGTTCACTCGGAGGAGGGAAAGGTGAGTAGTGGAGTGCCTCAGGGATCGGTGTGGGGCCGATTCTGTTCAATATATTTGTGAATGACATTGCCGAAGGGTTACAAGGTAAAGTTTGCCTTTTTGCGGATGACACCAAGATTTGCAACAGAGTGGACACCCCGGAGGGAGTGGAAAACATGAAAAAAGATCTGAAGAAGCTGGAAGAATGGTCTAACATTTGGCAATTAAAATTCAATGCGAAGAAATGCAAAGTGATGCACTTAGGGAGTAGAAATCCAAGAGAGGCGTATGTGTTAGGTGGGGAGAGCCTGACAGACACGGACGGGGAGAGGGATCTTGGGGTGATAGTATCTGAGGACCTAAGGCGATGAAACAGTGCGACAAGGCGGTGGCCATAGCGAGAAGGTTGCTAGGCTGTATAGAGAGAGGTGTGACCAGCAGAAGACGTTGGTGAGGCCCCACCTGGAGTATTGTGTTCAGTTTTGGAGGCCGTACCTTGCAAAGGATGTTAAAAAAATGGAAGCGGTACAAAGAAAAGCTACGAGGATGGTATGGGAGTTGCGTTCCAAGACGTATGAAGAGAGACTTGCTGACCTGAACATGTATACTCTGGAGGAAAGGAGGAACAGGGGTGATATGATACAGACGTTCAAATATATGAAAGGTATTAATCCACAAACAAATCTTTTCCGGAGATGGGAAGGCGGTAGAATGAGATTTAAGGGGGGCAGACTCAGGAAAGATGTCAGGAAGTATTTCTTCACGGAGAGGGTGGTGAACGCTTGGAATGCCCTCCCGCGGGAGGTGGTGGACATGAAAACGGTAACGGAATTCAAACATGCGTGGGATAGGCATAAAGGAATCCTGTGCAGAAGGAATGGATCCACAGAAGCTTAGCTGAAATTGGGTGGCGGGGGGAAGAGGGGAGACTTATACGGGGTCTGTGCCAGAGCCGGTGATGGGAGGCGGGACTGGTGGTTGGGAGGCGGGAAATACTGCTGGACAGACTTATACGGTCTGTGCCCTGAAAAGACAGGTACAAATCAAGGTAAGGTATACACATAAAGTAGCACATATGAGTTGATCTTGTTGGGCAGACTAGATGGACCGTGCAGGTCTTTTTCTGCTGTCATCTACTATGTTACTATGTTTACTAATAGTCTGAGACAGTATTGAGATAAGTTACAATACAGTTAAATCATCTGCTTCTTTTCTCTCTTTAACAGCTACGGCTATTCTTTGTTTCACATCCTCTAATTCTTGAAAAGATTTATGATTTATTCCAACAGTAAAGGCTGTGGCTTTTGCTGAAAAAGCTGGGCTACTTGCCTAATTTCGCTTATCAACTGCTGCCTAATTGAAACAGCTTGAGATTCATGCAAAAGTGTTTTTTCCCACTGTCTATTCGTCCCGGTTCCTCGGCAGCATGCCTTAGCGTCGCGCTTAATATACAGACCTCCTCAGTTAATTGAGAGGTGTATTAGGCACTGCCAAGGGAGGAAGGGGAGGAAACCCTGGGGTATTATTCTTATCCTTTTGACATATGGACACAGTTAACTGTTGTATTGTGTCCTCAAGTTTTCTAACTTTGTTCTAGTTTCAGATCTACACTGAGATCTGATTCTCTCTCTTGCCTCCAGCAGAGAATCTTCCAGTCATAATTTTTCCTATTCTTAGCATGACACTCCAATTGTAATTGGGTAGCCAGATAAGACAGTTTCCCCACTGAGAAAGTCCCAGTATGGGGGAAACTGCAGTCTTTGAACACCGGCAGTAATACGGTGCCACTTAGGGATAGGAACATGAGCCGCTCTACCATGACTTTTTAACATAATACCATAATATCCTGCAGAACTTCCTTATCATTATATTTTATTACAGTTGTACCCTGTGCTTTCCCATGGCAGGCTCAATGCGGCTTACATGGGGCAATGGAGGGTTAAGTGACTTGCCCAGGGTCACAAGGTGCTGCCTGTGCCTGAAGTGGGAATTGAACTCAGTTCTCCAGGACCAAAGTCCACCACCCTAACCACTAGGCCACTCCGTCTTAGACCCCATAATAATAAAGTATAGTGATATTACCTGAGTCTTCTTCCATTGACATCTCCTGGGGAATTAGAATCCGAGTCATGACACTAGCTGAAAGCGCGAAGGGTTTGGCTGATCTTTATATGCCCTCCCCCACCAAGGAACCTATCAGTTCTTTATCCTAAATTCCCCTGAAGAGGTCAAGTGAAATTGAAATGCAGCACATACACAAAATATATACATATAAAAATAAAAGCAAAGGCCAATGAGGAGTGAACTCCTGAGTCTCTTGAATTTCAGAGATCCTACAGGGCTGGCTCAAAGATACACTTCAGCCCTCTTCTTTTTATTGGTAAACAATCAAAGCCACATCATCATTAGATTCAGGAATCACATGTTATCAGCATCATATGGAAAACATTACTCACTAATCATTACCTTTGTTGTAATATCAGAATATGTCAGCAGTTGTCCATACAGCATACTAGTAACAAGCTGACCTATATTTTACCTTTCTAATTCACGTCAAGTCACTTAATGCTAACAAAGCTATGATTTCCCAAAAGCAATGGGATCATGGACATGGCCTAATTCTTTATCATTCTGCTAGCTTAGAAATATGTGTTATGACTAGCATCTATTTCAAGTTATTTCAACATTAGCTCGATGTCCAGTAAATTATTATTCAGCAGTTGTAAAAAGAATCATCAAGCTTTAAGCTTTTTGTCTCCCCTGATTTAATTGTTACATTAATCATAATCATTTTCAACCTGGACCCGGGGGTCTCTATTCTCAGACAGATTTTCCAGACCATCAAATACTCCAAATAGGGCCTCATGAATGACTTGTACAGAGGCAAAAAGCTTAAAGCTTTTTATTGACTTAAGGTCCTCCAACAATATTACCCCAAGTTCCCTCTCCCTGTCTCTGCTTATCAGCCTTTCACCCCCTAGCATATACAACTCTTTTGGGTTTCTACATCCAATGTGTATCACTCTATACTTATTTGCATTACATTTTCCACTCCCTCTGTGGTGTCCACTCTGTTGCAAATCTTTGTGTTGTCCACAAAAAAAAGCTTTCTCTTCTAACCCTTTGGCAAGGGAAAGTGGGCTTTTTTTTTGCAGACTATCAATTTGCATACACTGCTTCTTTGATATGGAAATCTATCTCCTGCATATTCATTGTGGATATCCTGAAAACCTCACTGTCTGGGGTACCCCAGGACATGTTTGGGAACCCCTACCTTACCTTACCAAACTGCCACCAGATAGGTAGGTATGCATAGCATTCTGGCTAGTCCCCGATGTTGGTAATAAAATATGTGCTACTTCCTTTTTGCCTTGGGACAGATGCACCCGCAATTGAGTGTAATAAAGGGTGGGGTCATATGCCCACTAAAGGTTGTTCTGGAGAGTATTTGAAATCTGGGGATAAAAGTGGAGCAGCTATTTAAACCCAGCATTTTCAACCCCCTGCATGTACCATGACACCACTTTTTATGTTGTCTGCTTCTTGCCCAAGGAAAGCCCATCTACTCTATGGTGCTATAGCCTGTCTTTTGCTCAGAGGGTGAGGGTAGTCCTAGCTGTGCTACATAAAAGAAAGAAAACACCACAACTTAGAAAATATGGGGACCATGCAGCAAAAAAATAACCAGTGCAGTAAGCGCTAAGGGTCTAGGTAGCCCTACTAGTCAGTGACATGTGTACCATATACCTGAAAACTTCATTTAGACAATCACTGTCATGGGGTAATGAAAAGCATGGCACTAAGGTTCTTGTTCATGAATAACTAGTTAAATTTTTTCCACAGTTCAGTCCAACACTCCAGTCCACCTTTTGGATTTTGTTCTCAGAGTACTATATTTGAGTACTAAACAAACTTTCACATTCCTTTTCCATAGCATTAACTTTATTCAAGTTCCAAATAAACACAAATGATATGCAGTTTTACATTTAAGGGCAGCATTTGGACATCTTTCTTTTGTCACATTATCAGGCATTGGGTAACTTTTCAAACCGTTCTAGATTCCATGCATAGACTGGCTTGGCTCTTGGGCCATTATTCACAGTCCCAAGAATTCCCAAAGTAAACCCCTCAATTAAACAAATCTTTAAACACCATCACCATTCCAGTGGGAAAACAGCTTCCATCCATTCAGAGATTGCAGGCAGCAAACATAAACTTTCAGTTAAATGCAGCACAAGCCCCATGGAACTTCCAACAGTTTCTTCAGACCCATTGCACACAGCTGATTCAATTAGCTCTGGCTGTGAGGTCCTTAACTTGTAACCAGGGCTGCAAGGAAAACTTGGCAATTATTGGTTTGCTTTCTTTAGAATCTCTAATTTCAGACCTTCAGTTTGAGGAGCAAATCTTCATCACAATAACCTCTTAAAATCCAGGCTAAACAAATATCAGGTACCTTTTCATAAGGACATAAAATTAGCCATACGGGTCAGACCAATGGTCCATCTAACCCGCATCCTGCTTCCAGCAGTGGCCAATCCACATTTTTCAGCCATAATGGAACAAAACAAAACCGCCCAGGACTAAAACTAAGATGTTTTGAGCTAGACCTGTTTTTTTATAACAAATAAGGCACAAAAAAGTGCCCTAAATGACCAGATGACCAGGGCCGGTCTTAGGCCGAGATGACCAAGGCGGCCGCATAGGGCCTCGTGCTTAAGGGGGCCCCGTGTGGCGCACCTCAGTCAACCTGAGCCTCCTCCGCTCCATCTCCGGTGCTTTAAATTTACCTCGCTCTGCCTCCGACGTTTGCGCAGCATCAGTGAAAGCGCTGCCTGTCTGACGTCTCTCCACCAGCCTTCCCTTCGCTCGTTCATTCCCTCTGTGTCCTGCCATCGAGGAAATGACGTCAGAAGAAGGCGGGGCACTGAGGGAACGAACGAGCGAAGGGAAGGCTGGTGGAGAGACGTCAGACAGGCAGCGCTTTCACTGACGCTGCACAGACGTCGGAGGCGGAGCGAGGTAAATTTAAATAGTTGAACTAGAAGAAAGAAGAGGGCGGGCAGGTGGACATGGGAGCGGGAGAGATGGGGAGAGAGGAGCATTGACAAGGATGGACATGGATGGGAGGGCAGGGCCCAGGGAGAGAGGATTAATTGATGGACATGGAGGGGAGGGAGGAGAATTGCTGGATATAGATAGATGGAGGGGGGCAGGGGAGAGACGAGCATCGATGGACATGGATGGAGGGAAGGACCCAGGGAGAGAGGAGAAATTGCTGGACATGGAGGGGAGCGAGGAGAGAGGAGAATTGCTAGATATGGATGGATGGAAGAGGGAAGGGGAGAGAGGAGCATCGATGGACAAGGATGGACATGGATGGGAGGACAGGTTCCAGGGAGAGAGGAGAAATTGCTGGACATGGAGGGGAGGGCAGGAGAGAGAGGAGAATTGCTGGATATGGATGGATGGATGGAGGAGGGAAGGGGAGAGAGGAGCATCGATGGACAAGGATGGACATGGATGAGAGGGCAGGGCCCAGGGAGAGAGGAGAAATTGCTGGACATGGAGGAGAGGGCAGGGGAGAGAGGAGAAATGTTGGGCAGGAATGGAGCGAAGGAAAGACAAAGGAAGGAGATGCACATGGATGGAGGGGAAGGGAGGGAGGAGAAATGCTGGACATGGATGTAGGGGAGGGGAGGAAAGTAGATGCACATGGATGGAGGGGAGTGAGGAGAAATGCTGGATATGGATGGAGAGGAAATTGATGAATTTAAGGGCTGGATCGGAACACTCTGAAGGCAGATGCTGAAACTGGAGAAAGGATAGGGACAGGGCTACAGATGGTAGACAGGACACATAAGGACACAGGAGGATGGTGGACATGGTGAGAGGAAAAATATCAAAAGGAAAGAAGACACTGCATAAAACAGAAGACACTGGGACAAAAGCGAATAGAAAAACTAAATGATCAGACAACAAAGGTAGAAAAAAAGTATTTTATTCAGAATTTATTAATTGGAATATGTCAGCTTTTGGAAATGTGCATCTGTGATATTTTGCATGTAAGTTTCAATTTTTCTAGTATTGCTCCATGCTGAATCTAACTTCTTGAGGTAACTTTCCAGTTCAGTATTTTGCCTTCATATTTTTTATTTCTAGTTCCTTGTGTCATATCTGTTGTCCATGTGTTTTTCATGTGTGATCAAGGTACAGTATCCTGCTAGCGTGTAGTATTTGCAGCCCTTTTTGTTTTGTTTTCACGAGGTAGTGTATTGGTGTTTTAGAGCCTGGTGTAATTACAGTTCTGCCTTTCCATGCATAAGGTTGTAGCTCATCCTGTCCTTGGAATTAGTGCTGTTATGGTGTCGCGTCCCTCGCTAACTTAGCCTGCTCCCCTATGGACGCGAGCCCCGAAGAGGAACCCTTGCGGGATTGGCCGGCTGCAATTCCGCTGCTGGGCGGCTTACCTGGTTCCTGCCCCGATAGCCGGCCATCATGGTCCCGGGGTGGGCTTGGCCGGGATCTGTCGGGGCGCTGGCTGGCCATTCCGGGATCGTGGCCGAGGGCCGGCTTTCGCGACCCCTTGCTCCCCATCGCCGGCTCTGGAGTTCCCGCGCAGCCCGGCGGGGAAGATGGCGCCGGGATCCCGGGCCGGCGTCTGTTCCGCGTCTTGGGCGCAGGAACCAAGACCCCGCCCTGGAGAACCCTGATTGGGCGGAAGGAACAGAGGTCCCGCCTGAAGACCGATGCAGAGCCGGCTCAGCAGACAAGATAAGGGAGAAATGGTGAGATGTGTACCTGGGAGCATTTTATGGGATGTCAGGGGGACCAGTCTGCTAAAAATTCTGGCTCCTCCTATATCCCAATGGCTTGATTTTTTTGTGCATTTTGCACTTGGATTTTTGTTTTCGAAGATGGACCAAAAAAGAAAACGTCCAAATCATATAACCTTGTTCAAAACAGTATTTTTGAAAAACAAAGATAGACATTTTTCTTTTTTGAAAATGACCTTCTTTCCTACTCAGATTTTGGACATTTTTTGCAAAACATCCAAAGTTGGACTTAGACATCATATCGAAAATGCCTCTATGTGTGTCTTTGGAGGAGGGACAGTTGTATAGAGCAGTTTGGTAAAAGGAAAGAAAAGAAGACTTCTGAATGCTTTCACAGCTCAGCTGTGCATTGTCAGAGTTGGTTGGTTTGATTTCTAATCTGATTTTACCTGTCATTCTCTTAATATCTGTTTGATAAACTGCTGACTTTCCTTCAAGATACTAAGATAAAAAAGAAAACCTCTTTCCACTTGCAGAGTTTCTGACTTTAAAAGTTTCATATCTCTGAATTCATACTTAAAATTGCTCTCTTGCATTGTGCTTTCATATTTCTATGCTAAAATTGTCTTAAAAGGTGCTTTTAATATTAAAACTGTTTTTTTAACTTTCTGTGCTGGTGAATTATCTAATCAATTTGGTTGCATTGAATCTGGTGACTAATAGATCGTGTGTCTTTGGAGGAGGGGCAATTGCATAGAGCAGTTTAGTAAAAAGAAAGAAGATTTCTGAGTGCTTTCAGAGCTCAGCTGTGCATTGTCAGGCTTTGTTTGATTTCTATTCTGATTTTACCCGTCATTCTCTTAATATCTATTTGATAAACTACTAACTTTCCTTCCTTCTATCCTTTCTTTTAAAAAAGATATTTAAAAAAAAGTCCTCTTTCTTCACCCGCCCACCGGATTGCGGACTGCATCAACTCTGAAATTGAACCAGTGGGATTATCTTCATTCCTCTTGGACACTTCTCTCTTAAGCACTTCATCAAGCAAACCAATAATAAATTGTTCTTTCAACGTTTCCTCAGAATTACCCACTCTTCTATGGTCTCTCTTCTTAATTGCCTCCAATTTCTCTTGCAGTTTATAGGCGAAAACACGAATGGTCTCTTTCTCCCCTTGCCTGTAGTTATAAAACTCCTGAATCTTAAGACCCAATGCCACTTTGTCTCCGTATACTTGTCTCAACAAGTCATAGATGTCTTCCACTGAACAATCTCTTGGGAGAGAGTATTTGACCGTATCCAGGGCAATTCCTTGTAAATGATCCCTGATCACTTCCACTTGGTCTTCTACAGAGACGCGTAAAATCCTCAACGTAGACTTCATTTTGTCTATCCAGTCTTCAACTTTTAAATCTTCAGGACCTCGTGGGAACCAATAGAAATCCGGTACTGTTCGATCTTGCGGGATAACCACTGTATGTGTCAAAATTTGGGGAACAGCACGACTACTTTCACCCTCCATCTTCTTTTGTCTAGGAAGACTGGGGTTGCCTCAGAAACAGAGATGTCCAGAAGAACAAAAACCCAGAACACTTACCCAAAATAATACACAACCACTGCAAAAAAAAATATTTTTTTCAACTTTACCAATGACAGAATTCTTCCAAATCTTCCGCCACTTGTACCAGACTTGCAGGACTAAAGTTCACTTCAATAAACCCCACAATTTATCCAACAGGTACCCCCAAATCAGGAAAAATCCTGCCCGACTACGCCAAACTCTGTTGCCACCCCTCTCGGCTGGACTGTAGTGATGTGCTCCCAGATACCTGATGTTTGTAGTCGTGGCGAATATCCAGGGAACACACACTCACAGCCAAGGGAGAGGAACAAATAAACTAACCTCGTCCTTTACTCTCAAAGAATAAAGGAGGAAAAGAATCTAAATTTAGGATTTGTTCCTGAAATGGAAGAACCACACCTTCAGATATGCAAATTATCTTTTTCTTTATTGGATACAAATGCAAGCAAATTTTCATTCAAATAAACTCAAATTCACAATTAATGTGTGGCTTAATAGAACTGCAATAACATATTCAACAGTCAAATGTAGTTTTACATATATACCCTTAACTTTTTCTGTTTCTTTCAACAAAATCACCTAAAAAGGCAGAAAAGACCTTTTTCAGATAAATATTTAAATTGTCTTTTATCAAAATCAGATATTTGTTTCTATTTTCTTTCCTTGCTATTGATGTCAGAATTTAAATCTTTATGGGTATTATGGATGTTTGTGCAAGGATCTCATTTGAACCCAGAACACTTAAGCATGTCAGGAAAACATGGATTTTTTATATTTGATGTTCTGTTCTTTAGTTTTCCCTTAAAATGTTGTAAACCCCAAAAAAAACTTATATCTCCTTCAACACCCTTTGCAAATGTCACTTAGCTGTGGTTGAATTTATTTAGGTGAGGTCTTTCTTGCGTTGGAGCTCAGCCGGACATTCTGAAGAGGAATATTTCACCAATCTCTTCTCCCTAAACCTCACTTATAAAGAAAATAATTCGGGAAGCAAAACCTTAGAACTGCCTGAGCTGGATCAGGAACGGACTCTGCTCTGGTGACAATTAATCAGTTCTGAATACTGTAGCCACACTCTCTAATTGAAATAAAATAAGTTAAAGGTTTCTCACTACAAAAACCTATTTCATCTCACAAGCCCCACTCAAATATTTAACATTACTCTGCATAGCTATCAGAGCAATCTGGAAAATACAGCAATCATACAAAAGCAGTACTTAATCTGCTACCTGACAAACCTTGTACTGAACTCAGAACATGTGCACAAAACACACTTTCCACACAGACACTGCCTGCTAGCAACTTTCTTCAAATCACAGATTCACCTTCAGTCTTCCCCTCTGTCCCACTTTAAAACTCTTTCACACTATTTCCTGACACCCTTATAGGCTTTCTCATTTAGTACAATTTCCAGCACAAAGCACAACCTCTCTCGCTCTTACCAGCGTAGGCAGCCATGTGTGTCCACTTAGTACCTGTGCACACAGACTCTCATTCCACCTTCCATGACCTTAAATTCCCTTAGAACTTAACCATACCATTCACTGCATGCAGGGACATACCTCTGTTTCACTCCAAACCAAACTAAATTTGGTTTAAAATTTCTCACAGCTTTCTTAAGTAGAGGAGTGTGGTAGCTTTCTATTAGCTCTCACTCACCTGAAACACACCGGGTTTTCCCCACATGTATTCAGCAACACAATCATGAAAAAGGCAGTCTGTTTATTGAAGTACTCACTTTTAAGCTCAAATCATCTCATTCTCAGCACCAAAGCTCACCTTCACTCACTTTCAATATTAAAGTACCCTTTTTCAATATCACCTTTCACTTTAAACTCACAAAATCCATACTTTTATTCTTACTTTTACACAGACACACATATACGTTTTTACTTTTCCCAGTCTTCCCTTGCTCTCATCTCTCTCTGCCAGGGTTGCCAGGTGGAAAATATTTTTCCAGCCTAAAGGAGCCCAAAATCCAGCCCAAAACCCGCCCAAACTCAAACCCCGCCCCTGACACCCCCGCCCCCGCGTCATCACCCCCGCTCCCGCCGTCATCAACCCCGCCCCCGCCGTCACTAACCCCGCCTTCCCCGTCACTAACCCCGCCTTCCCGTCACTAACCCCGCCTCCCACGTCACTAACCCCGCCTCCCACGTCACTAACCCCGCCTCCCACGTCACTAACCCCGCCCAAAAACGTCACTAACCCCGCCCACCGCGGCCGAAAAAGCCACCTAAAAAAACCGCCCGAAGCACAAAAACCAGCCCAAAAAACCGCAACCCGCCGCGGGCAAAAATTTCCCGCGGCGGGTCGTGGAAAACCGCCCAATTGGGCGGTAAAACCGCCCACCTGGCAACACTGCTCTCTGCTCACTGCAGTCTCCCTGGCAACTCACCCTCCCTAGAGGATCTGACATCACTCAACCAATCAGCTTGTCAGAGAAAGACAGTTTTTTTTCTCTGATCTGTTTAGAATCTCCCTCCCCCATAGAAGTAAATGCAAAACTTACTACACAGAGAATTTCAAAGTCAATTTTAACCTGAACTTGTACCCAAAACAGCAAGAAACATATTATAGTACAATCCCCACCTATTCATGGTTTATTTCTTTTGTAAAATAAAACCATATTTAAGAAACATCTCACACTTTCTTCAGCTAACTCTATTAACAATTCCCAAACTAAACTTTAAACCTTTTCCAACCAGCAGCATCCACCAAAACCCTGGCACAGCACCCCCAAAGCCCCAGGAAAAAAGCATTTAATATATGTTACCATATATTACAGTACTCTCTTCTTATACTAGATACGATGCTTCTCCTAGATGAGTGGGGGTGGGAGTGGGATGGGGGCAGGGTGTGGGGGGGTGAGGAGAGGGTGGTTGGGAGGGAAGTTATGGATGGAATTGGTTATCTGTTTTAATAGATTTGAAGACTCCTCAGTAGCTGGATGTGGAGCAGACATGTTGAAGTTCTGCAAAATTTAAATGACAAATTGTTCATATTTGAGTATACTGTTGCTACTATTGACTGAAGTATTATTATTTTAATGTTCTTTGTACTTCAATTCTGGTCATCAATAAAAAGTATTTACATAAAAAGTGCTCAGTATGAAAGGGTCATGTTATCTTCACAGGCAATAGGAAGAAATTCATATCAACTAGTTCTTAGATGTAAGAAAAAGCCCTCCCTTGGTCCTACTTCTGCAGGGCGATATCATGCACATGCTAACAACATTCACCAGCCTGCCTCCATCTGGGTCAAGAATACAGTTCTTCAAGGTCCCAAGTTGAACTTGGCCTACCTGACTTTTGTGATTGCAGTTCAGAAATCTAGTAAAGACAGCAATTGGGTGTGGCTGCTCCCCTCTGGGCCTCCCTAGCCCAGCTGTGCCCTGAGCATTTATCTTCCTAGACCACTTCCTTATGGTTCCTCTCCTAGGTCATTTCCCCTCTGGGTGGAATTGTGTGTCTTAAGGTAGTTCTACCACTGTGAGGGAGTGTCATTAATGGAGGGGAGAGGTAGTAGCTCCCTATAGACTCCCTCACATTCTTCCACTGTCTGTAATTAAAAAAAAACTTTTATTTCTATGTCTCTGCTCCCAAGCCAGCCTTCAAGCATCATGAATTGCTTCCAAGATATGGATTGACGTATGGTTCTGGTCTATTATTTAGGTGTGCAATATAACCCACCAATAATCTGTTTGGTGACATTTCTACACTTGATCTCACACTTGTGCCCCTCTGAGCCTCATCTATCTACCAACAGTGTGCTTTAAGAGTGTAATGCTCTGCCCACCCATTAATGTGGACCGAGTGACCGTAAAGGCCCCTCTTCATGAGTCCTCAGCCTCCTGCTAGCATAAAACTCTGTCTTCCAAATAAAACAGTTATGTCCTTGATTGAACTTTACTTGACCTCCTTTCTTAGCTTTTAAGAAGATCCCCTAAAGAATGGGTCAGGTCCTCTCCAGGGGACCTGGAGATTACAAGTTTATCCCCTTCAGACCAATTCAAAAAGGTAGCATATTCCAAAGCACTTGTTCCAAAATCTGTGCAAATAAACAGGTGCGCTCCGTTTAATCCATTTGCTTAAAAAGGCTGCAGTAGTCCATCAAATAACCACTGGATCAGGCTTAGCAAAACAGCCTGCTCTCTTGCCACCACCCTTATAGATTCTTTCTATAGCTACATTTACCCACAGCAGGTAACAATCTAGTGTGTTCCTCAAAACAAAACAATATAGAAACAGCAGTCTTGTACCTTAAGTCAGCAGTCTCTGGCTCAGCTCCTCCTGGGTCAGCCTCCCAAGTAGGAAGACCCTGCTCTGCTAAGCTTCCTCTTTCTATAGGAGGGGAGACTCCTTCCCTAAGTTTTGCCCTGGATTTCCTCATTGGAGGAGTAGGAAGGCCTGTCATTAGACTTCAGGTGTTTTCCCTTTCTGCCTTCCTCCCCAAGGATTGATCTGCAACTTTCTATGGGGATCTGGAGCTGATTTCTGGGTTCTGGTCTCCACCTTCACTCTTTCCCCATTTCTCTGGGTTTCACTATGTGACAGGATGGAGACCCAGTTACATACTTCCCCCTTTTTTGGAGGACTCCATGTCCTACTTCTGAAATGTCCTCTTCAGGCTGAATTCCTCCATTCCTTCCCCGCATGATGCTCCACCTTGAAATCATAGGCCTGGAGAGCCAGATACCATCACATCAACCTTGAATTGCTATTTGTTTTATCAGGCCTAACCAATAAAACATGGTCTGTCACTGGGGTAAAGTGTCTCCCTAAGAGGTAATATGTTAAAGACTCCACAGCCCACTTGATCACTAGGCATTACTTCTCACTTGTGAAATACTTCTGTTCAGCCTCTATCAGTTTCCTGCTATGATACATGATGGCATGTTCTTCCTCCCCTTTCCCTCAGCTAAATACTGCTCCCAGCCCTAACCCAGAAGCATTCATTTGTAAGGTGAACTCCTAGCTAAAATCAATATTTTAAACATGGGATCTCTACAGGTTTCTAAATGCATGATCTGAAGTGCTATCCCAAATTAGTCGATTTAGGTTGAAAATTTTTAAAAAGTGTTGTAAGGGCAGCATCTGTTTCAGAGAACTGGGGAATGAATTCATGCTAGTCCACCAACCCATAATTGATTCTTAGTTGAGGGAATGTTGCTTCCTGAATAGAGGGAACTGGTTTCACCCAACTATTTCCAACCCAATGACCTGGATACTGGACCTCTCTCTGGTCTAGTGAACATTTTGTTTTGATTGACTGTCAGCCCTGCCCATCTAAGAGATTCATAAATAGCTTCCACATGCCCCAGATGACTCTCCTAGGAGGACAAGAAAATTACCACATCATCCAGGTACACATTAGCATACCCCTGGTGTGGCCTTAATACTCGGTTCATGATTTTCTAAAAGGTTGCAGTGGGCCCTTGAAGTCCAGATGGTAAATTGGAAACCTGATATAGTCTCTGGGGTATAACAAAAGACGTAGTTTCTCCTTTGAAGCTGGAACTAGTAGGATTTACAAGTACCCTTTGGTTAAGTTCATGGTAGAGATATATATTGGGCTCCCCCTAGCTGCTCTACCAGATCATCTACCCTACCCATGGGAGACACCATTAATTTGCCAAAAGTCTATACAAAACAAGGTGGAGCTGTCTGGCTTGGGTACAAGGTCTATTGGACTGGCCCAGTTGCTCACTGATTCTTCAGTGATTTCCTGTTTCAACACTTTGGCAACTTCCTTTTCGCTTTTTTGTTTTGTCTGTGATAGGTAACATGGTGTCTGTCTCACCACTTTTCCTGCCTGAGTAACAATCTTGTGGACCCCCAAATAGGTACTGCCAAGCAGGGGAAGAACACATCCTAAAACCTAAGTATAAGATGCTCCATTTGAGATTTCCTTTTTGATGTTAATATCTCTCCTATTTCTATGGGCTGGTTAGTCTTAATTTGCTACAATTCAAGAGCTAGGGCTTCTTCCTCCCCTAGGGTCTCTATTACTAAACCTCCTGGATTACTCAAGGCTTCACTAGATTTACACAGAATATTTGGCTTTTCTTTCTCCCGTAACTTCATAATCCACAGGTCCCACTCAATGATTTACCATAAAAAAAAACCATTCCACCTGGCCAGGAGTTTTTTTTAGCTGATTTGGACAATAAGTACTTGGTCTTATGGCCGGAACTCCCGCTGCCAAGCATTTTTTATCATAATATATTTTCTGTTGAGTCTGACATCGGTGCCGGGGAAAACGGTACAGGCTATTATGAAAAACAAAATTACAGAGCACATCTGAGGACATGGATTACTGAGACCAAGTCAGCATAGCTTTTGTGTGGGGAAATCTTGCCTGACCAATTTACTTCAATTCTTTGAAGGAGTAAGCAAACATGTGGACAAAGGGCAGTGGCGTAGGAAGGGGGGGCTGTGGGGCGGTCCGCCCTGGGTGCACGCCGCTGGGGGGTGTCAGCGCTGCTAGTTACCTGCTCTCTCTGCCCCGGAACAGGTTACTTCCTGTTCCGGGGAAGAGAGAGCAGGGAACCAATGGAGCTGACGCAGCTCCCAGCGATGATGTGCACTCGGCGGGGCGGAGCGCCAGTGGTAATAATGCATGCCGCACCCGGGGGGGGGTGCGCAGTGGCGACCTACCGCGGGTGTCAGCCGCCCTCGCTACGCCACTGACAAAGGGGAGCCGGTTGATATTGTGTATCTGGATTTTCAAAAGGCGTTTGACAAGGTACCTCATGAAAGGCTACAGAGGAAATTGGAGGGTCATAGGATAGGAGGGAATGTCCTATTGTGGATTAAAAACTGGTTGAAGGATAGGAAACAGAGAGTGGGGTTAAATGGGCAGTATTCACAATGGAGAAGGGTAGTTAGTGGGGTTCCTCAGGGGTCTGTGCTAGGACCGCTGCTTTTTAATATATTTATAAATGATTTAGAGATGGGAGTAACTAACGAGGTAATTAAATTTGCTGGTGACACAAAGTTATTCAAAGTTGTTAAATCGCGACAGGATTGTGAAAAATTACAAGAGGACCTTACGAGACTGGGAGACTGGGTGGCTAAATGGCAGATGACGTTTAATGTGAGCAAGTGCAAGGTGATGCATGTGGGAAAAAAGAACCCGAATTATAGCTACGTCATCCAAGGTTCCACATTAGGAGTTACGGACCAAGAAAGGGATCTGGGTGTCGTCGTCAATAATACACTGAAACCTTCTGCTCAGTGTGCTGCTGCAGCTAGGAAAGCAAATAGAATGTTGGGTATTATTAGGAAAGGTATGGAAAACAGGTGTGAGGATGTTATAATGCTGTTGTATCGCTCCATGGTGCGACCGCACCTTGAGTATTGTGTTCAATTCTGGTCGCCGCATCTCAAGAAAGATATAGTAGAATTGGAAAAGGTGCAGCGAAGGGCGACTAAAATGATAGCGGGGATGGGACGACTTCCCTATGAAGAAAGACTAAGGAGGCTAGGGCTTTTCAGCTTGGAGAAGAGACGGCTGAGGGGAGACATGATAGAGGTATATAAAATAATGAGTGGAGTGGAACAGGTGGATGTGAAGCGTCTGTTCACACTTTCCAAAAATACTAGGACTAGGGGGCATGCGATGAAACTACAGTGTAGTAAATTTAAAACAAATCCGAGAAAGTTTTTCTTCACCGAACGCGTAATTAAACTCTGGAATTCGTTGCCGGCCAGCTCATTAAAAAAAAAAGGATCTTGCTGATCAGTTATGTTATGACTTACTTGTTCTGGAGTGCTGTATTTTGTGATACTGTTTTGAGAAATGTTCAATAAAGACTTCATACAAATTAAAAAAGTCCCTGCCGTGCACTTTCCTTAATGGCCGGGGAAATCAAAACTGTTTTTGCTTATAGCTTTTTTTTTAGTAGTAACAGTGGGATTTGAACCAGCCACCCCTGCATTACAAGACCAGTGATGTAACCACTTGGCTACAGCTCCACTTAGTTGGGTGTCCCTCCCTTTTGATTATATCCCTTCAGGACTCTCTCAGCCAATCACAAGCGTGTTTAGCTGTCTGTGTGTGTCTGAGAGAGACCTGGAGGGGCAAAATCAAAAGGGTGGGACACCATAGGCGCCCGGTATAAGAGGCTTGGGGAGGCTAAGCCTCCCCAGCCAGAAGTGCAGCAAGGGCGGGGCGGACCGCCCCGGGTGCAGCTCCTGCTGCCTTGAACATCTCCCTCTCTTCCCCCCCGACTGGTGCGTGGACCGTGCGATCTTTCCCCCCCCCCCCCCCCCGACTACTACGGTATCGCTCTCCCCCTCCGCTCCTGTCCTGTCATGTCGTGTTTGAACTTCGAGGATTCCTTCCGGTAGCAGCAGCAGCAGCATCGGCAATGATGTAAGCGCTGCTTTCAGCCTGCCCCGGAAGCACTCTCTGTACAGTTTCCCGCGTAGGAGGGACGCTGTCCAGAGAAGGCTTCTGGGGCAGGCTGAAAGCAGCGCTTACATCATTGCCGATGCTGCTGCTGCTGCTACCGGAAGGAATCCTCGAAGTTCAAAGACATGACAGGAGTGGAGGGGGAGAGCGATACCGAACTAGTCCGGGGGGGGGAGGGGGGAGCGATGCATCATGCCAGCCAGCTGCCAAACCAAAGGGAAAGGGGGTGGAGAGAGGAGGATGTGAGGTGCCACATCTAAGAGGAAGAGGGAGGAAGGAAAGCAATGGCAGGGAATGGGAAAAGGGGGGTGGAGAAAGGAGTGAGAGTGATTGAAGCAAGAAGGGGAGGGAAGAGAAAGGTGGGATGCATGAGGGAGAGGAGAGATGCATGAGGACGCTGGAGGAGAGAGAGAGAAAGTGGAAAAAAGTGCAGGGGAGAGCCAGGGACATGCAAAAGAGCAGGGGAGAGTCAGAGAGAGATGGGGAGAGAAAGAGGGGACATGGAAGAGAGGAGGGGAGAGCCAGAGAGAGATGGGGAGAGAAAGAGGGGACATGGAAGAGAGCAGGGGAGAGCCAGAGAGAAGATGCTGGATGGAAGAGGAGAGAGAGAGAGAGAGAGATTAGTGGAAAGATGGGGAGAGAAAGAGGGGACATGGGCAGGAGAGAGAGAGAGAAGCTGCTGGGGAGAAACTGGGGGAGACCCTAGCTGTCAGACGGAGAAATGCTGAATGAAAGGAGGGAGAAAGAGGGAAAATGCTGGAAGGAGGGGGCAGAAAGAGGAAAGACACTGGACGTAAGGGTAGGGAGGGAAAGAGGAAAGACACTGGAAGGATGGGGATAGAGAGGACATGCTGAATGGAAAAGGGTCGAGAGCGAGAACTGTGTAGAAGGAAGGGGAGATAGAGGGATACAATAGACGGAAGGATTGGGAGAGGGTAATGGGTAGAAGGATGGAGAGAGAAAGAGGGATGACACTGGATGGAAGGGTAGAAGAGAAAGAGGGAAGGTGCTGACATGGATGGAGTGGAGGGCAGGGAAGACAGGAGAAATGTTGGATAAGGATGGAGGGATGTAGTGCTATATAAATGCTAAATAGTAGTAGTAGTAGGTGGACATGTTGAGAGAAAAAATATCAAATGGAAAGAAGACACTGGGACCAAAGCGAATAGAAAAACTAAATGATCAGACAACAAAGGTAGAAAAAAGTATTTTATTCAGAATTTATTAACTGGAATATGTCAGCTTTTGGAAATGTGCATCTGTGATATTTTGCATGCAAGTTTCAATTTTTCTAGTATTGCTGCATGCTGAGTCTGACTTCTTGAGGTAACTTTCCAGTTTTGCCTTCTTATCTGTTGTGTCATGTGTGTTTCATGTGTAATCAAGGTGCAGTATTCTACTAGTGTGTAGAATTTACAGGCCTTTTTGGGTTGTTTTTTTGTTTCACTAGGTTGTGTACTGGTGTTTTAGAGCCTGGTGTAATCAGGGCCGTGCCAAGGGTCTCTGGTGCCCCTCTGCAGACTATCAGTTGGTGCCCCCCCCCCCCCCCCCCCCCCCAGTTTGGCACAAGATGCAAAGGAAATAGGAGCTGAAAGATGGAGTGCATCTTTGTGGGATTGCTGAACAAATAAAGGGTTTATAACCACTTAGCAGTGCAGCATGCATATTTCTCAAGCACTATCATTGTGGATATCATAAAAACCAGAGTGGCTTGGTAGCAAAAACAGAATACTAGTGCAGACTGTTGACTTACACAGTAATAGGGGTTACAAGGTGTAGAGAGTACAGAGAGAGTACAAGCTGTGGTATAATAGAATAATGATGGAGATATGCAGATAGATGGGATGGACAAGTAAGAAGGGGGTAGGAGAGGCAGGAGGGGGAAGGTTGAAATGAGCAAAGGATAAGGGGTGGGAGTGGCTGGAGGATGGAATAGTTTAAGGGATAGCATAGGGGGAGTTGATGGAAGATGTGGTCTAAGTCATAGTCGTTGTCGAGTGATTAGGTGTAGGGTAAAGGGTTATGCTGGGGACAGTGGCAGCACAAGGCTCAGTATAGTAGACTGTTACTATAACTGGAGCTTTCAGCAACCATGCATTTGAACCCAGAAGTTGGGGGCCCAGTCATGGTCAGAAGAAGCAGCAGATAGTTTGGGGAGGTTATAGCCAGCAGTAGAAGCCTTGGGAAAGCTCCCATTGCTACTATGATGTTATTGGAAGTTTCAGGTCAAATGAGGATGAGGTCTCTAGGACATGTGTAGAAGAGAACAAAGTAGTGGAGACAGGCTGTGTGACAAGTAGCAGGGAGCCTTAAGAAAAGTCTACTCATTTTGCCCATGAGCTTAAGGGGGCCTGAATTAGGCCATGTGGCTATGTGAGTGACATGTCCCCTAGACCTCTCAGCTGCTCTTCTAGACATAAGTGCTCAGTTGGAGGAGGAAAGAGAAAGCTGGGGGTTGAATCTGATCATGGGAAGAAACTGCTACTGAGTTAGTCTGGGGGGGAGGGGAGAGGGAAAGATTGGGATTTGAACCACCATGGAATTTCTCTGTGTTTAGCTAGCATGGGGTGTGAGGTAGAAAAGTCGACAGAATGAGTGTTGGGGGAAAGGGGTTAATGGAACTTTATGAGAGAAATGGATACATACACTGCTGGGAACAGGGAGGAGACAATGGGAGAGAAGGTGATAGGGACAGAAAAGAGGCTATGACAGTCTTAGTGTCATGACCCTGTACAGGCCCTTCCATCAAGTTTCAGCAGGTCCCTGCTAGTTACTTTAAAATTATAAAATATAAAATTCCTCGGCAGAGATAAACGCAAGTTTTCCTCACAACTCACCCCTCCGTCGCTACACCAGCAGCAGGCTAGCTCGCTGACCTCCCCAGATGATCCAAGGCAGCAGCGGCTCTCAGCCTTTCACTGCCTCTCAGTCTCAGCAGTCAGCACTCCAACGGCAGTCCAAATAACCAACGTGTCACGTGCAGCACATACTCCGCATCCGCACTGCCGCACGTGGGAACAGCTGGCGGTGGCGGCGCCAAAGAGTCGTGCGTGCAGGAAGGCAGCACCAGCGCATGCGCATAGGCGCCTCCGCCAATGCGCCGACGCGGTAAGTTTTTTTTTTTAGATTTTGAAAAAGAACTGGACAGCAGCGCCGGGCATGGCGCCCTTGTACACAGGCGCCCCCCTGCCGTGCTTACCCCGCTTACCGGGTTGGCACGGCCCTGGGTGTAATTACAGTGCTGCTTTTCCACGCATAAGGTTGTAGCTCGTCCTGTCCTTGGAATTAGTGCTGTTATGGTTTGCTAAGGTTATGAGTGTGTTTTTGCACAAGTTTGTGTATAGTGTTTTGCAGTGGAGAGATTGTGTATTGGCATTACTGAGGTGGCACCAAAACATCAGAAAGAGTTTTAGAGCCTAAATCATGACACACTACCTCTTGAAGGATCTACATATAGTTGTTAATAAAAGGAGCTCATTGTGAACACTATCCACCCTGAAAGGGTGTTTTGTGGCTCTGCATGAGAATTGTGATATTATGATCCCTTGTTTCATATTGTTGGCGGTCTGCATTTTCTATATGGGTGATATATTGGTGTATTAGGGTCTGCCTAGTGTTATGGTACAGTAAGGTTCTGAGTGTGTTTTTGCACAAATTTGTGCATAGTGTTTTGCAGTTGAGCGATTGTGGTTAGTATATGCTTTGAGCAACCACTTTATTCTTTGACATATGATACATATCTAATGTCTAAATTTAATAAAAGGTATTAATTGTGACTATTTTATTTTTGCTTATTTTTTTTCCTGTGTTAATTGTGGCTATAAGCTCCTCCCATGGCTCCACCCCTAACCCCGCCCCCTTTAGCCTCCCCAAACAGTTGGGCCACCGACCGCCTATGTGGGACACCTAAGTAACTGGAGCTGTGACCAAGTGGTTACATCACTGGTCTTGTAATGCAGAAATGGCCAGTTCAAACCCCACTGTTACTACTAAAAAAGCTGTGAGCAAAAATAGTTTTGATTTTCCCAGGGACGGCCATCAAGGGAAAATGCACGGCAGGGACTTTTTTAATTTGTATGGTCTTTATTGAACATTTCTAAAAACAGTATCACAAAATACAGCACTCCAGAACAAGTAAGTCATAACATAACTGATCAGCAAGATCTAAATATCCAGAAGTACCAGTGCACTACGAATGCTGGCCCCTCCCACGGCCAAATGCCTTGGATTTGGCAGGGTTTGAGATGGACGATTCCAGTTTCCATTATCACTGAAAAACAAAGTCGGCCATCTCAAACCCGGCGATCTATGGCATTTGGCCGGCCCCAACCATATTATCGAAACAAAAGATGGCCGGCCATCTTTTTCGATAATACGGTTCCGGACAGCTCTTTGCGGCGCCGCCAAAATAGATGGCCGGCCATCTATTTGGCCGGCGCCGTTCGATTATGGCCCTCTATGGCACCAGAAACATATTAATGGTGGAGGGCTGAATGTAACATAATGTTAAATAACTAATCGTTTGTTCTTTATCTTTTAAAAAAGGTGTCGTGTCTTGATGGCCACTAGATGTCAGAATAAACTGTGTTGTAGTTACTCAAATAAATGAACATACCAGATTTGCTCACAGACAGACTTAACATCTAAAGTGAAAACCAACCAGAACTGTCTAAAATATGTAAAATCAATCTAAAAATATGATATACCATACCACAAGTGAAAACAATATTTTGAATGGTATGGGATTTGTGTTACAAGACGTATGAGGAGAGACTTGCTGACCTGAACATGTATACCCTGGAGGAAAGGAGAAACAGGGGTGATATGATACAGATGTTCAAATATTTGAAAGGTATTAATCCGCAAACGCACCTTTTCCGGAGATGGGAAAGCGGTAGAACTAGAGGACATGAAATGAAATTGAAGGGGGGCAGACTCAAGAAAAATGTCAGGAAGTATTTTTTCATGGAGAGAGTGGTGGATGCTTGGAATGCCCTCCCGCGGGAGGTGGTGGAGATGAAAATGGTAACGGAATTCAAACATGCGTGGGATAAACATAAAAGAATCCTGTTCAGAAGAAAGGGATCCTCAGGAGCTTAGCGGAGATTGGATGGCAAAGCCGGTGGTGAGAGGCGGGGCTGGTGGTTGGGAGGCGGGGCTAGTGCTGGGCAGACTTATACGGTCTGTGCCCTGAAAAAGACAGATACAAATCAAGGTAAGGTATACACAAAAAGTAGCACATATGAGTGTATCTTGTAGGGCAGACTGGATGGACCGTGCAGGTCTTTTTCTGCCGTCATCTACTATGTTACTATGAATGCTGAACAAGTGAAAACAGATTTCACTACATAGATGTTCATTTGGAAAACATCTAAAGCATGTCCACAATATAGAGAAATATATTCAAACTACACATATGAAACAACAATATATAAAACTACACTGAGGAAATCGTAAGAAACATAGTTGGTAAAATCATGTGCCAAATTATGTATAACAGGACTGTAAATAAAACTATGAAAGAAATACCTGTTCAGAAGTTACTGTTGGCAAACAAATAAATGTGCACAACTACTTCCTTTTAAAAAGCATTGGGTAAGCTTTAATGCATGATTCCCACAGTCCAAAATGAACACCATGTCACCCAAGATCTGTCTGTAATACTAAATATCTATCTTATCACGTATTTCCACTATTCATGATGTATTGTAAGCCACATTGAGCCTGCAAAGAAGTGGGAAAATGTGGGATACAAATGCAATAAATAAATAAATAAACTACTGTGGAGCATGCTCAGGCGTCCTGCGGTAGTTCTAGCATTTGTGCACGCTTCTCTGTCGCTAAAAAATTACTTTATATTTTTTAGCACTGGGGGGTGTATTTAGGAGGCTGGGGCGTAGGCATGCCCAGCACTAATCAGTTAGCACACCCCCCAATTACTGCGTGGTTAGCTTGTGAGCCCTTTCCACGTACTAAATAGGTGTCAGTAAAGGCTCACATGCTAATGGCCATGTGCTAATTGGGAAATTAGCACCTGGCCATTAATATGAAAAATGGAAATGCAGCCATTTTACAGCTGTGTTAAAAGTGGCCTCAGTGTGTGGGAGACCCAAACGCTAGTAATAGCAAAGGTCACCTTTTAGCGCAGCTTAGTAAAAGGGCCCCTTAGTGTCTTTTAAGAGACTGTCTTATTGTGTAAATTTGCCAAACTCAAAAGCAACCTAGAACAATCTTCCACTAGAAATTTGTGGTGAACTATCTCTTCCTAGATTTAAAACAGCCATTACAATGTCTGTTTATGCAAGCCTTTGCCTAATGGTTAGGGTAGTGCTCTGGGGACTCTTTATCCCTTTCCCCTTTTACCTGCTATTCTCTCTTATTGCTCCTGTTGGCTCCTCAGTGAATTTATTGTTTAAATTTAAGTGTGGTGGGGGGTTTTTCCCCATCTGTCCTATTGAATATTGGTGTTCCTTTTCTTTGTCATCTATTGCCTAATGTTGTTAGATTGTAAACCGCTTTGTTCTGTGCACCAGCAAAAGGGGTATAGCAAGTACAAATAAAGAATAAATAATAGCAAAAGAAGGAACTTTAAAAGATAAACTGTTTCATACCTTAAACATTAATCAGCAACAACTCCATTGGTAGTTACACAGATTGCCGGTGCAGAGAATAGTCAAAAGCAACTGGCAATGAACGATACTGTTAAAAATGCAAATTCCTCCACTGATGTCACTGACATATGATGTTATGATTAAGACATCATTAGTGTCAATCACTGAAATTGCAACACAGAAAAATGCTGGAAGTAAAATTCTTTGAACCCTTATTGTAACACTGAAAAATGCTAAAAGTGGTATTCCACAACTACATGAAGTTATCTGTTTAGTTTTTTTATGTTACTGCTTTTCTTATATCATACTTTTAGATTGATTTTACATATTTTTTTAGACAAATATGCCTAAGTCTGTCTGCATGAAAAGCTGTTATACACATTTACTTGAGTAACTAATACAACACAGTCCATTCTGACTTCTAGTGGCCATCTAGACACATGACACCTTTATAATCAAATCAAATCAATTCTTGTATACCTCTAATATCCCCTTTCCAGGGTTCAGTGTGGTTTACATTCTAGGGGGTATGTTTAGAAAAGGTGTGTTGACATTTTTCACGTGCCTGTAAATTTAAGGCGCGTTAAACTTTAACACACCTATACATTTCTACGGGCGTGTTAGCACTTAACGCACGTAAACAATTTATGTGTGTTAAAAATGCTAACGCACTCTTAGCACCACTTAGTAAACATAGGTGTAGGCGAGACAAAAGCTGATAATGTAAGGTATAAGAACAATTAAACAAACAAAAAAGACGATTACTTAACATTACGTTACATCCGGCCTTCCAATGTAGAATTGTAGCATCATTAACATTCACAACAGAAATATTTCTGATATATAATTGTTATATTGTTTGTATGTTCCATTCATTTTAAGTTGATATATTATTTACATCAAATTAAAAATAGGTTAATGAGCAGTTTAAACATTATCCATTGGTTGTACATGTGACACTTCCTAATTTGTTCACCATTATAGCTTTTGATTTAATTTCATCTTTAGCATAGATATTTGCATAATTTATTTTTTCATTACAATGTTTTATTTTTTTTTTTTGTTACATTTGTACCCCATGCTTTCTGGCTTACATGGGGCAATGGAGGGTTAAGTGACTTGCCCAGAGTCACAAGGAGCTGCCTGTGCCTGAAGTGGGAATTGAACGCAGTTCCTCAGGACCAAAGTCCACCACCCTAACCACTAGGCCACTCGTCCACTAATTTTCATTATATTTAATCATAGGCATATGTGTGTAATTTATTTTATGTTTTCATTCTTAATTTTAGAACTTAAACCCCTGAAGCAGGCAACTGTTGAGATGTGGCCATGTCAATTCTTCTGTTGTTCAATAAACACCTTTTTGCCATACGGGTGTTCTACTGTCTTTGTTACTTGACTGCTTTTGCATATTTTACCTATCCCATGAGGGTCTGAGCCTTTTCCAAGTTCTCTCATGCTGACCTGGCTACCTTCTCTATTTTCTCCCTTAACTGCTGAACATAATCTACTATGGAGCCCACCTGTCTATTCTCTGTGGTCCATGCCTTCTATAAAACTTTCAACAAATTCTGTGGTTGTCAGCCAAACGTCAACTCAAATGACGAGAACCTCAAGAAAGCTTATGGAACTTCTCTAAGTGTAAATAGTAGGTAAGGAATTATCATGTCCCAGTCCCTTACATTCTCCTTAGTACATTTTTTTAATCATTGCTTTATACCAAACATCTTCCAGGTTTCTAATGTCCTAGACAGGAAATTGGTCTACTTGTCAGTCAACAACACTCTGAGAAGCCAAACTGGCCTAAATGGCCTTCCAAGGGGTGAGTATACGCTACTATCAGCAGGGTCTCTAACTATTTTAGGTACCATTAACTGTTTATAGTCCCATAAGTACATAAGTATTGCCATACTAGCACAGACCGAAAGTCCATCAAGCCCAGCATCCTGTTTCCAACAGTGGCCAATCCAGGTCACAAGTACCTGGTAAGATCTCCAAACAGTACATTTTATGCTGCTTATACTAAAAATAAGCAGTAGATTTTCACCAAGCCATTTTAATAATGGCTTACAGACTTTTCTTTTAGGAAACTATCCAAACCTTTTTAAACCCCACTAAGCTAACTGCTTTTACTACATTCTCTGGCAACGAATTCCAGAGTTTAGTTACACATTGAGTAAAGAAATATTTTCTCTGATTCATTTTAAATCTACTACTTTGTAGTTTCATTGCGTGCCCCCTAGTCCTAGTATTTTTGGAAAGAGTAAACAAGCGATTCACGTCTACCCATTCCATTCCACTCATTATTTTATAAACCTCTATCATGTCTCCCCTCAACCATCTCTTCTCCAAGCTGAAAAGCCCTAGCCACTTTAGCCTTTCCTCATAGGGAAGTCATCCCAACCCCGTTATTTTCATAATTTTCATCACCCTTCTCTGTATATTTTCTAATTCCACTATATCTTTTTTGAGATGCAGTGGCCAGATTTGAACACAATATTTGAGGTGTGGTCACACCATGGAGCATTACAAAGGCATTATAGCATCCTTATTTTTGTTTTCCATTCCTTTCCTAACAATACCTAACATTCTATTTGCTTTCTTAGCCACCGCCACACACTCAGCAGAGGGTTTCAACGTATCATCAATGTGGAACCTTGTATTACATAGCTATAGTTTGGGTTCCTCTTTCCCATGTGCATCACTTTGTACTTGCTTACATTAAACATCATCTGCCATTTGTATGCCCAGTCTCCCAGTCTCGTAAGGTCCTTTTGTACATTTTCACAATCCTCTTGCGATTTAACAACTTTGAATAACTTTGTGTCATCAGCAAATGTAATTACCTCACTAGTTACTCCCATCTCTAGATCGTTTAGAAATATGTTAAAAAGCAGTGGTCCCAGTACAGACCCCTGGAGAACTCCACTATCTACCCTTCTTCATTGGGAATACTGATTTAACCCTACTCTGATCATTTTTCAACAAAACAATATCTAAAGTTATATATTTTAAGGCTGCACATCAATTACATTTTTTAATTGCTTGATTTTACAATTTTTAATTGCACAATTAATTACTTAAACTGGCCAACAGATGATTTTATTTTCCATCATCCTGCCATAGTACTCCTGAAACCATGAGAGGTTAACTAGTTCCCCTGCTATGAAGCATCTCCTCTCTCTCTCTCTCTCTCTCTCTCTCTCTCTCTCTCTCTCTCTCTCTCTCTCTCTCTGCATCTCCCCCCCCCCCCCCCCCATCCAGCACTGGCCCTCTGCCTCTCTCCCCTTCATCATCCAGCATCACCCCACCCCTCCACTCCACCACCATACAGCATTGTCCCATCTCTCCCCCTTCTCCTGTTGGCTCACTAGCTCACCAACTTCTCCACTAGGCCCACTACTTCCCCGAGTCTGCATGGCAACAACAGCAGATCTTTGTTAAGTCCTGTCTGGTGGGCGTCAACATATTTAATCATTCTGACTTCAAAGGACTTATATTCATGGATTGTCTTAAAGATTCCTTTTAGTATTTGCACCATAAAATTATTGATATAGTGTTCTGGTTTTGAAAAGTGTTGTCCCGCAGAGGTGACATCCTGGTTGGCACTGGCATTTTTCATACGATGTCTATGTAAATTAAATCTATTCTTTAGGATCTGGCCTGTTTCTCCAATATAGCACCCTTCATCACACTTTTTACATTGAATGATATATACCCCATTGGAAGATGAGCATGTGAAGGATTCCTGTTGGGGTCCCGGGAAGAAAAGTAGGATATTACAGTGTTAAACACTGCTTGGGAGATCCAAATTACAGCAACAAAAGCAACAAATTCCCAGGAGATTCTTCCAGCAGATTCTTCCGGGGCAGGCCAAGGAACTACTGCAGGAAGCCAAAGAGATCGCCCAGGTGACCAAAGAATGATATTACAGCGTCAGTGTCATGTCCCCAGGCCGTGCCCCATGCCCCAACTCACCTGCAGACCTCGGCGGGGAGTTAGGGTCTGGTCCACAGCAGGGCCAAGTCTTTGGCGCTTCTGGCATCACTCTCTTAGGGCCATCCATGCCGTCAGCTGCTAGGTCCTCTAGGTGAACACACCTGTGTTTTTTATATAAAAGGCCCCGCAGTGGGAGAGCATGCTGAGCATCTGCTGATGACATCAGGGACCAGGCCCATTTAGGGCAGCTGTGCCCTCCTACACGCTGCCTTTGCAACAAGCAGTCCTTGCCTCAGCGTTCCTGTCTCCAGCCCTTGCCTCAGCGTTCATGTCTCCAGCCTTTGCCTCAGCATTCCTGTCTCCAGTCTTTGCTTCAGCATTGCTGTCTCCAGCCTTTGCCTTAGCGCTCCTGTCTCCAGAGCTGCCTCCAGGTCTTGGTCTGTCAGACCTGACCCCAACGGCTTTTTTCAGAGCTGCCTTCAGGTCCTGGTCCTCCAGGCCTGCCCCTAAGGGCTCGTTTCAGAACTGCCTTCAGATCCTGGTCTGCCAAGCCTACCCCAAGGGCTCTTTTCAGAGACATCCACAGGTTCAGCTTCCGTCAAACCTGTCTCTCTGGGTTACTCTCTGACACTCTAGTTAGCCCAGCTCTCCCAGGCATGTCTCACCTGACATCAGTTGGGGCCACTAGGACTCTAGCTTGGGCTTCGGTGTTCCCCAACTGTGGTCCATGAGCTCAACAATCTAGACCCGTGACAGACAGAGAGGAGGTTAAGCAGCTGCAGCAGGACCTTGCAGGCACAGTACCCCTGTGGCAGTACTCCGAGCTTCAAGGGAGGCTAAGGGGAAGCTGGTGGAGTTATAATAAGGCAGTAGAACGAATCCAAATGCTGGCTAGCATAAATATTGTACAAAACTACAAGTTCAAGAACTTCAGCAGACAGCAGCAGAGCTGGACACATGGGTCTTGTGGGAACAGATGGTGCAGGTCCAGATGGAAGCATCTAACCATGTAATGTACAAGGAGCTAGAGGACCTAACTAGCCAGCTCAGAGAAACTTCCCAAAGGAGATACTCCTTTAATGAACTGAACCTCAGGGTGGAAACCAGCCTAACAAAGTTCTGAGGAGTACTGAAGAACAACCACTTGGAGCCCAGAAGCAACCTAACCAGAAGGTCCAGGTCATTAAGCCACATTGAGCCTGCAAATAGGTGGGAAAATGTGGGATACAAATACAATAAATAAACTGCTTCACCACCCAGGAGGGTTAACCAGGGTTTCCTGCTGCAGAGGAGGAGATCTGCTGGATACTGGAGATAGGAACCCAAGTGATTGAAATCTTGTATGGTCACGAGGTTCGCTGGGCCAAGCTCACTCCCACGCAACTGCCTGTGGCAACAGGAAACATGAGAATGAGGGTTCTGGGCAAGCAAAAGGGAGGAGTCCAAGCAATTTACTTGTCACAACAAGCCCTGTTTTGTATCAAAGGCTGGGGAGCAAGTCCATTTCAGTGCCAGTTGCTGGCTCCAATAAAGACTGTGGAGAGGAGCCAGTATCCACTGAGGTCACCCTTATCCCGGAGGTGCCATGGAGCTGCTGTGTGGAAAACATACTAAGGAGTGGGAACTAAAGGCACTGTCATGGCCAGAAAGCCTTAGCAGCCTTTGCATTGTCAGCACACAACTGGAATCAACTGGCCGAGGCCTCCCGTGAAGCAGAGAGTTCAACCCGGGCATCATGGCAAAGGAATTAGCCGGACACTCATGGCAGTGATTTCTATTGCTGGAGATTTCCCCTTGTTAACAACCACACCTGCCAGCAGGTTAGACTGGAACCACAAGAGTCCAGATGGGGCCACAACAACTATCCCAGTAGTCTTGGATCCATCAGCCTGACAACCAAAGGGCTCACAACCAAACACAACAAATATTATGCTTGATATATATACGATAGGACTTTTTAGATTCTAAAAAATTATATAATTTGGTACATAATCTTTGTAATAGACAGGATTTATTGATTATTAATGAGAATCTTCCTTCTGCAGAGGAGTTGGCGGTATATTTTAGGTATAAAAATTAAGATACAAAATGGATTGGTCTTCAAGACTAGTGAATTGGAATAGTTTTTCTTAGAATTACATTCTGAGGAGAATGCTATCTCTGCAGATAGATATTGGACATCCTTTAGAAAATCTTCCTTTGAGCTAGTAAAATCGTGTTTGTGGAAATTGTCCTAGTTATTTTTTGAAAGAAGCGCATGTGGAGTTTTTGAAGGCATTTATAGTTTGTGCAAATGATGTTGTCACAGGGATCATTTACAGTTGGTAAAGGAAAAATTTTACTTACTTCGATTATGAAAAACTCAGTTGGGAGTAGAAGTAATGTGACAAATTATAGACCAGTGGTCTCAATCCCTTTGATTGTTAAAATCTTGGAAGCTTTAATAGCTTGGAGTACAAAAAAGTAGAGTGTGTGATGACTCTTCCAACACAATGCCAAAAACTCTTCAAAAGATTGTGCTCTCATTCTGCTAGATGGCATAGAGGGGCACAATCGAACAGGGATGACCATCTCTAGGTGTGTCCATCTCTACGGACATTCAGGTGAAGGGGCGGGGAAACCTGTATTATCGAAACAAGATGGACATCCATCTTTCATTTCAATAATACGGTCGGGGACGCCCAAATCTCAACAGTTAGGTCGACCTTAGAGATGGTCGACCTAAATGTTGAGATGATTGACCTTAGAGATGGTCGTCCCCGGTTTTCGGCCATAATGGAAACCGAGGACGCCCATCTCAAAAACGACCAAATCAAAGCCCTTTGGTCGTGGGAGGAGCCAGCATTCGTAGTGCACTGGTCCTCCTCACATGCCAAGACACCAACCGGGCACCCTAGGGAGCACTGCAGTGGACTTCACAAATTGCTCCCAGGTACATAGCTCCCTTACCTTGGGTGCTGAGCCCCCCCAAACCCCCCTAAAAACCCACTCCCCACAACTGTACACCACTACCATAGCCCTGAGGGATGAAGGGGGCACCTACATGTGGTACAGTGGGTTTTGGGTGGGTTTTGGAGGGCTCACATTTACCACCAGAAGTGTAACAGGTGGGGGGATGGGCCTGGGTCCGCCTGCCTGAAGTGCACTGCACACACTAAAACCTGCTCCAGGGACCTGCATACTGCTGTGATGGAGCTGGGTATGACATTTGAGGCTGGCATAGAGGCTGGAAAAAATGGGGTTTTTTTTTTAATTTTTTTGAGGGTGGGAGGGGGTTGGTGACCACTGGGGGAGTAAGGGGAGGTCATCCCCGATTCCCTCTGGTGGTCATCTGGTCAGTTCGGGCACCTTTTCGAGGCTTGGTCGTAATAAAAAGGGACCAAGTAAAGTCGACCAAATGCTCGTGAGGGACGCCCTCCTTTCTTCCATTATCTCCCGAGGACGCCCATCTCTTAACCACGCCCCTATCCTGCCTTCAGTACACTGCCGACACGCCCCCATGAACTTTCGTCATCCCCTTGACGGAAAGCAGTTGAGGATGCAAAAAATCGGCTTTCGATTATGCCGATTTGGGCTACCTCAGGAGAAGGATGCCCATCTCCCGATTTGTGTCGGAAGATGGGCATCCTTCCCTTTCGAAAATAAGCTAGATAGTGTTGGGGTTTTTTTAGGGCGCTACATATACAGAAAGTTTTTGTCTCTATTCCAATCATAAGACCCAGGGCAAGTGGTCATGTCAAAACATGGCTCCAAGTCTCAGTGGTGTTTTTAACACAATAAATATTTCTTCTGTGGAACCTTGTGATTTTTTGGCATTGTGTTGAAGAGTCATTGCACGCCCTACTCTTCTGTACTCCTTGAGATTGTCATGGCGGTTTTCTTGTTCCTCCACTTCTCTGGTTGTTTCCTCCAGCTTCATAACTTCTCAGCTGGAGGATTTTTTAAATAATCATTCCATTTTACACAACTCCCAATCAGGACTCAGGTCTGGGTACAGCATTAAAACAGTGCTAGCCACGTTGATTTTGGAAATTAAGAAGCAGATAAGTTTGGATAGGAAGGTAATTATTCTTCAATTTGATATGTCAAGTGCTTTTGACATAGTGGATCATGAGGTATTGTTGTATTTATTGGATTCATTAGGCATTGGTGGGACTGTCATTAAGTGATTTCAATGTTTTTTGAAAAGTAGGTCATATTTCTTTCTGAATGGATTTCTGATTATGGTGTTCCCCAAGGTCCTCCAATTTCTCCTATATTATTTAATATAGTGATGTAATTTCTTGGGAGGAAATTGGATGATTGTGGTTTTCATTTGATTATTTATGCAAATTATATCACCATTTTGTCTTTCTGTTGGTGGACCCTAGGTGGAGCCGTCCACTGCTGTTCCAGGGCGTGCTGGGACCGCGCAGGCAAGCCTCCAGCGTGCCAGCCACAATGACATCAAGCACAAACCCGGAGGCGTTGCGGCCAGGCATTAGCCGCCCCTAGCTACTGCTTTGCTCTAGTAGCATTCTGAGATGCCTTTATCCTGCCTGCTCTGACCGTGAGAGTACAGCTTACCACTTCTGTGTGTAAGTGAGTTCCAGTACAGCTTCCTGCTTGAGTGGGTTCCAGTTCAGCTTCCCACTGTGTGTGTGAGTTGTTTCCAGTACAGTTTCCGCCACTGTGTGTGTGTGAGTGCCCACTTCTGTGTGTGAGTGGGTTCCAGCACAGCTTCCAGTCAGTACAGCTGCCAGCTATGTGCATGTGAGTGGGTTCCAGTACAACTTCCAGCTGTGTGTGTGAGTGGATTCCAGTGCAGCTTCCGCTGTGTGCAAATGTGTGGGTTCCAGTACAGCTTCCCACTGTGTGTGTGAGTGGGTTCCAGTGCAGCTTCCCGCTGCTGTGTGTGAGTGGGTTCCAGTACAGCTGCCCTCTACTGTGTGTGAGTGGGTTCCAGTACAGCTGTTTGTATTTGAGTGGGTTCCAGTACAGCTTCCAGGTGTGTGTGTGTAAGTGGGTTCCAGTACAAATTTCTGCTTCTGTGTGTAAGAGGGTTCCTGAGAAGCTGCTAGCTTCTGTGAGTGATCGCAGCCTGGCTGCTCTGACCCCTTGCTGCTTGACATTTAATCTCGCTGCCTACCTCAGTTCCAGTATATTTACTGTATGTGTGGAACGCCTGGGCTAGCCTTGTGTCTGCTAGTCAGAAATTGGTCTTTTGTGGTTTCACTACAAACTAAGGGCTCACACTGCGAAGCATAACAGCACACAAGGGCCATGAGCTTGACTGAATCTCCAGCTCTGTAGTTACTTCAACAACTGACCCTTCAGTTGCAACAGCTTTCAGGGGCAGTAGAGACACTGACCCATTGTATGAATATGCTCACTGGTACTGATCCTTCACCCCTTGTAGCTGAGGCCCCATCGGCCAGTATTGATCAAGGATATACCCCTTCGGGAGCAGGAATTCAGGTTGCCCCACCCACTCAGTATGACAGCAACCGTAGAACATGTCAAGGGTTCCTAAGCCAATGTCAGGTTGTGTTTGAGTTGCAGTCCCAGGACTTTGTCACTGATGAAGCAAAGGTAGCATACATCATTTCCTTGCTGACTGAACCAGCCCTGGCTTGGGTGTCATCTATGTGGGAGAAAAATACCTCAGCACTGAACAACCTTTGAGAATCCCTGAACCAGTTCCGTCGCATTATTGAAGAGCCTGAGAAGGCCTCATTCGCTGCCGCTCAACTGTTGAATCTGCGGCAGGGCAACCTCACCTTGGAAGAGTATGCTATCCACTTCTGCACTCTGGCCGCAGAACTCGGTTGGGGTAATGAAAGCCTTACGGCGGTATTCTGGCAGGGAGTATCCTTGGCAATTAAGGATGAGTTGGCAGGCCAGGAACTTCCCGCTACCTTGGATGAATTAATTCTGTGTACTCGGGTAGACTTAAGGTTTTGAGAACGTGCCTTAGAGTGCCAGGCCAGTCAACGCACATCCCAGCCCAGGAGTGCTCTTTGCCCAAACAGTCCTTCTCCTCAACCAGAGGTTCCTCGGGGATCGGAAGAACCCACACAAGTGGATCATCTTCCCTTATCTACTCACAAGAAAAAACGTCGGCAAACTCAAGGTCTTTGCCTCTATTGTGGGGATAAGGGCCATTATGCTCAACTCTGTCCCAAGAAGACGGGAAATCAGCAGCCCTAGTCCTGGCTGGGAAGGCAGGATCCAGACATAAGAGGGACTCTCCCCACTCACAGTTCCTGGTACCAGCCCTTCTATCGGTTGTGCCAGAGATCTGTACTGAAGCTTTTCTTGATTCAGGAGCCGGTGGCAATTTCATTGATGAAGCACTGGTACAATGCCACCAGATCCCCACACAAGATTTACTGCATCCTATCCCAGTGTCTTTGGTTTACGGCACATCCAGGGGGTCCTCTGAGCTAAGACTGTCCACATCCATATCCGTACTGGGGTTCTTCACTGAGAAACTATCTCCTTGTATGTTCTACAGACTTCAGTGCACTCTCTCATTTTGGGTCTTCCATGGTTACTGCAACACAACCCCCAAATTGATTGGGAGCAAGGACAGCTGATGGCCTGGAGTTCAGCCTGTCGAGAATCCTGCATGGATAGTGTGACACCTCCTCTGAAACCATCACTCCAGGTGGCCCAGGTTACTCTACAACTTCCACCTATTTACAAATCCTTTGAGACAAAACTCTTCCCCCTCAGCTCCCGTATGATTGTATAATTGAATTGGTCCCTGGGAAAATGCCCTCCGGGGTCCAGTTTATCCTTTGTCATGGCCAGAGACGGAGACTATTGGGCTCATTTTTCAAAGAGAAGGACATCCATCTTTTGACATAAATCGGAAGATGGACGTCCTTTTCCCAGGGACGTCCAAATCAGTATACTCGAAACCCGATTTAGGAATGTCTCCAACTGCACTCCGTCGCAAGGACGGCCAAAGTTCAAGATGGCATGTCGGAGGTGTAGCAAAGGTGGGACTTAGGCATGCCTCACACTTGGACATCTTTGACCCATAATAAAAAAAAACAAGGACGTCCCTGACGAACACTTGGATGTTTTAATCCGGACCTGTTTTTCTTACGACTAAGGCACAAAAAGGTGGCCGAAATTACCACATGACCATCGAAGAGAATTGGGGATGACCTCCTGTTACTCCCCCAGTGGTCACTAACCCCCTCCCACCCTCAAGAAACATCTTTACAAATATGTTGTGCCAGCCTCTATGGCAGCTGCAGATGTCATACTCAGGTCCATGACAGCACATGCAGGTCCCTGGAGCAGTTTTAGTGGGTACTGCAGTGCACTTCAGACAGGCGGACCCAGGCGCATACCCGCCCTCCCTACCTGTTATATTTGTGGAGGGAACAGCGAGCTCTCCAAAACCCACCACAAACCCACCATACCCATATATAGGTGCCCCTCTTCACCTGTAAGGGCTATGGTAGTGGTGTACAGTTGTGGGTAGTGGGTTTTGGGGGGCTCAGCACACAAGGTAAGGGAGCTATGTTCCTGGGAGCAATTTATGAAGTCCACTGCAGTGCCCCCTAGGGTACCCAGTTGGTGTCCTGGCATGTCAGAGGGACCAGTGCACTACAAATGCTGGTTCCTCCCACAACCAAATGGCTTGCATTTGGCTTGCATTTGGCCATGTTTGCATTTTGGTTTCAAAAATCACCGAAAGTCAGAAACGTCCATGTCTAGGGACGACCAAATCTAGGGATATCCAAATTTAAGAATTTGGACATCTCTGACGGGATTTTCGAAACAAATGATGGACATCCATTTTGCTTTGAAAATACGGGTTTCCCCACCCCTGAATTTCACCGTTTTGCAAGGACGTCCAAATCGCAACTTAGACGTCCCTTTTGAAAATGCCCCTCCACATCCGCTTACATCCTGGACAACCTGTCCTGAGGCTTCATACACCCTCTAAATCGCCCACAAGTGCAGGGTGCTTTTTCGTAGGGAAAACAGATGGAGGCCTCTGTCTCTGTAATGATTATAGAGGCTTGAGTGCGATAACCATCAAGGATAAATATCCTCTTCCACTCATTTGTGAGTTGTTTGATCGTCTGCAAGGCGCTCACATCTTTACCAAGTTAGATCTCAAAGGTGCCTACAATCTCATCAGAATTAGAAAGGTCAATGAATGGAAAACCGCTTTCAACACCCAGAATGGCCACTATGAATATCTTGTGATGCCCTTTGGCCTTGTCAACGCCCCGGCAGGCTTTCAAGCATTCATGAATGATATCTTTTGCAACCTCTTGTACAAATTTGTGGTAGTATATCTGAATTATATTCTAGTCTTCTCCCCCTCCTTGGAATCACATCATCAACATGTCAAAGTAGTCCTTCAGCACCTACGTGACAAATCATCTCTACTCCAAGTCTGAAAAATGTGTCTTTCACTGTACTGAACTCCCATTTTCAGGCTACATTATTTCTGACCATGGTTTTAAACATGGATCCCAGCAAGTTTTCAGCAGTTCTCTGCTGGCCCCAACCCACAGGACGTAAGGCCTTGCAAAGATTTCTCGGCTTTGCCAACTACTAACCATCAATTTATCCAAAATTATTCCATAATCGCAGCACCATTTATGGCCTTAACCAAGAAAGAAGCAGATCCTCGACATTGGCCCCCATAGGCCTGTGAGGCTTTTTAACGCCTCAAGCAAGCCTTCGTGTCCGCACCTATCCTTCAACATCCTGACTCTACTAAGAAGTTTTTTGTGGAAGTGGATGCATCCTCGATAGGCACTGGTGCTGTCCTCTCCCAAACTCACTCCAGTGGCAAACTCCTGCCCTGTGCCTTTTTCTCACAGAAACATTCAAAACTAGAGAAACTATAACATCAGGGATCAGGAATTGTTGCCAATCAAATTGACACTCAAAGAATGGTGTCATCTGTTGGAGGGGGGCAATAAGCCTTTCATGGTCTTCACGGACCATAATAACCTATTGTATTTTCAAGTAGCAAGATACCTCAATTCCAGACGGGCCCAGTGGTCGCTGTTCTTTGCTTGGTTCAACTTTGTCCTGACCTACTGACCCACTTCCAATAGCTGGGTATAATATAATAGGGCGCATGCTCTATCATAGTCCATGGAACCGGAAGAGGAGTATAATCAACTTCAACATATCATTGACCTTGCCAAGATACTCTCGGTAGCTGCAACAACCATACCACTAGGTATGATGTTTGTACCTCCTCGTCAATGGGATATGGTTCTCCAGTGGGGCCATGCATCCACGTTGTCAGATCATCCAGGTATTTTGGGCACTAACTGTTCATCTCCTGGAATGACTGGTGGCCATCTCTAGAAAGAGATGTCCAAGACTTTGTCACAGCCTGTCTAGAATGTGCCTGGCATAAGCCTGATCATAGATGGCCCCAGGGATTACTTCTACCTTTACCAATGCCTGAGAAACCTTGGATCCATCTTTCCATAGGTTTTATCACTGATCTACCCTCATCTGAAGGAAATACTGTCATCTGGATAGTGGTTGATCGGTTTTCTAAAATGACCCACTTTACCCCCCCTCCCCCCTTCTGAGCTTACCCTTTGCAGTAGAACTCGTTCAACTCTTCATTTCCAACATTTTCTGCCTGTACAGATTATCTAAGACTATCATATCTGATCGAGGAGTAATATTCATCTCCAAGTTCTGGTGAACCCATAACTGAGTGTTTAGGAGTGAAATTAAATTTCTCCTCTGAGTACCATCCAAAAAGCAATAGACAGACAGAGTGGACCAATCAAAGTCTGAAACAATTCCTAAGTATGTATGTATCCGCTCTTCAGAATGATTGGGGACAACTATTACCCTGGATCGAGTTCTCTCATAACAACAGAGTTTGCAGTGCTACAGGAACTTCATTCTTTTGGATCGTATATGGGCAGCATCCATGCATCCCTGGGCCGCTATCCATACAACCAGAGGTCTCTGCTGCTACTAGAGTCCTCACTTCCTTTAAATGGATTTGGCAGACTACTCAGAATATCCTGCGACAGACGTCTCATTGTACTAAGCAACAAGTGGATAAGAAGAAGCGGCAGCCCTCCATTTTCAGCCAGGAGATCTAGTCTGGCTGTCCACCCAATATTTCCGGTTATAGATTCCATCTAGGAGGTCATGTGATGCAGTGAGAGTGGGTAGACCCTAGTCGGACTGGTTTCCGGGGCCCCAACCTCTTTATTTGCCACCTTTCCACTATTAATTGGCATACTTACCGTTCCAGAGCAGCCTGTGGCTTGAGTTTTTGTATGGACAAAATTATCTCTCAATCCAAAGAAGATATTTCCTCTAAACCACCTCACAAAGCTAGCGAGCAGATGAAATTGCAAGAGGACAAGATGGCAGATCCCTTGCCAGTGGTGGTTTCACAGTTCATGGAGTTGGCCTGGGAGGAACTAACTAAAGCAGTTTCACAGGCATTGGGACTGCAACTGATAACCTTATCTTCCCTAACTGCAAATTTGGAGAGCCTTATCAAGGAGACATGCACTTGTACGGCGGTGTTGGAACAACGGATCTCCATGTTGGAAGACCAGTCCCAGGTGGGGTCGACGGAAGTGGAGGCTCTGAAGGCACAAGTACAGCAACTTGCGTCTAACCTGGAGGACTTTGAGAACAGGTCCCACTGTGGGAATCTTCATTTGGTGGGCATTCTCAAAACTCTGGTGGATATGGGACTGATCTCAGCGCTAGAAGTATGGCTGGCTACAGTATTTCCAATGCACGATGGAATTGGCCCTGTGTGTTTGAAGTGCACACATCGCTTAGGGCAGAGAACCACCAGGGATCTGAGGCTGAGAGTACTCTTCACCAAACTCCATAATTACACTCATAAGGTCGAAATCCTATGACAATATAAAGGTAAACATGAGACTCTGCAGTATGAAGGCCAAGCTGTGAAAATATTCCAAGATTATTCGCCTGCTCTGTCGGAACGTCGTAAGCAGTTCTACACTTTATATGCATGCTTGGCTGAAAAGAAGCATTGTTTTATATTTTTATACCCTGCAACTGTTAAAATATATCATGAAGTTTGATGGCAGGTATTTGATAACATGATTGCAGTTAAAGACTTCATTAACACCTTGGCTGTGTCCTTTGATTCGACAAACTGAACTTTATTTACGTCTGTGAGATTTACTATTATTACTTATGTTCCTCTCTTTGCTTGGATTCTGTACCCAATTGGGGGGGGGGGAAGAATGGTGTATGACTAATGGTTGGGGGCTCTGTAATGCATCCTTGATGCATACCTTGTCAGCCTGTTTTTTTTTCTGGGTATGACTTTAGATTGGATGGGATGGGGGGAGGAGTTGGTGGGGAGGGATGTAGGATGGGAGAGGGGATTATTGATTCTGTGTGGAAGGTTGAGTTTGGAAAGTAGTGGGACATGTGCGTGTTTAGTGGGTAATAACCGGTGGTTCTATTGTAAGCTATGTTTCAGGAGTTATATACTTTGACTCTGTTTTTTTGTGTGGTGTGAGAGCTTCCTGGGTGGTGGCTGGGACCCTAGGGAGCAGGTATTGTTATTAACTGGCTATTTTCAATTTTTCATCATGGAAATTATTTGATAGTCAGCTGAAACTTATTACTTGGAATGTGTTAGGCATATCTTCTTCACCTGTTAAAAGAAAAAAATTTTTTTTTTTACTTTGCTCAAACATAATCAAGCTGACATTGCCTGTTTGCAGGAAACAACATTAACTGACCAGGAACACCTGAAATTGTGACAAGGCTGGGTGAGCAAGGTATTTTATTTGTCACCCCAGAAAAAAGCAGGGGTGGCAGTTTTAATTCAGAAGAATCTGCCTGGGGAGATTAAGTTGGTGTGCAAGGACACGAAGAGAAGGTATATTTTACTACATGTTATTTATGGGGGGGGGGGGGGGAGGTACAATTTTAATTACTGGTGGTATATGTGCCAAATAATTATGTGCATAAATATTTTGTAGAATTAGCTTATTTGGGGGCGCAGGATCTGTCTAGACCGATGGTCCTGGCCGGTGACTTGAATTGAGTTCTGGAAATCCTGTGCGAAGGCGGCCTCTGCAGAGCAGAATCCTGCTAGAGGTATTCCCTATTTGTGTTCTGCTCTGGGATTGGTTGACCCCTGGCGATTACTGCACCCGACCGAATGGAACTATTCCCATCTTTCTCGGGCGCATCACACATGGTCCCACATTGATTATCTCTTGCTGTCTCAGTTCTTGTTTGTTAATGTTCAGAGGGCAGAGACTGGTCTGATGGAGATCTCAGACCACTCTTTGATTTGGCTGCAGCTGGATCGGGGGGGGGGGGGGGGGGGGATAGAGAGAACTTTTTCTGGCTGGAGATTTCCAGCTTATTTACTTGATGATGCAGATTTTAACTCATTCCTGCAGCAGAAATGGCAGGAGTGTTTGCAATTTAATGCACAGCATCGGGACAACCTTCACCTGTTTTAGGAAACAGCCAAGGTTGTATTAAGAGGAGACATTATTTCATATGTGGTAACTCGCATGAGGCGTATAGCCCAGGGTATTATATATCTTGAGAGGAAGCTCTCCCTTGCGAAAAAAAGCTCACATTCACTGTACTACTAGGGTTACAGAGGAGGCGTTCCATGCCACTAAGGTTGCTTTAGACGCCCTTATTCATGAGAGGAGAAGTAAAATGCTATTTTAAGTTTCAGTATTATTATTACGGGAATCACTCAGGCCACCTGTTAGCTCAGGTAGCTAAACACTGTCAGGATTCTCGCTTTGTTAATAGCATACTGACTTCATCTGGGCAGGTGGTGATGAAGCCGAGAGACATTGCCTCAATGTTTTATGATCATTTCCGTACTTTTTATACAGCCCCTCGGATAATGTGGGCTCACAGTTTACAGATTACCTGGAGGAGTCCAAACTTCCTAAGTTTACCAATGCAGATCGGGCTTTATTGGATACTAGTAAAAAAGCCCCGTTTCTGATGCAAATGAAATGGGGGCTAGCAATGTTTTCTTCTGTGTGCATGTCCCTGCCCTCTGGCCTCTCTCCCCTCCCCCCTCTGAGTCCTTCACTGTTACAGAGCCAGCGATTTGATTTCGTGCTCTGCTGTTTTCCTTCACTGATTGTGTTACAGAGAGGGCGGGGCAGACACTCATAGGGAAACCGGATATCTCGCCCCCTTCACACTTCCGGCTGGAGGCTTCATAGAACGTTGGTGTTGCTTTTTATATAGAGAGATGCCGATATGTGCGAAAGAAATTCAGAGGAGTATTAAGCAGCTGAAATCTCAGACTGCGCCTAGACCAGACGGATTTTCACCAGAATTTTTTAAAGATGCTCTTGGCACATTTGACTCTCCCTTTGCAAGCGTATTATGATGCTGTTATACAACAAGGCTCCTTTCTTCTTAGGGCTAATGATGCACTCAGATTGATACCCAAACCAGGTAAATCCCGTAATCAATGTGAGGCGTGCAGACTGATTTCTTTACTTAATGTGGATCTTAAATTTCTAGCACATGTGGAAGGGCATAATTGAAAGGGACATCCAAGTTTTGATGAGGACGTCCTCACAAAACGTCCCCATCCAGGGGCTGGGAACCCCATATTTTCAAAATAAGATAGACGTCCATCTTTCGTTTCGATAATACGGTCAGGGACGTCCAAATCCTTAAATTTGGTCATTCTTAGAGATGGTTGTCCTTAGACTTGGTTATTTCTGATTTTCGGCGATAATCGAAACCAAGGACGTCCATGTCAGAAATGACCAAATGCAAGCCCTTAGGTCATGGGAGGAGCCAGCATTTGTAGTGCACTGGTTCCCCTGACATGCCAGGACACCAACCGGGCACCCTAGGGGGCACTGCAGTGGACTTCATAAATTGCTCCCAGGTACATAGCTTCCTTACCTTGTGTGCTGAGCCCCCCCCAAACTCCCCTAAAACCCACTACCCACAACTGTACACCACTACCATAGCCCTTACAGGTGAAGGGGGGCACCTAGATGTGGGTACAGTGGGTTTCTGGTGGGTTTTGGAGAGCTCGCTATTTCCTCCAAAAACGTAACAGATGGGCCTGGGTCCGCCTGTCTGAAATGCATTGCTCCCACTAAAACTGCTCCAGGGACCTGCATACTGCCGTAATGGAGCTGAGTATGACATCTGAGGCTGGCAATCAATATTTTGAAAGATAGTTTTTGAGGGTGGGAGGGGGTTAGTGACCACTGGGGGAGTAAGGGGAGGTCATCCCCAATTCTCTCTGGTGGTCATGTGGTCATTTCGGGCACCTTTTTGTGCCTTGGTCGTAAGAAAAACACGACCAAGTAAAGTCGTCCAAGTGTTCGTCAGGGACATCCTTGTTTCTTTCGATTATGGGTCGAGGACGTCCTAGTGTTAGGCACACCCAAGTCCCGCCTTCTCTACGCCTCTGATACGCCCCCTTGAACTTTGGCCATCCCTGCGACGGAAAGCAGTTGGGGACATCCAAAATCGGCTTTTGATTATACCGATTTGGACGACCCTGTGAGAAGGACGTCCATCTTCTGATTTATGTCAAAAGATGGGCATCCTTCTCTTTCGAAAATGAGCCCAATTCTAGCCAATTGCTTGGCATCTTTGCTACCATCATTAATAGGAGGCCACCAAGTAGGGTTTGTCCCTGGTTGCCAGTTGGTGCTGAACATTTGCAAAGTGTTGTTGGTGATGTTGCAGGCACAAGAAGCACAAGAACCTGGTATTTTGGTTGGGTGAGATGCCGAAAAGGTGTTTGACCGGGTAATCTGGACATACTTGTTTCAAGTTTTACGCTACATGGGAGTAACAGGGTGGTTCTAGCAGGCCTTTCGTGCACTTTACTCAGCACCAAGAGCGGTGATTTTGGTGAATGGCATGCAAACGGAGACATTTCCGATAGAGCGAGGTACCCGTCAGGGTTGCCCTCTGTTTCCCCTGCTTTTTGCCCTATTTTTAGAACTGCTGTTGTGCAAGATACAGTTGGACTCTGATATTTTAGGACTTCATCTTGGTGCAATGCCCTTAATGATCTTTGCCTATGTAGATGACATGCTGGCTATTCTTGCGACACCGCAGTCTTCGCTTCCTTGTTTGCTGGGCGCGATGGATGAAAATTTTTTTCTCAGGCCTTTCTATTAATTTGCAGAAGTCTTTAGTATTCCCATTGCAAGCTGCTGTACAGCGCTGTTGGTGGGTACACTTCCCACTAATTTGGGCTGGGAGCGCTCTTAATTATCTTGGCTCATGGATTCCTCAAGACCTTTCACATTTATATTCTCTTAATATTCAACCATTGCTGGTATTACTTCCCAGAAATTACAAGCATGGTAACACTTCTATTTCACTACTGGGTCATATAGTGCTCTATAACACAATGGTGATACCAAAATGGCTTTATGTAATCCAAATGTTACCTATTAGATTGACTTTTAGATACTATCATGCTTTTAAGTGGGAACTGACCAAAATTCTTAAGGCAGGGTAAGCGTGTTTGAGTTGCGCTTTCAGTATTAATGTTGCCTAGAGTCTGGGGTGGGGGGGGGGGGGGTGTCTGGGCCATCTAGACATCCAAGCTTTTTCACTAGCTTGTGGTAAGAGGCATATTGGATATTAGTTTCGAGGTACGTCCCATTTTTCTGCAACTGTGGTGGAGACAGCTCAGAGTGCTCCCTGGCACTTTAGTAGTTGGTTGCATTTTTCCCTACCCTCTGCTGCTCTTACGGCTACTTGTAGGCTCTTTTATGCTCTGTTGAATATGGTATGGTGCAAGGTTTTGTAAACTTTTAGCCTTGAAGTCCTCTCTAACACCTCTACTTCCTATCCGGGGCAACCAAGTTTTTCATCTGGGAATGTTAGATGTGGCTTTTTCTGATTGAACACGCAGAAAGTTGATCCCTTTGAAGTGTTACCACAGGGAATTGCAGGATAGCTCACCGGAGTTGAATTATGAATATTATATGCAAAACTGGAATGTCAATTTGGGCATCCAGCTTACTGGTGACCGGTTCAAGCGCTGTGTTCTTCGCTGTGGGCAACTAACAGGGAATGCTTCACATAGGGAGCTTCAATATAGGTTCTTGCTGCAGATGTACATATCTTCACGCTGTGCGCACTTAGCCACTCTCTGCATGGATTATAACTGTCCTAAATGTGCAGAGTTCCGCTACCCTGGGTCATATGTTCTGGAGTTGTCCCTTAATACAAATATTTTGGCGGGGGAGGGGGGGGGGGTTACAGGGCATGTTGGCACTGGATGTGGCACCCTGCTGTACTGATGATTTTTGACCATTTTAATTGCTTTTGTCCCACGCCAAAGGGTTATAATGCCTTTTTAAAGGGCTATAATGATTGGCCAGCGGTGCATATTGCACCAATGGTTATCCTCTCACCTACTCTGTCACTGTGGAGATCCAGGATGATTCAGCAAGCTGCTTTTGAACGCCGAGTGTTTAAGGATATGGATTCTACAGCTGGCCAGTGATTTGCTCAGATTTGGGAACGTTTTGACTGCGCTGACTCCAATGGATAGGAGCTGCTTACTTAATGCCTGATTTATTACCGTTTTTATTTTTTCCTTTTTCAATGGATTTGCACAGAGCCATCGGTTATTGGAGAGGGATATTGGGGGGGGGGGGGGGGGGGGAGGGAGTTATTGGAGGTTGTGTACAGTTTGTATGGTAATTCTCAAAAACTGGTTCTATAAGGTTGATGGACATGCCAATTGGGGTTTGTTAATGTTTGCATGGAACCAATAGAGAAGATTACAAAAAATTTCCATCTATTAATTTTGCCCCTCAATTTGTGGGTCCTTACCCTATACTGTAGCAAATAAATCCTGTCACGTATCAACTCAGGTTACCCACCAACTTATGGATACATAACACCGTCCATGTATCCTTGCTTAAGCCTGTGGTCCTAAAAAAGTCTAACCCTGTGCTACCCACCCCGTCACCCATGGTGACTGCATCTGATGAAGAGTACGAGATATAAAGCATACTTGATTCTTGACGAATATATGGACGACTACACTACCTCATTGCCTGGAAAAGATTAGGTCCTGAAAACAATTTCTGGGAACCCGCCAGACAAATCTATGCTCTAGTGTTGTTAAGGTGTATTCATCGCCTATTTCCTGTTTGTGAAGAAATAGGCGATGAATACACCTTAGCAACACTAGAGCATAGATTTGTTTGGTGGGTTCCCAGGCAGGAAGGGCCCTAGAGGAGGGGGTGCTGTCACGGTCTTACTGTGATCCTGGAGCTGCGCCCTTATGTTGGTGGAACCCAGGTGGAGCCGTTCACTGCTGTTCCAGGCACACCAGGACCGTGCAGGCAAGCCTCCAGCATGGCAGCCACAATGATGTCAGACATCGAACCCAGAGGTGTTGTGGCCGGGCATTTAACCCCACTGAACTCGGGCTTCAGGGCTCTTGCATCATTAGCCACCCCTAGCTGCTGCTTTGCTCTAGTAGGGTTCTGAGATGTATTCATCCTGCCTACTCTGACTGGGAGAGTACAGCTTACCACTGCTGTGTGTGTGTGTGTGAGTGAGTTCCAGTACAAATTCCTGCTTCTGTGTGCGAGTGGGTTCCTGAGAAGCCGCTGGCTTCTGTGAGTGATCGCTACCTGGCCGCTCTGACCCCTTGCTGCTTGACACTTCATCTCGCTGCCTACCCCAGTTCAAGTATATTTACTGTACATGTGGACCACCTGGGCCAGCCTTGTGTCTGCTAGTCAGAGATTGGTCTTTTGTGATTTCACTACGAACTAATGGTTCATACTCTGAAACATAACACATTTTTATTCCTTTTGATGGTGATTTAGGAGAGATCATATGGGGTGTACTAGGCTGTGCATTTGGTTGCTATTCTCTAAACATATTACAAAATATTACAGAAAAATTGGTCAGGAATTAGAGAAAAAAAAGTCTTTTATTCTTACTCACCAGCACAGCATCAGATATCAGTTGCAAGTTGTAACAAACTTACAAAATCTAACATCAGAACCTCTGGTAATTATAAGTAATCAGACTAATTATATAAAGAAGGAAAGTTTATTCCTCATACAAAGGTCACAGAACAGAGAGAAAGAAAGAATGAATGAAAGATTTTTAGCTATAGAGAATTAGTTTCTATGAAGGGGAGAGAGCACCCCCTTCGGGACAAAATAGGCCATGGGACGGATCTGAAACTCTCTTTCCAAGCATGGCTAGTTTTTTCAGAGTTTCTCTGTCTGCATCGTGGTTTAATGGGCTGTGGTGAGCATCCACCTTTCCTCTACCCTGGACCAATCATAGGTGCTGCATATGTGCTGGAGATTTGTAATTGGGTGTTTCATATGTGCTGGAGGCTTGCAATTGGTGTCCTTGCCATACCTCTTCTCAGTAAATTACATTTGTAACAAGTTATATCAGGTAGCTGAGTTGCCCTAGCAATGGGAGATCCCATCAGAGTTTGTGACCAGCCAGCAATTTCTGCATGAGGCTGATAGTAAAGAAAGATGGGGGATGGGAAATAGTGCAGCATACCTGAATTATAGCTAAAAATTATAGACATCTTATAGACAGGGGAAATATGAAAAAAAGGTCTGGAGCTGAAGCTCAACAAGGAAAAAAATAACCCCCCTGTTTACTAAGCCATGATAGCGGCTGCTACGGTAATGCTGACACAGCCCATTCAAAGTGAATGGGCTATTTCGGTATTTTATTTTTATTTATTTATAGCATTTATATTCCACAATATTCCCACCCATGGGCAGGCTCAATGTGGCATACAACAGTCGATAAAAACATACAACAATGCAGCAAACAAACAATCAATGTCATAAAAGGGAAAGGGAAAAGAGGAAAGAGTAGGGTTGAACAATGTGTCGCTACGTCAGTTGGAATTCAGAAGGAAGAGATGCCAGGCGGGTTTGAAGCATATGCTGTGCCAAAAAGGAAGGTCTTGAGGCGCTTCTTGAAGGTCGGGTGATCAGGAGTAAGTTTGACCAATTGGGGTAGCCCATTCCACAATTGAGTGCTGAGATAGGAGATGGAGGATTCATAGGTGGTCTTATACTTGAGGCCACAAAAAACTTGGTAATGGAGGTTTAGGTATGAGCAAGCTGTAACCAGATACCTTTCTTGTGCAGCCAAGGATAGAACAATCTCCTCCAGCCACAGGCTCCCGGTACAATGAAGAAATAGATTCCACCAGTAACTTCAATCTTAAGGACTTTTATTCCATGCAGGTTTCTAGTACACAGTTCCAACAGCAGCATTCACCTTCAATCTTAAGCACATATAAGCCACCTGAAAGTGTGTGGCCAATAGTCCCCTTTAAGCAGCAGGCTATCAGCACATACCAGGATTCAATACAGGCATACAGTCAGCTCCAGTCTGGGCTCTTTATCCAGTGCACAATAAACAGTAGTTCAATTCCCAAGACAAATAGTTCTTTCAGTTCATCATCACAGTTCAGTCACCAAGCAGCAGTTTCTACCTTCTATCCTCTTTACCTTCAGGAGAGTTCAATACTTTAGGGACTCCCTCTACCCAAGGAATTTCAGCCTGCTTCAGTACTTTAGGGACCTCCCTGCCCAAGGGTTTTCAGCCTGCAAATACTTTAGGGACCTCCCTGCCCAAGGGTTTTCAGCCTGCAACTGCTTCTCTCCTTCTGCTTCTCTCTCCTGAACTGAACTCCTGGGACTCCTTCCCACCTGCCTAATCAATCCCTGGCTTCAGCTACCACCACCAATCATTCTCCTTCCATTAGCTTCCCCACACCCATACCAGCTGAATTAAGCATTAGACTAATGAGACTAATGATGAGCTCTTGCACACAGGGTTTGCTAACTCTCTTTCCGCCTAGTGGCAGCCACTCTACACAACCTGCCAGCTTACACCCATGTCTTCCCCGATTGCAGCTAGGAGTCTAGTCCGGGTTCTTCATCTCACCCTCTGGCTCCTTGCCTGCAATGCCTTCTGGGACTTGTATTTCAGACTGAAACTGCCTTAACCCAACTATCCTGGATGTGACTTTATCACAGAGCTGATTTACATAGTAACATAGTAGATGACGGCAGAAAAAGACCTGCATGGTCCATCCAGTCTGCCCAAGACAAACTCATATGTGTATACCTTACCTTGAATTTGTACCTGTCCTTTTCAGGGCACAGACTGCATAAGTCTGCCCAGCAGTATTTCCCGCCTCCCAACCACCAGTCCCGCCTCCCATCATCGGCTCTGGTACAGACCGTATAAGTCTGCCCTCCCCTATCCTAGCCTCCCAACCACCAACCCCTCTTCCCCCCACCTGCTCCGCCACCCAATTTCAGCTAAGCTTCTGAGAGTTCATAGGCAGCAGGTTAATTAGGGTGTCCATATAAGCAGGGGCTTCACCATAGATGATTTTGTGCACCAAAGTGCAAATTTTAAAAGCGATTCGGTCCTTCACAGGAAGCTAGTGCAGCTTCTCATGCAGCGGTCTCGAACTATCAAATCTTGATTTACCCAAGATGAGCCTAGCTGCTGTGTTCTGGGCAGTTTGTAGTTTTTTTTAGGAGCATATCTGTGCATCCCCCATAGATTCCATTGCAGTAATCGAGGTGGCTTATAAGTAGGGATTGAACTAAGCTGCGGAATACTTCTCTAGGGAAATAAGGTTGTATACGCTTAAGCTTCCAAAGAGAGAAGAACATTTGCTTGGTTGTAGAGTTTGCTTGCTGCTCCAGGGTTAAGGTTCTATCAACAATGACACCTAATATTTTTAGGGACTCCAAGATTGGCAAGACAAGCTCAGGAGTGATTAATGTTGGGGGCGTGAATTTTTTATAGGGAGAAGAGAGAATTAGACAATGAGTTTTCTCAGCGTTGAGTTTGAATTTAAATTAGTTGGCCCAGCACGAGTTGGTATTAATGCATGGCAGCCACTAGCACAGGTTAGTAAACAGAGGGGTACATTTATAATAGTAATTTTTACAATTCATGCAGTGACTTATAAAATGGATAACAATTTGAAGATTTTAGGAGTGATCATAGACAATTATTTTATATTTGATTCTCAAGCACAAAATGTCACAAAGGGGTGTTTTTACTAAGGTGCGCTAACAGATTTAGCGAGTGCTAAATAATAAGATGTCCATAGGAATATAATGGGCATCTTATCATTTAGAGTGCAATAAATTTGTTGGCACACCTTAGTAAAAGGACCCCTAAGAATTTTAAGGAAATTGTGAAGAATTTTAGCTTGTTTTTCCTTTGAGGTATTTCGATTCATTGTTCAATTGCTGGTTTTTGTCATAAATACACTATTGTAATATTGTGTGGGTTGCAAAAAGAAATATTACGCAAATTGCAAGCATCCCAAAATATGACGGTGTGACTGATCTATGGAATGTCAAAATGTGAGCATGTTTAGTCAATTATGTTAGAGCTGCATTGGCTACCAGTAGAAGTGCACTCTGTTTTTTTTTTACTTTGCATGCTAGTATTCCAAATAGTTCATGGCATGTTGAATAATTATATGCAGGGCATGATTTATTTATCAGTACATAATGTTTCTGCTACAGCCAGAGATTTCCTAGGGTTACATTATCCATCATGCAACAAAGTCTGTGTATTCGTCAAGTTTTTTTTATGAAGCGACTAAACGGTGGAACTCTTTATCAGCATGAAATATGGATTCAGTGCAATTTTGTTTCATAAAATGTTGAAAAGCTATCTGTTTAAGAAAAATTTGGTAAACTAATTTGATTGGTTGCCAAAGTTTAAGGGTCTAGAGTGGGTTGTATTTATTTAGATATTTATTTGGATCCTGAGGTATATGTGGGATTTAAGGTCAAAGAGGGGGGTATTTTCAATATAACATGCCATGAGTGGGAAAGCGCGGGGTACAAATGTAACAAAAAATAAAAATAAAATAAAAATAACATCTAAGTGCAATTTTGGATGTTTTAATGAAAATGTCCAAAAATCAGGAGGATATAATGGAAAGATATTATAAACGTCTTTCTATGTTCCATAATACCAGTAAAGAATGTATAAAATGGAAACGTCTAAGATGATCCACAAAAGACATCTTCTGGGCACAACAGACATAGAATGCCCATTGCACAAATGTCCCCGCTAATATTAAAACGTGCATGGTCACGCTAGAAACGACTTCTCCACGTGCGGAACCTCCATATAAGGTACCACACGTGTAAAGACGTTCATTCATGTGCTGAACATTCATATAAGGCACTGCACGTTTAAGAACGTTTATTCAGAGAGCAAAATGGCACTCAGGAGAGAGCCCAACAAAACTTCATCTTGTGCAACTCTGCATAAGGCACAAACGGTGCCTATTTAAATGGCACCACCACCTGCCCCCAAGGAATGTATCCATAAGAGCCTGGACTCTAATAAGAGACACCCTGGCAAGGTAAGTGTTCAGGAATGGCAGCCCACCCTCCCAGCATTGGACATGGGCTATCAGGTCCCCCTCCTGTTGCACCACATATTGGAGCTCCCTCACCAATCCAAGCACTGACTGAAGTTTCTCATTCAAGAGTAATCAGGGATATGTGCACATCCACATCCATAAATATAATCAATGTCCTAGAAAGGAAAACTATTCCCACGTCGTTGCAATACTGCACATGTTGCACAGAAAGGGCACTCTCTGTCCCCATGTCCATCTCAACTACCATATCACCTGTGCCTATGTAATGTCTCCCCCCCCCCCCCCCCCCATCAGTGTTGTTATCTGTCTCTCCAATTTGGCTTCCAAAGGAATTTTGTCTGTGAAGGCAAGAAGGGCCATCCCCTGAATCCTGGTGTACAAACTTGTATCTTGCAGGCATTTTAGCATAAGAAGGGAGTTTGAATCCCTGAGGCACCGGTACCCGTAATTTATTTGTTTATGTATTTATGTAATTATGACATTTTTCTGTACAACTTCACGTTCAATGTGGCTAATAAGCTAAAAAGAAGTCATAACACCTCTGTCCCAGATCAAGGCCTTAGGTTCCAGCTACCCACCCTAGAGTGTGGCTGCAAACTCCAACTAACTACCTATGAGATGATATGGAAAGGTATGGGACACACTGCAACTGCTACGGCAGGGTCATCAAAACGTTACCACTTAAGTTCACCCTTTCTGGCATTACCCCTTCACAAATCCATATCCCCAATTTTAGGGGATCAGGGTGCCTCACTTCTGTATCCCCTTTTCTGGGATGGATAATGTTTCATGGTATCCCTGCCTGAGGTCCTGCTATTAGTGGATGTGATAGCATGAATTTAAAGTAATTGAAATAAATAGTCCCCCCCCCCAAAAAAAAAAAAAACCAAACACATCACCACAAGTGACCATACTGGGAATCCAACCATAATCCAACCAAATCCAAACATGCTGCTGAGGAATAACTAGGTCCTGCTAACACATCCTTGTACTCCTTGTCAGACCAGCTTCCAAAGTTCCCTGTCATGCCATCTCATGCATCTCACACCCCAGGGCTCACCACTGACCACACCTTTCCAAATCCCTGCCTCATGCCAGCCAGCTCCTGCACTATGCAAGCCATGTTGGATGTGCTGATCTCAAGGACAAACCTTTTACACACACAGGGCAGCAGTAGGCCCTGGTGGTGGAGGAGGTGGTGGTGGCAGCAGCAGCAGCAGCAGCAGCAGCAGCAGCAGCAGCAGCAGCAAGGGAGCAGGAAGCTGCAGAGAAGCAGGCCCCTGAGGAGGAGGAGGCGGCGGCGGCGGAAGAGGAGGAGGAGGAGGCGGCAGTGGAAGAGGAGGAGGAGGAGGTGGTGCCAGGGGAGCAGCAACAGCAGACCCCGGTGGAGGAGGAGGTGGCGGTGGCAGCAGAGGAGCAGGCTGTGGTGGTGGAACCAGAAGAATGGGAGGTGCCCAATGTGCAGGACCTCTGGGAGGATATGCCTCCTCTTGAGGGGGAGGAAAAGGAGGGGGAGACACACCACCACCACCACCGGTGAACAACAGTGCAGCTGTACTGCACCTCCTACAGCAACTGGTTGCTATACAAAACCAGTTGCTGCAGGAGGTGGCTGCACTGTGGCACTCTATAGAACAGCAGTTGGGGGCACACAGGCAGCTCCTGCTGCTGCTTGTAGAGCTAAAACCAACAAATAGTGGATCAAAAAAAGTCCTCTCACAAATGGTGTTTCCTAAACAAGGTCTTATTTCGAAATAAAGACCTTGTTTAGGAAACCCATTTGTGAGAGGACTTTTTTTGGATCCACTGTTTGTTGGTTTTGACTTTCGTTTCTCCTGTGGAGATATCACCCTCCTGTAGGTGTGGCTGCTTGTAGAGCTGCAGCAGAGAGCCATTCAGGGAAGAGACAACCCCCAATGACAGAAATTAACTTTTGTAAATAGTTTGTAAATAGTTTATTGTTAAAAATATAATACAATATTTATTCAAAAGGAGTGAAGCCTGTGGAACTGGGATTACCTTAATCAGTGGGAATTGGATTAGAGACTCAAGTGTTTGTATTGTTAAATAATTTCTGGTTTTAAAAGAGAAAAAATTAAATCAGTTGTATTATTTCCACTAATATTGGACAATAAGTATGTTTCCAACGAAATAAATTGACTATACACCATTTTGGGTTTGAAGAACCTAACCAGACGATCAATGTGGAATAATGATTCAGATAATAAATAACTGGGGATAATCAGGTTAATACCACTTTTTCTTTGTTTACTGTTGTTTAATTGATCTCCTTGTCTTGTTTCACTCTCCCTATTTTGTGGTCTAAGGAAGAGTTTATAATTACCTGATTGAAATAATTCTTGTATTATTTTGTCTGTATTTCTGGCAAGTTATTTTAGTGCTTGTACAATTAAATTCTTATAAATAAAAAAAATATATATAATACAAATGTTTAATTTTTTTGCATACCAGGGTCTGTGTCTCTACTTTGTGCACTACATATGTGGTAATATCAAATGCTGGGGTTGATGTGACAGGAGGCTGCAATCGGGGTTGCATAACAGGTTTACTGTGACACAGAAACTTAGGTATACAAGTGTCATAAGTGTGGCCATGTAGAAGGCCATGTGTTCCTTCCAACCTGCATCAACAGAACTGCCCCATTACCCCCTCCCCCCTCCTTTATCATACAGCCCTACACCCTTTGGACACAAAGCACAGAGCTGCCTAAACAATAGGTATGTTGTCTCGCACCAGCAATCTGCCAAGTAGAAACCTGCAGATAAACATAGGCAGTGCCTAGACTCAGGCTGCCTTAGCAACTGCGGGGCCCTGTGCAGACCAGTTCGCTAGGCCCCCTCTGTCCCACCAGCCCTGCCCCTACCCAGCCCCGCCCCTTGTTGACAAGATATGTTTTAAACATTTTCTTTTATTTCAAATTAAGACAAATCAAGAAAACTTGTATACAAAAACTAATTCAAACATGAAAAATGCTATACTAGGAAACCTTTGGGTTTAAAAAGCAAAACCATGTGCACGTAAGGACTAGATAAGTGAATTAAGATGAATCCCCTTAATATGCAATACTTGGTAGCAATAATGAAACAGTGATTGAATATTCAGATAGCAAGCAGCCTGAGCCAACAAATTTATTTTCCACTGAACATAATTAACTTTGTATGAACTTGGCTGCTAATAGTGTGCTGAACTGGACAATGTTGGCACATATAGCCACACCCTTTTACCAGCCATGGCGCATATAAACAGTAATCATTGAAAACATTACACCAGTACAGGAGAAGAAAAATAATTTTTTTTTCATTATAAATAATTTCTGTAAGCTGTTACAGCTCCAGTATACCCAAAATGACACAAACCAAATTAGCATACAGACTCTGCATGCAGCACAATACCAGAAAAACAGAACATTGCTATACATTGCAAAATAAGACAGCAGATGTAAATTCTCAAATTAGACATATTCCAAACACTAAAATTAAAATAAAATGATGTTTTCTACTTTTGTTGTTTTGTGACTTTGTTTTTCTGATCATGTTGGTCCCAGTCTCTGATTCTGCTGCTATCTGCTCCCTTAACTCCACTTCCAGGGCTTGCTTTCCATTTATTTCTTTACTTTCCTCCTTTCTTCTTCATTTCTTGCCCTACATCCATAGGTAAAAGCTGGGTCCTCTGTGGACTTGACTGGAGAAGGTATAGAGTGGATCCAACTTTTGCCTATTTTCTCCAGCCATGTGCAGTTTTTCTCCTCTTTTCCCTTTCCCTCATCTCAGTCAGTATGCATCTCCTTCCTCTCTCTTCCCTCTCCTCCATCCATGTCCAGCATTTCTCCTCTCTATCCTCCCCTCCATCCATATTCATCTCACTTCATCTCAGGTCCTCTCTCTTCCTTCCCCTCCATCCATATCCTGCATTTCAACTCTCCCCTCTCCTCCATCCGTGTCCAGAATGTCTCCTTTCCCCTTCATCCATGTGCATCTCCTTCCTGTCTTCCCTCATTTCCATCCACGTCCAGCATTTCTCCTGCCCTACCCTCAGGGCCGGTCCTAGGGTTTCTGGCGCCCTCCTGCAGCCTATTAGTCGGTGCCCCTACCCATCCAGGGGCAGGATCTACTACTACTACTATTACTATTTAGCATTTATATAGCGCTACAAGGCGTACTCAGTGCTGCACAAACATAGAAGAAAGACAGTCCCTGCTCAAAGAGCTTACAATCTAATAGACAAAAAATAAAGTAAGCAAATCAAATCAATTAATGTGTACAGGAAGGAGGAGAGGAGGGTAGGTGGAAGCGAGTGGTTACAAGTGGTTACGAGTCAAAAGCAATGTTAAAGAGGTGGGCTTTCAGTCTAGATTTAAAGGTGGCCAAGGATGGGGCAAGACGTAGGGGCTCAGGAAGTTTACTCCTGGTGTAGGGTGCAGCAAGACAGAAGGCACGAAGTCTGGAGTTGGCAGTAGTGGAGAAAGGAACAGATAAGAAGGATTTATCCATGGAGCGGAGTGCACGGGAAGGGTGTAGGGGAAGGACGAGTGTGGAGGAGATACTGGGGAGCAGCAGAGTGAGTACATTTATAGGTTAGTAGAAGAAGTTTGAACAGGATGCGAAAACGGATAGGGAGCCAGTGAAGCGACTTGAGGAGAGGGGTAGTATGAGTAAAGCGACCCTGGCGGAAGACGAGACGGGCAGCAGAGTTTTGAACCGATTGGAGAGGGGAGAGGTGACTAAGTGGGAGGCCAGCAAGAAGCAGATCGCCAAGACCTGTCGTTTCTTTCTTTACAACATCCGTAAAATCCGCCCCTTTCTTTCCGAGCACTCTACCAAAACCCTTGTCCACACCCTTGACAAGGGTTTTGGTAGCAGTGCTCTGAAAGAAAGGGGCGGATTTTTACGGATATTGTAAAGAAAGAAACGACAGGTCTTGGCGATCTGCTGGATATGAGCAGAGAAGGAGAGAGAAGAGTCCAAGATGACCCCAAGGTTTCGAGCTGAGGAGACAGGGAGAATGAGAGAGCCATCAACAGAAATAGAAAACGGGGGGAGTGGGGAGGTAGGTTTGGGGGGAAAAATGAGTAGCTCGGTTTTGGTCATGTTTAATTTCAGGTGGCGTTGAGACATCCAGACAGCAATGTCAGACAAGCACGCTGAAACTTTGGTTTGGATGCAAGGTGAGATATCAGGGGTAGAAAGGTAACATAGTAGATGATGGCAGAAAAAGACCTGCATGGTCCATCCAGTCTGCCCAACGAACGAGCAAAGGGAAAGCAAGAGACGTCGGGCAGCAGCGCTTTCACTGACGCTACGCAGCTGCTGCGACATTGGAGGTAAATTTAAATACAAGATTTAAATGCCCCTGGGTGGCGCGGGTACCGGAGCAGGAAACCGAAGGCAGGGCTGCTGTTGGGGTCCGGGAGCTGAGGTAAGTGGCGAGGGTAAACATGGCGTGGTGGCGCCCTCCTGCCATGCTTACCTCGCTTACTGGGTTGGACCGGCCCTGCCTACCCTCCATCCATCCATAGCAACTCTCCTCTCTCCCCTCCCCTCCATCCATGTGCATCTCCTTTCTGTCTTCCCTCACCTCCATCCATGTCCAGCATTTCTCCTGCCCTCCCCTCCATCCATCCATGTCCAGCAACTCTCCTCTCACCCCTGCCCTCCCCACCCATCCATGCCCAGCGATTCTCCTTTGCCCCCTGTCCTCCCCTCTCATCCACATCCAGTGATTCTCCTCTGTCCCCTCCTATCCCATCCATGTCCTTTTTAGTAGTTTATTAACATGCATCGCTCGCCACTTTTACCTACTTTGTATGAATGAAACTAAGAACTTGCAACCTAATATCTGGCAGGCACTAGGACCCAGTACTTCTGTCTGTCGCTACACGCAACGCAGCTGCCGGCTCTCTATTTTCAGTCTTGAGGTCGTGGTTTCTTTCTCTTTCTCTGGACTAGTGGCGGGATCTGCAAGAGACAGGCGAAGGGATTTGATAACTCTAAAGTCTTCCACGTTTTCTCTCTTCTGAACTGCGATGCTCGACAGGTAAGTTTCCGGCTCCGCCGTTCGTCCATTCCCAGGTTCGGGGGCTGTCTGGAGGTCTTTTCCGTCTCCACTAACGGTTGTTATCTGGCCGTAGGCTTCCTTGGGGGCTCCGACTTTTAACGTTGTTCCTGTTCATGTATGCGGCTGTTTCCCAGAATCCAGGTAAGAGACCGTCACTTGCTCCCGCCATCCCTGTTTAGCTCTTTTGTTCTTTCACTATCATTTTTTCTTTATAGATAGTTTGTAATTTGTTTTGATAACAGTGAGAACAAGTAAAAGAAGTTCGATGTGAACTTTACTGAGATATAAACGCATAAATGCCTTGTTAATTTCTGGTAGTCCTTTCCCTGGCTAGGAGTTGCTGAACGTAAAGCTCATATTCAAGCTTTGCATTATTTCCTGGCTATATTTATTTGGAAGATCTGATGTTAAACTGTCAGAAATATTTTTCTGTTTTGGATTGTGAACAGACATGTAATGGAGGGAACAAGCACAACAAAATTAATGGCTAGTTTAATCTAGATGATTGGAAAATCCTACAGAAGTTGGTGTGTCATATTTCAGCAAAAGTATCTAGAAGACTTTTCAGAATGGTTCAGCTATTAAGAGTGGAAGCCTGAGTGGTGGGATACTAAGAACATTGTTCACTGTAATGGGTACATAATAGAAAAGAATATGGGAATCAGGTGTATTAACAATCAGGGAAAAGGAGTGGTTATAAACTTGGGAGGTGGGTACCTTACTACAGTAAGGGGTGTGGGCAGGAGTCTTCCTACTGGGTGGAGAACAAAAACTGTGAGAGATGAGCATACTTTACATAGTGGCAGATAAAGACACCGGGATCCTTAGGCACCAATATTTTCAGGGCCTTTCTTTGTAGTGCAAGAGCAGTGTGACCATATGATATGCATACAAACAAACAAACAAACCTGTACTCTACATTGGTCAGCGGGGGTCAGGGGTTCAATTAGTGGAAACTAAATGCATGTCAGATGAGTAATCTATTATTTCTGTATGAATTCTGTGCAAAAAAATGTATAATTTACAATGATACAATGTCAGAATAATACAACATAACAGTTTTCTTGAAGTAGTAATGAATATAAACTTGAAAGAAGAATTTCTTATTCAAAGATACGCTCATACATTTCTTTGTGCAGATTTTTCTCCATATGTACATTAATAGTGCACTGTACATAGGGCATCTAGTTTTCCACTGACGTCAAAGGGAGTTTTGAGCAGTGGTCAGTACCAGCTGCTTGCTGGTGCTGGAGAAGACTGATTTTGAGGCAGCCAATAAGAGCTGTGCTCAGCCCCTTGGAAACCTTGGTATTCGCAGTCTTCAGCAGGTGGTAGATATGGTGAAGCCCTTGGTCTCAAAATGTCAATTCTGTTTTCTAATTTTTGTTAGCTCAGGTAAATATACTTATTTCTTTCTTAGTGTAATAAGTTTGAAGTTTTCTTTTCTCTTATACATCTGTGTGCCGAGTGGTGTTCTTGGATGTTGCTCCAAATATCAGCAGTTGAAAGAAGTTGGTGCTGCCTGTACCTGTTCTTGGACTCCACAGTTTGCCAAATGAAAAGCCCTAACCATAAGGCAATAGATTATTTTTTTTCCCTTCAACACATGCAATACTGTTCCCTCAACACCCCAAATGCTTTGCTCATTACTTTCTTCCTCAGACTCACTATGTTTCCTGCAACAAGTCCCTTTCCCACTTTCTCTCCCCTCCCCAGCTTCATCTCTCCTACTCACTTCCTAGTAGAGAGTGACACGGGGATAGGGAAGGGGACAAACTTTGCCCCGTGTCACTTTCTACTTTGAAGCCTGTTAATGCCTGTTAATGAACTGAGCTGTTATTTTATGTTTGATTGATGCAGACAACAATATTTTTATTTTTTGGAAAAACAAGCTGGCCACATCTAGCAAAATTTGCATGGGGGATCCTGTACATCCTGCTACCAGCACATCTTCTAAGAAGACATCTTCTATTGCAGGAAAGACTGTGGAGGACAGGGGAGCTAGACTGAATCCTGGGATTGTTGATGATTTCTTATTCATCCATAGATTAAAAAATCATAACGTTGCTTCAAAGGGCATATTTCTCCCCTCTAGGACATACAGAACGGGTTGTATTTTGTACCCCTGGACATGTTAACAGGGTGGATTGGGTTCCTTGGGGTAGCAGAAGTCAGCTGTTGGGGTTGAAAGGGTAGAGGGTGGTGGTAGTGGGAGGGTTTATTATATTTCCTCATTGTTATTATTGTTTTCTGTTTGTAATTTATACACAACAGTTGCACAGCATATTGTTCCTTTTTATACCTTAATAAAAAGATTTAAATATAAAATCATGTGTTTGAGGCTTCTGCAGATGAGAACAGAGCCCATGGGGTGGAGATGGGGCCTGTGGGGACGGAGACAGAACTCACGGGGACGGGTCGGGGATGGGGACAAATTTTATCCCTGTGTCATTCGCTACTTCTTGCACTGTTGTTTTGTGCTATATCGTGCCCAAAATCATAAATTATTTTCACAAGTTTGTTTATATATTTGTTTGGATTTAGCTTGTGCCTTTTTTTTTTCCTGTTGTAGCTCAAGGTGAGTTAAATTCAGGTACAGCAGGTATATCATTGTTCCTGGAGGGCTCAAAGTCTAAGCTTGTACTTGAGGCAATGAAATGACTTGCCTGAGATTTCAAAGAACCACAGTGGAATTTGAACTGGGTTTCCCTGGTTCTCAACCCCCTGCTCTAAGTATTAGGGTACTCCTCCCTTGATCTTTTAACCATGGACAGCTGCACTGACGCCATCTCCTGTAGGCCTGGGGTAAATACTATGCTTTGAACATTCTAAGCAATGTAGAATTTGAACAGAATTCCTCCAAGAGTAGTGTATGGACCAAAGAAATTACACTATTTTTTTATTTATTTATTAAATTTCCATTACATTCAGTGCATTTTTTCTAGTGAAAAAGGTGCCGGTACTCAAATGCGAGGGCCACCCTTCGGGGTGGGGTGATCATTGAAAGACCCTTCCTACAATAGCCAAGCCCCCTGCAGCCAGTCACAGAATCTATGACAAGGCAGAATTGGTGTGTAGAGCCTGAACTCTTTCATTAAAACTTGGGGGCCATGGGTCAATTTTAGCAGACAATGGAAAAGGTGCCGGTACTCAGTACCCCCTCAAAAAAAGCCCTGATTACATTGCAAGCATAAACTTGTTTAAGAAAATCAGTTGAGAAAAATTTACAATAAAGGAATAATGATTTTACCATTTACAGATATATATCTCATACCAATAAAAATCCACAAGTGGGAGTTCAAAATTTCAAAACTGTTGAAGACTTATTACAGCAAAACAATTTAAAGAAGAAGATTAAACGGACATGTACTGGACTCTATATTTCACTATCAAGCAATATTACTAGTTGGAGAACTTGTTCCAACTGTCCTTTTAGATGTAATAAATAGCCCAAGTTGGGAAGGCTCATAAAACACTAATTTTTCAGATTGGTAGGTAACTAAACATTTGCATGGAAATTTAAGAAAAAAAAAGATGCTCCCAATTGGACCGTTGCTTGCTTTTTCTGAAGAAATCTTTTCCGGCGCGCTTTTGTTTCCCTCGACACATCTGGGTACACATTAATTTTTAATCCCTTGAAAAGTTTATCTCGATTTTTATAAAACAATTTTAATATCCAAGCTTTATCAGGCGACAAAGCAACCGTAGCCACCAGTATGGCTGGCATCACTTGTTCTGTATGTGAAGATTCTAACAATGCTATTACATCAAGGGGTTGATTTTCTTGTATTTGTTGATTTCTGGGTGGAAGATAGAAAACTTGTGCAAATGGAGGTATGTTCTCCTCCATAATCTGGAGAATTTCCTTGAAGTACAATTTTAACATCTCTCTCGGAGCCATAGTATTTATATAAGGAAAATTTATAAATCTCAAGTTGTTACTTCTAGAGAAATTTTCCAAAATCTAATTTTTCCTTCTGAGGTTCGTTAAATCTTTAAGCATTACATTTTGAACTTGTAGTTGTTGAATATCTTAACTTGTTTTTCAACTTGTACATTTAATTGTTTTACCTTTTCTACACAGACATCATCTTGTTTAACTTGTATCTGAGGAATAAGTGCAAAAATTACACTATTTATATTTGCTTTAATTTATATGGCCTATGAAGCAGTCTATGGGCACATGCCTACTACATCTGATTTAACTGTTAATGTGTGTGTGAAAAGGGAAATCTGGGTGGGAGTCCACTTGAGTACTTATGTATGTGAAAAGAGACTGGGGTTCTAAACAGTTAAACTCTCCTTTGATTGTCTTGCCTCAAGTTATAGAAAAGTGTAAAACTTTCCATTGTCTAGGCAGGGTTATTGTGATACAGAGGCCTTGATGCAACAGCATGTTTTTCCAAACTTGGTAACTTCTAGAAGGGTGGAGTGGGCTCCAAATTTAAGGCTTGCCTTGGCTCTCAAAGTTTTTGGCTGTTGCCATGTGTCCAGGGTTAGCTCGGTGACATTGCCAAGCCCTGCCATGCCAGGACCTAGGTTTAGGACCCCTGATTTTAGGGTTCCAGAAGAATCCTTGGTACAAAGCCCATGGTCAAGGGCTGTTGAATTGACAAGGCTATGTGAGTTTAGAATATAAAATACAGGAAAAAAGAAACACATTACAATTTCATGGCACTTGCTGTAGGTCTGACTATGACTGAACTGGAATTAGATCATAAGTCATTGAAACACACTTGCATCTAAGCAGTTTAGAATTCTAAAATGATATCTAGAAGAGGAAAGACAATGGAGGAGGCATATGGTGACAGGTTACAATATAAAAATAACAGGGCTGTACATCAATCAGAAACTTTAACTGAACAATTAAGCTTGATTAGCCCTATGATCCAAATGGGCACCATCTCCTCCTTTCCCTTTCCTTCCACTCCATAGGCACCATCTCATCCCCTCACTTACCCTCCCCTCCATGGGCACCATTTCATCCTTTTCCCTCCCTTACATGGGCTCCATCTCATCCTCTTCCCTCCCCTACATGGGCACCATCTCATCCTCTTCCCTCCCCTGCATGGGCACCATCTCCTCTCTCCTCCCTTCCCTCCTTTCATAATCACCATTGTTTCCCTGCCCCCCCCCCCCCCCCCACATCTCTTTCCTCTTTCTCCTGCTCCCCCCATGCTTCACATCTTTCTCTTCTTTTATTTTCCACTTTCTGTTTCTCCCATGGCCCCCATCTTTCTCTGTATTTTCTTTTTTTTTTTTTCTGCTTCCTCTTTCTCCCGTGCCCCTCCCTGCCCCACTTATTTCTCTTGTCTTTTTTTTCTGCTTCTTCTTTCTTTGGTGCCCCCTGCTGCCGTTGTCTCATCTTTCTTTCTTTGGCACCTCTTCTTACCTCTCCCAGCATGGCATTCCAGCGGGCCCCCTCTCCTCTGTGGTTTCTCTCTGCTCCTCACCGCTGCAGGCTGCACTGAAAACAGTGCTGCTTCTCACCCAGCCCAAAGCGTCTCTCTGTAACAGGAAGTTCTGAGGTGGAACCTGTTACAGAGAGACACTGCGGGCAGGGTGAGAAGCAGCACTGTTTTCACTGCAGCGGTGAGAAGGAGCCGCAGAGGAGAAGGGGACCACTGATGGGCTGTGCTGAGAGAGGTAAGAAGAGGTGCTGGCTAGTGGGGGAGGTATAACAGTGTAAACTCATTAAAAATGTAACGTGAGTTAATTCATTTAACCCTTTGCATAGTTAACACGTTAAATGGACAGCCCTAAAAAAATAATAAATATATTTAAAGAATGAGAAGTAATAAAATTGCTAAAATATTAATCTTTACAAAAGGAAGGGAAAACAGAAAACAAGACAATGAGCAGATTGAAGATTAATGTAGAGTGATAAATAGTAGTAGTAGTAGTACAACCCAGGATGCAAAGAGTGATTTGAGGGGAAAATAAATTCTAAAAGCAGGTGGAAAGTTCTGTGCTCTCCAAAATTTAGGGCCCCTTTTACAGAGCGGCGGTACTGATTAGTGGTGCACTGAATTAAAAAAAAGGTCAATTCAGTTCCCATGGGCTTCTTCCCATTCAGCACATGCTAATTGGTAGCACCACTTTGTAAAAGGAGCCCTTAGTACATGAGACTGAAGGAAGATTAAAATCATGTTCATCCTTTTTTTTGTCTTCCTTTCTCAAGTGGGTATTCCTTCAAATTAAAAAATGACAGATTTGGTTGAGTACAAAAATGTGCTTATTGTGTAAAAGAGGTATAATTTGGGTTTTATGAAAGATTGTGGACTCTTGCAAAGACTTATCCCCTTTTCAACAGAAACATGATATTTTCTTGGAGGACAAATAAATATGATGGTACACCAAAATGGGTTACATAACTTAGTGCACACTATGGTTTAGTAAAGGGGCCCCTGAGTGGACGAGCAACACTTAGCATGCTATCTAAGCATGGATGTGGGCTGCTGCCAGATCTGCAGTCACTTAATTTTGTTTTTTCCATGGCCATTCAGGCTAAGTCAAGCTTGGCTGTGGGTGACGTCATCTGACTATAATAAAACATGTTCTGGCTGTACCTAGGTCCCAAAAAGCAGGAAGTTTGCAATCTCCAATATGGAAAAAAATAATAAGAGCAAACCAAGTAGAGAACAGTAAAGAAATTTTAGTAGACAGATTATATTTTCAAAGCACTTAGCCTTCCAAAGTTCCATAGAAACCTATGGAATGGAAGGTTAAGTGCTTTGAAAATGAGCCATCATGTCCAGCACAGCCATGTTTCGCTCAGCATGGGCTGCATCAGGGGCAAACTATAAACTATAATTCAGCATATCATGACGTATAGCATACATTAAAAATAGTGACATTTAGGAGGGAGTTCATTATGCTGTGTTCAGACCTTGTTGTGTTATTTGGCCCTTAAAGTGACTTAAACAGCCGTAAACGCTGCTTACTTAAAAAGACTGTCCGTATTTAAGTTGCCGCGGGTTACTCAGTAATGAGATGCAAAATATGCCAGTACATGTTTTGCATCTTGTTACTCTCAAATACTATAATGCAACTTGCAGTGATAAACCACACATCGTGTTATGGCAATATTTATTTATGTTATTTGTTGCATGTGTATCCCTCATTTTCCCACCTCTTTGCAGGCTCATGACCTTAACAGTAGTTGTGCTATTTTAGATGTGGCACTAGGTGGGCAGAAATGAAGGGGGATCTTTCATGCCCAGCAACCACTGCACTGCCAGGTCTGCTTGGGGGAGGGGGGGCAGTCAGGGGATGCTGCAAGGGGAGATTGGGAGGGAGTATGGCGCCGGGGGGGAGGAGGGGACACATTATACACAGCCTTGCGGCCCTGTGCACATTGGGCCTGGAAGCATTGGACTTCAGTTGTGTGACCTGATGCTCCCCAGCACATAGAATAATGCTGCTTGTGAGGTGGCTTGTAAGCAGCGTTATTTGTTTACCACGGGATTCAGCAACCTGTTGTACCAGGATCCCACAGTTTGCTGAATCCTATGGGGAATCAAGGTGTGGTAAGAGAATCTTTATTGCACCATTATGATTTCCCCCCTTAAATTTGTATATTAAAAACATATGTTGTAAAAAAAAAAAAATGTAAATCATACATCTAAACATTTTTTTCTGAAGGGACCCAAGAAGAATGTTATATGCCCTTGTGGTGTATATTAGGGCTTCTACTGTGTTAAAAAAAAAAAGTTTAAAAACATATATAGGTTAAACAGGATTTGCACAAGTACAGATTATTTTATATTGATAAGACAAGGGAGAGAAAGAAGCTGTGGTTCCCCACGACCTTTGTACTCCCAAGAGACCTCCTGTTAAAGCAGCCTTCTAACCTGTCTGACTAGCATTCTTTTAACCCTCAGTGGTCACGTGACACCAGGCAGCAGTGTCTCTGTCAAAAACTTGCTTTAAGAGTGAATAAAACACTGAAAATAGAAAATAAATTTGCCATACTGGATAATTTGTCTTGTGTACTTTTCATTACTCTATGTATTTAAAAGTTATTAAAAACAAAACAAAAAAAAACAACCTCTATGGAATTGGCTTGATGGACCTTTGGTCTGTCCCAGTGTGGCAATGTACTTATGGCACTTATTTTTGAAACATATGGACATCCATGTGCTTGAAATGTCCAAGTACAGATTTTGTAAAAGCAGAAAAGGGACGTCCAATACTGCAGTAAGTCTAAATAGCAAGGGGGCATGTTGTAGGCTAGGATTAGGGAGGGCCTGAAATCTGGATGTCCAAGAGAGATTACTGAAGGGGAAGAAACCTCAGTGTTTAAGAAGGACGTTCTTATTTAGACCTGTTAAAGGCATGTTCGGGGTATAAAAAGATGTCCTGATTGAGCAGCTGTCCACTGGCGGGATTAAGGTTTGAAACCTCCTTAATCCTCCATTTGCTGCTGTCCCCTTTCCTCCTCCCTTGAAAGCAGTGGCGTATCTAGCATATTTGACACCTGGGGCCGATCATTTTTTATCACACCCACCCATCTGCTGTTTCCCCTCTTCCTCCCCTGAAAGCAGTGGTGTACCTAGCATATTTGTTCTCCGAGGACAAGCAGGCTGCTTGTTCTCACTGATGGGTGACGTCCACGGCAGCCCCTCCAATCGGGAACTTCACTAGCAAAGGCCTTTGCTAGCTCTCGCGTGCCCATGCGCACCACGCATGCGCAGCCGTCTTCCCGCCCGAACCGGCTCGTGTTCGTCAGTCTTCTTTTGTCCGCGCTCGGGACGGTCGTGTTTTGCCGCTGTTTTGTGCCCCTCAAGTTGACCCTCGCGCGTCTTCGCGATTTCGCTAAAAAAAAAAAAAAAAGACCTTAGTCTTTCCCGCCCTGTGTGTCCAGTTTGTTTTCCCCGGCGTAAGTTTCCTTTCGCTTTCGGGGTAGGCCTTTTTTGTGGCCTCGGTACGGGTTTTTTCTCTCTCCCTTATTTTTGGTGCCCTTCGTCACCATCGCAAATTTTGATTTCGCCGGCGTGATTTTTCCGCCCATGTCATCGAAGTCTCCCAGCGGCTTCAAGAAGTGCACCCAGTGCGCCTGGGTAATCTCGCTCACTGATAGGCACGCGTCGTGTCTTCAGTGTCTGGGGGCTGGGCACCGCCCGCAGAAAATAAAAGGGAAGCCGTTGGAAACTATTTTTTTTTCTTAATTTAAAAGTTCTATGGATTAAAGATTTGGGGGGAGGGGGGGGGGTAACTTGTTTCTTTTAACTCCTAACCCTTATTCACTTGTTCAGAACCCTTATTTTATCATCCTCACTTTAATATTCCCTTATCTCTTGTTTGTCTGTCCTAATTAGATTGTAAGCTGTGTCGAGCAGGGACTGTCTCTTCATGTTCAAGTGTACAGCGCTGCGTACGTCTAGTAGCGCTATAGAAATGATAAGTAGTAGTAGTAGTAGTAGGCCTGCAGTCTTTGTGCTTTTTTACAGAAGAGGACTCAGGTAGCGAGATTGGCCCAGTGGAACGTGTTGTTCTCGGGCTCTTCGTCGACAACAGCACCGGAGGCATCGACTGCATCAACGTCGACAGCATCAAAGTCTTCGACTTCAGCATCGACTGCATCGATGGCATCGAGGTTTCGACCCTCTGCATCGTTGGTACCGAGACATTGGAAGGCTGCATCGACGTCGGTGGTACCGGGACCTCCGCTATTGCTGATGTCGTCGGACGGTGGTGCTTCGACTGGAGTGCAGGTGAGGGCTGTCCATTCCCCTGCTGGTGGCGGTGAGCCTTTGGGTGGGTCTCCTCCTGCCCTGAGGGCTCCTGCGGTACAGCCCCCCCCTCGAGACCGACCTTCTTTGGCCTCGGCCCCGAGGAAGAGACGGTTGGATTCTACGTCCTCCTCGTCGGTACCGGGAAGCTCCGGTGACATGCTTCGTTTGAAGAAATCAAAGAAGCATCGACACCGGTCTCCTTCCCGCGTCGGTACCGAGAGCTCTGGGTCGCCGAGGGAGTCGGCACCCAGCAGGCATCGGCACCGGGAGGATCGCTCACCCTCTGTTCAGGAGGTGTCGATGCGCTCCACCTTGGACAGCCCGGAACCGCCTCCACGCCCGGAACAGACTCTGACCTCGATGCCTGCATCGGCTTCCATGTCTTTCTCCACAGCCGCTCTGCACGAGAGTCTCCGGGCCGTTCTCCCAGAGATTCTGGGAGAGCTGTTGCGCCCTTCCCCTCCGGTACCAGGGGTGCTTGCGCCTCCGGTACTGTCGAGTGAGGCGCCGGCTGGCCCTTTGCCCGGGGTGAGGTTTCTGACAGTGGTACCGCTTGCGGAGGGAGCTTCGCCGGTGCTGGCGAGGGAGTCTACCTCTCGGCGCTCCCACCGTGGCCGTGTTTCCACGGAGTCGAGTCGGGCACGGCTTCAGACACAGGTTCATGAACTTGTGTCTGATACCGATGGTGAGGCCTCGTGGGAGGAGGAGGAGGAGGACATCAGATATTTCTCTGACGAGGAGTCTGATGGCCTTCCTTCTGATCCCACTCCCTCTCCTGAAAGGCAGCTTTCTCCTCCCGAGAGTCTGTCTTTCGCGGCATTTGTCCGGGAGATGTCTACGGCCATCCCCTTCCCCTACGGTCGTGGAGGATGAGCCCAGGGCTGAAATGTTTGAGCTCTTGGACTATCCTTCTCCACCTAAGGAATCGTCCACAGTACCCATGCATCATGTCCTAAAAAAGACATTGCTGGCGAACTGGACCAAGCCTTTAACTAATCTCCACATTCCCAAGAAGATCGAGTCCCAGTACCGGATCCATGGGGACCCAGAGCTGATGCGCACTCAGTTGCCTCACGACTCTGGTGTTGTGGATCTGGCCCTAAAGAAGGCTAAGAGTTCTAGGGAGCATGCTTCGGCGCCCCCGGGCAAGGACTCTAGAACCTTAGATTCCTTTGGGAGGAAGGCCTACCATTCTTCTATGCTCGTGACCAAGATTCAGTCCTACCAGCTCTACACGAGCATTCATATGTGGAACAATGTGCGGCAGTTGGCGGGCTTGGCGGACAAGCTCCCTCCTGAGCAAGCCAAGCCGTTTCAGGAGGTGGTCAGGCAGCTGAAGGCGTGCAGAAAATTCCTGGCCAGAGGGGTATATGATACCTTCGATGTTGCGTCCAGGGCCGCTGCTCAAGGTGTGGTGATGCGCAGACTCTCATGGCTGCGTGCCTCTGACCTGGAAAATAGAATCCAGCAGCAGATTGCGGACTCCCCTTGCCGAGTGGACAACATTTTTGGAGAGAAAGTCGAGCAGGTGGTAGAACAGCTCCACCAACGGGATACCGCTTTCGACAAGTTCTCCTGCCGGCAGCCTTCAGCATCTACCTCCTCAGGTAGACGTTTTTATGGGGGAAGGAAGGCTGTTCCCTACTCTTCTGGTAAGCGTAGGTACAATCCTCCTTCTCGACAGCCTGCGGCCCAGGCTAAGCCCCAGCGCGCTCGCTCTCGTCAGCAGCGTGCGTCTCAGCAAGGCCCCACGGCTCCCCAGCAAAAGCAGGGGGGCGAGCTTTTGACTGGCTCCAGCAGAGCATAGCCGACATCAACGTGTCCGTGCCGGGTGATCTGCCGGTTGGGGGGAGGTTGAAAGTTTTTCACCAAAGGTGGCCTCTTATAACCTCCGACCGGTGGGTTCTTCAAATAGTCCGGCAAGGATACACCCTCAATTTGGCCTCAAAGCCTCCAAATTGCCCATCTGGAGCTCAGTCCTACAGCTTCCAGCACAAGCAGGTACTTGCAGAGGAACTCTCTGCCCTTCTCAGCGCCAATGTGGTCGAGCCCGTGCCATCCGGGCAAGAAGGGCTGGGATTCTATTCCAGGTACTTCCTTGTGGAAAAGAAAACAGGGGGGATGCGTCCCATCCTAGACCTAAGGGCCCTGAACAAATATCTGGTGAAGGAAAAGTTCAAGATGCTTTCCCTGGGCACCCTTCTTCCCATGATTCAGGAAAACGATTGGCTATGCTCTCTGGACTTGAAGGACGCCTACACGCACATCCCGATACTGCCAGCTCACAGACAGTATCTGTGATTTCAGCTGGGCACACGTCACTTCCAGTACTGTATGCTACCCTTTGGGCTCGCCTCTGCGCCCAGAGTGTTCACGAAGTGCCTGGCTGTAGTAGCAGCAGCGCTTCGCAGGCTGGGAGTGCACGTGTTCCCTTATCTTGACGATTGGCTGGTAAAGAACACGTCCGAGGCAGGAGCTCTACAGTCCATGCAGATGACTATTCGCCTCCTGGAGCTACTGGGGTTTGTGATAAATTATCCAAAGTCCCATCTTCTCCCAGTACAGAGACTCGAATTCATAGGAGCTCTGCTGGATTCTCGGACGGCTCGTGCCTATCTTCCGGAGACAAGGGCCAACAATCTGTTGTCCCTCGTCTCCCGGGTACAAGCATCCCAGCAGATCACAGCTCGGCAGATGTTGAGATTGCTTGGCCACATGGCCTCCACAGTCCATGTGACTCCCATGGCACACCTTTACATGCGATCTGCTCAATGGACCCTAGCTTCCCAGTGGTTTCAGGCTGCTGAGGATCTAGAGGACGTGATCCACCTGTCCACGAGTTTTCTCAAATCCCTGTATTGGTGGATGATTTGGTCCAATTTGACTCTGGGATGCCCCTTCCAAATTCCTCAGCCACAAAAGGTGCTGACTACGTTTGCGTCTCTCCTGGGGTGGGGAGCTCATGTCGATGGGCTTCACACTCAAGGAAGCTGGTCCCTCCAGGAACGCGATCTGCAAATCAATCTCCTGGAGTTACGAGCGGTCTGGAACGCTCTGAAGGCTTTCAGAGATCGGCTGTCCCACCAAATTATCCAAATTCAGACAGACAACCAGGTTGCCATGTATTACATCAACAAGCAGGGGGGCACCGGTTCTCGCCCCCTGTGTCAGGAAGCCTTCAGCATGTGGCTCTGGGTTCGTCGTCACGGCATGTTGCTCCAAGCCACATATCTGGCAGGCGTAAACAATAGTCTGGCCGACAGGTTGAGCAGGATTATGCAACCTCACGAGTGGTCGCTCAACTCCAGAGTGGTGCGCCAGATCTTCCAGGCGTGGGGCACCCCCTTGGTAGATCTCTTCGCATCCCGAGCCAACCACAAGGTCCCTCAGTTCTGTTCCAGACTTCAGGCCCACGGCATACTGGCACCGGATGCCTTCCTCCTGGATTGGGGGGACGGCCTGCTGTATCCTCCCATACCTCTGGTGGGGAAGACTTTGTTGAAACTCAAGCAAGACCGAGGCACCATAATTCTGATTGCTCCTTTTTGGCTGCGTCAGATCTGGTTCCCTCTTCTTCTGGAGTTGTCCTCCGAAGAACCGTGGAGATTGGAGTGTTTTCCGACCCTCATCACCCAGAACGAAGGGGCGCTTCTGCATCCCAACCTCCAGTCTCTGGCTCTCACGGCCTGAATGTTGAGAGCGTAGACTTCGCCTCTTTGGGTCTGTCGGAGGGTGTCTCCCGTGTCTTGCTTGCTTCCAGAAAAGATTCCACTAAAAAGAGTTACTTCTTTTTATGGAGGAGGTTTGCCGTCTGGTGTGACAGCAAGGCCTTAGATTCTCGCTCCTGTCCTACACAGACCCTGCTTGAATACCTTCTGCACTTGTCTGAGTCTGGTCTCAAGACCAACTCTGTAAGGGTTCACCTTAGCGCAATCCATTACCGTGTGGAAGGTAAGCCGATCTCAGGACAGCCTTTAGTTGTTCGCTTCATGAGAGGTTTGCTTTTGTCAAAGCCCCCCTTCAAACCTCCTACAGTGTCATGGGATCTGAATGTCATTCTCACCCAGCTGATGAAACCTCCTTTTGAGCCACTGAACTCCTGCCATCTGAAGTACTTGACCTGGAAGGTCATTTTCTTGGTGGCAGTTACTTCAGCTCGTAGAGTCAGTGAGCTTCAGGCTCTGGTAGCCCAGGCCCCTTACACCAAATTTCATCATAACAGAGTAGTCCTCCGTACTCACCCTAAGTTCTTGCCGAAGGTAGTGTCGGAGTTCCATCTGAACCAGTCAATTGTCTTGCCAACATTTTTTCCCCGTCCTCATTCCTGCCCTGCTGAACGTCAGCTGCACACATTGGACTGCAAAAGAGCATTGGCCTTCTATCTGGAGCGGACACAGCCCAACAGACAGTCCGCCCAATTGTTTGTTTCTTTTGATCCCAACAGGAGGGGAGTGGCTGTGGGGAAATGCACCATATACAATTGGCTAGCAGATTGCATTTCCTTCATTTACGCCCAGGCTGGGCTGGCTCTTGAGGGTCATGTCACGGCTCATAATGTTAGAGCCATGGCAGCGTCAGTGGCCCACTTGAAGTCAGCCACTATTGAAGAGATCTGCAAAGCTGCGACGTGGTCATCTGTCCACACATTCACATCTCATTACTGCCTGCAGCAGGATACCCGACGCGACAGTCGGTTCGGGCAGTCAGTGCTTCAGAATCTGTTCGGGGTTTAGAATTCAACTCCACCCCCCTAGGCCCATTTTTATTCTGTTCCAGGCTACACTCTCAGTTAGTTGGATAAGTTGTTAGGTCAATCTCAGTTATGTCCTCGCCATTGCGAGGCCCAATTGACCATGTTTGTTGTTTTGAGTGAGCCTGGGGGCTAGGGATACCCCATCAGTGAGAACAAGCAGCCTGCTTGTCCTCGGAGAAAGCGAATGCTACATACCTGTAGAAGGTATTCTCCGAGGACAGCAGGCTGATTGTTCTCACATACCCGCCCGCCTCCCCTTTGGAGTTGTGTCTTCCCTTGTCTTTGTCTTGCTACATATGAGACTGACGAACACGAGCCGGTTCGGGCGGGAAGACGGCCGCGCATGCGCGCGCGAGAGCTAGCAAAGGCCTTTGCTAGTGAAGTTTCCGATTGGAGGGGCTGCCGTGGATGTCACCCATCAGTGAGAACAATCAGCCTGCTGTCCTCGGAGAATACCTTCTACAGGTATGTAGCATTCGCTACACCTGGGGTCGATCACTTTTTAACACACCTGCCCATATGAAAAAAAACCTTTTTATTTATCATAAGAAAATCATACAGTGAAAACTAATACAGAACACAAGTGTTATGCAGGACCTGTAGAGCAATTCTACCATACCATAAACAATGACCTCTGAATCACACATCAAGGGTGTACCTAGGAAATGGCAGCATCTTAAACATTGTAGTGAGCACTAGATCATCACTACACCTATTGTAAAACTAAACAAGCAAGATTAGTACAGATCAATCCTTCATAGTCAGTGCCAAATGAAAACCATATCTTTTTCACACACACAACAAAGATACACCCTCACCCAGTATAGAATAAGTAACCACAAACTAAAAAATAGAAATATGTAGACAAATTAAACTGAATCCCCAAGAAGCCAGACTTCATACATATCCTCTAGTATTGTGCAAAATATAAAGGGCTCTTTTACTAAAGGGTTGGCGTGCGGCAATGGACTTGTGTGCGGCAATTGACTTACCGCATGCCAATCCGGAACTACTGCTGGGCTACCATAACAGCCTGGTGGTAGTTCCGACCCCCAGTGTGTGCCATTTCCGGCACTACAAAAGTTCTTTTTAATTTTTGTATTGCCGGTGCTTACCCGGCAGTAATTAGCACTGCCCGGTTACCGCGGGAGCCCTTAACTCCACTTGAGTGGGTGGCAGTAAGTGTTCCCCCTCCCCTGAAATGGTCACGCGGTAAGTGGTTCACTTACTGCACAGACATTTCTTGTTAAAAACAAAAAGCAGCCTTTTACCTGCTGCGGTAAAATGGGGCCTCGGTGCACAAAACATGCACCCCTTTTACCGCAGCTTAATAAAAGGGCTCCAGTTGTAAATTAAAAAAACTGACAATCGCCACTTTACAATTTGACAAATATGGAAAATACCATTTTCTTGGTCTAATACATTTTTCAATTAGCTTTCAGAGGCCAAAAAGTCCTTCCTCAGGTCAGTACAGTATCCTGTCCTGACTTCAGAAAGGGGGTTTTGGTCTCTGAAAGTTAGTCAAAATGTATTAAATTGGTCCAATACAAAGATCACCTTACTTCCATTTTCTATTTATAAATGTTTATTAACACAGCTATAATGCTACTGTATCCTAAAGAAAATAAATAAAAAAATTATCTACCTCTGTTGTCTCTGGTTTCTCCTTTCCTCATCGTTTCTTCACTCTTTCCTTTCCAGTCAGCATCTGCCCTCTTTCTCTGCCCCTTCCATCCATCCTCTGCCCTCCTCTTTCTTTCCTTTTTATGTGATCCATTGCCCCTATCTCCAACTGTATTTCCTAATCTCCTCTTTCTGTTCCCTACCCCCTCCCCCCGCCCTGATGCTGCTGCTCTTTCTGCTCCAAACTAGCAGCAGCAAAAGAAGTTAAAGTAGCATGATATGATCACGGGACCTGCCTTCCTGCACCTGCTGGCTCTGCTCCAGAACTGGAAGTGAAATCAAAGAGGCAGGATCAGAAGCCACAGGTAGTGCAGACCCTGTGATCCTTGTCTTTACTTGTTTGCCTCTGCTACTGTGGTGGAGGCTGGAGGAAGGCTTAGGGAATAGAGGGAACAAAGAGCCGGAGGAGAAGTAACAGCAGCGGCCCATTGAGGATGGTGGCTGGAGGAAGGCTTGCTTGGGGAATAGAGGGGACAGACTGAGTACCCCCTTTTGATCTGCATCCAGTGCAGGCTGCCCCCACAGCCCCGCCCTTGGTACATCACTGCCTGAAAGTGAAGCCGAAAGGAGATACCAGGCTCTGACGGCTTCAGGAAGCAAGTCTGAGGAGTAGCCTAGTAGTTAGTGCCGTGGACTGCAAACCAAAGGACCCAGGTTCAAATCCCACTTCAGGTCTTTTTTAGTATATATTTTGTAATTGTGAGTCCTCCAGAAACAGAAAAATATCTTCTGTACCTAAAATGGAAAGAGAAAAAACACCTGTGAATATGTACAAGTCTAAAAACAGGATTAGAGGGGATCAATTAAATTCCAGCCAACTACAGAGGTGAATTACCATGCTTAAAATTGTATTTATTAGTAGATAAAAGCAATGATGGCAGAATTTTTCTAAAACCAATAAAATGCATAAAAAGATTGCCCGATTCAATTACTTACAGAGAGGAGTTTGCAATACACACAAAATTATTGCTAGACAACACAGTTTGACTGTTTGTTAATCTGAGAGGCACTTGCAGATTGTTCTGCCTATTTTTGCACAATACATGCTAATTTAAACATTTACCTATACATGAGTCACATTCTTGGCTGCACTCCTTTGGTAAACATCGCCATAACACAGATCTTTATCAAGTCTAGCAATATTTTAATACATATTGCAAACGCCTTTCTGTATGTAATTGCCAGATTCAGTTTGCAATACACACAAAAATATTGTGAGACTCGACACAGATCTGTGTTATGGTGATGAGGCAGTCAAGGATGTGTCTGACTCATGTATAGGCAAATGTTTAGCATTTTTTGCTCAACACAATCTGCAAGTGCCTCACTGTATTGAGTCTTGCAATATTTTTATGTGTACTGCAAATTCCTTTCTGTATGTAATTGAATCTTCTTATGCATTTTATTAGTTTTAGAAAAATTTTGCCATTATTGTTTTAGTCTACTAATAAATACAAGTTTTTGCATGTTAATTCACGTCTTTAGTTGGCTGGAATTTATTTGGTCCTCCTTCCTACCCCCCCCCCCCCCAGTTCTTTAAACTTACATTGTAACATAATAGATGACGACAGCTGAAGACCTGCATAGTCTATCCAGTCTGCCCAACAAGATAGGTCATCACATAAAGTATGATGTGAGCTACATAGGTTTACTTAGTGCTTTTTTTGTTTTGTAGAAAAAAAGGTGCCGGTACTCATTATGGGTGGGGTCACCACATATGGCTCCACCCCTATGAAAGCCACACCCCTTACACCAGCCATGGTGCATATAAACAGACATCATTGGAAATATTATACTAGTATAGGAGAAAAAATAACGTGATTTTTTTCCATTATAAATAATTTCTGTAAGCTGTTACAGCTCCAGTATACCCAGTGCAAAATAAGACAGCAGATGTAAATTCTCAAATTGGACATATTCCAAACACTAAAATGAAAATAAAATGATTTTTTTCTAACTTTGTTGTCTGGTGACTTTTATTTTCTATCCATATTGGTCCCAGTCTCTGATTCTGCTGCTCTCTATCTGTTCTCTTAACTTGGTTTCCAGGGCTTCCTTTCCATATATTTCTTTACTTTCCTCCTTTCTTCTTCTTTTCTTGTCCTACATCCATAAGTAAAAGCTGTGTCCTCCTCTGTGGAATTGATTGGAGGAGGTATAACGTGGATCCAGCTTTTGCCTATTTTCTCCATCCATGTGCAGTTTTTCTTCTCTCTTCCCTTTCCTTCATCTCCATCCATGTTCATCTTCTTCTTTTTCCTCCCCTCCATCCATGTCCAGCACTTCTCCTCTCTCCTCCCCTCCATCCCTGTCCAGCATCCTCCTCTCTTCACACCCCTGTATTCATATAAAGCATTAATTCTCTCTCCCCTCTCCATCCAAGTCCAGCATTTCTCCTCTCTCCCCCCAAACCCCTCCATCCATCCTTGTCCAGCAATTCTCCTCTATCTCCTGCTTTCCTCTCCATCCATTTACAGCATTTCTCCTCTCTTCCCTGCCCTCTCCTCCCATCCATGTGCATCTCCTTCCTGTCTTCCCTGCCCTCCATCCATATCCAGCATGCCTCCTCTCTCCCCTGCCCTTCCCTCCCATGTCCAATGATTCTCCCCTGTCCCCTGGCCTTCCCTGCCATCCATGTCCAACGATCCTCCTCTCCCTTGCCCTCCCCTTCCATCCGTGTCCAGCGATTCTCCTCTCTGCACCCTGTCCTCCCCTCCCATCCGTGTCCAGCGATTCTTCTTTCCCCAGCCTGTCCTTCTTCTCCACTGCCTGCCTGCTAAAAAGAATAAAGAAAGGCTGCCAGCGTCGGACTCGGCAGCGCAAATGGTGCAGGTAGTGATTGAGAGAGACTAGCAGCGTCAGAGCTTCCCTCTGCGAGTCCTGCCTACTTTGTTTTAACTTCCTGTTTCCGCATAGGCGGGACTCGCAGAGGGAAGCTCCGACACTGTCAGCCTCTCTCAATCGCTGCCTGCACCGTTTGCGCTGCTGAGTCCTAGAGAAAACAGTAAGTAGGGGGGTGATCTGGTGCAGGACTCGCAGGGGAGAAAAAGGTGCCGGTACACCGTACCGGTGCGTACCGGCACAAAAAAAGCCCTGGGTTTACTTGATCATGATTTGTCCTTGTAATTTTCAGGGCATAGACCATGGAAGTCTGCCCAGCACTGAAGCTCAATCTGTTCAGCCACAATCAGGGCATGGACTGTAGAAGTCTGCCCAGCACTGGTTTTGCCATCTAACTTTTGCTAAGCTTGTTTGGTTCCATGTCTTCTATATAGGATTCCTCTGTGTTTATCCCATGTATTTTTGAATTCTGTTACCGATTTGATCTCCGCCACCTCCCGTGGGAGGGCATTCCAGGTTTCTACCACCCTCTCTGTGAGAAAGTACTTCTGACATTTTTCCTGAGTGAGCCCCCCTGCAAGACTTAAGTAGTGTACAGTAGGTATATTGCTGTTCCTGGAGGGCTCACAGTTAGAAAATAAGAGGTAAAGTGGTCTTTAAACCTGAGTCCTTTGGTTAATAGTCCACTGCGTTAACCACTAGGCTGCCCCCCCTGCTCTGTGTGGACATCTGGGTGGCTGTTTTCCCTTTTCATAATTTGGACGTTTGAGTTTGTAAAATAGATGTTTATGTCGGATGTTTCCAGTGTATGGACATCAATCTCGCATATTTTTAAGCAGGAAATCTTGACATTTTGATTTGGTCATTACTATTGTGATCTGGGCGCTCTTTCAAAAATGCTCCTTATGTTCCAGTCTTTAAAAAGAAATGTTAATTTTAACACACAAAAATTGAAGCAAGTTTTCTCTAGTGTTAAAATTAATGATTATTGCCATTAGATGTATAGACACTGTGTGGTATGCATAAGTGGGAGTGCATAGTGTGTGTGTGTATTTTTTTTTTTTAGGGCATTTTTGATGTGTTTTCAGGTTTCACAGCCCCCCCATGTGTATCCCAGTTTTGTTCTATTTGCTACCTCTGATGACAATTTTTATCAAAACAAGGTTTGCATTAGAAGTCCAGTAATAGTCCTCTTAGCAATTAAATCTCAGCCTTCTGACCCAGATTTTGAAATTTACTAACCATCTCTGATATAAAAAGATCACTTTCCAGAAACTCAAGGAAGAGCATGTCATAAGAACATAAGATCATAAGAATAGCCATACCAGGTCAGACCATTGGTCCATCTAGCCCAGTATCCTGTTTCCAACAGTGGTCAAGCCAGGTCACAAGTACCTGGCAGAAACCCAAATAATGGCAACATTCCATTGCTACCAATCCCAGGGCACTTCCTTGAGTGCCCCCCCTACCTAGTCTTTGTACTTTTGGGACGAGTAAAAAATCGATTAACTTCTATTCGTTTTACACCACTCGGGATTTTGTAGACCTCAATTATATCTCCCCTCATCCATCTCTTTTTTTTTTTTTTTTTTTCAAGCTGAAGAGCCCTAGCCTCTTTAGCCTTTCCTCATACGAGAGGAGTTCCATCCCCTTTATCATTTTGGTTGCTCTTCTTTGAAAGTTTTCTAATTCCGCTATATCTTTTTTGAGATATGGTGACCAGAACTGAACGCAGTACTCAAGGTGAGGTCGAATCATGGAACGATAGTATTTTTGGTCTTATTCACCATCCCTTTACTAGTAAGCGTCCTGTTTGCTTTTTGTGGCTGCCGCCGCACACTAAGCATAAGATTTCAGCGTATTATCTATGTTGACACCTAGATCTTTTTCTTGGGTTCTTACCCCCAAGGTGGACCCCTAGCATCAGGAACTATGGTTTGGATTATTCTTCTCCGTGTGCATCACTTTGCATTTGTCCACATTAAATTTAATCTGCCATTTGAATGCCCAGTCATCCAATTTCCTAAGGTCTTATGCAGTTTTTCACAGTCCGCATGTGTCATCTGCAAATGTAATCACCTTACTCGTTCCGATATCCATATCGTTTATAAATATGTTATATAACACCAGTCCCAGTACTCATCGCTGCAGTACTCCACTATTCACCCTTCTCCTTTGAAAGAAATGACCCTACCCTCTGTTTTCTGTCCAATAACCAATTCTTAATCCACACTAGAACATTGCCTCCTATCCCATGACTCTAATTTTCTCAGGGGGTCTCTCATGAGGAACTTGGTCAAAAGCTTTCTGAAAATCTAGATAGACTATATTTAACCAGTTCACCTTCCACATGCTTATTCACACCTTCAAAGAAATGAATGAAATTGGTGAGGCGAGATGGCTGAAGCCTTCGTTTGGCTGAACCCATGAGACTCACTGACTAGTGACTAATAGATTTTGACTTAAAAATCAAGATTTTTAACTGAACCTTTTCTTTTCTTTTTTTTTTTATTTTTTAAAGTTTAATTGCTTTTATTGATTTTTGATACAGATACCATGAAGAGGGAAAGGGGAGGGATACAAATCAAAGTGTAAAGCATGCACATGTCAAAAAACACACATCAGATTTAGTACTTATCATTGTACCATATCAAAATAAGCAACAAGTGGTAGCCATTTTTCCCTATATGAAGCAAAACGAGAAGATTTTGCAAGGTGCGATTCAAATTTGTAAATTTGGAGCACTAAGTTCCACCATTCCTGGTAGGTAGCCTGATGTAAAGACTTCCAATGGGAGAAGATTACCTTCAATGCTAAAGAAACCAGGGTGCTAACAAGAGCCCTTTCACTAGGAGTCAGCAGACTCTTGTAATACTGATCCCTGAGAATCACAAATTGATGAGTGAGCCAGGAAGGTGAAAAATGTCTACCAGCTGCGACCAGATTTCCAACCAATACTGACGAAGGCACACACATTCAAAGGTAAGATGCTTTACAGTACCCACTTGAGACTGGCAAGACCAGCATATAGTAGAGTTAGAGGAATTGATAACATGCAACTTATAAGGCGTCCAAAGAGATCTATGCATAAAGAAATACATAGACTTTATAGTATTAGAAGAGTTAGAGCACCGGAAGAGGGACTTCCAAAGCTGTTCCCACTGCCTATCAGACATTGGTTGTCGTATGTCCTCCTCCCAGCATCTAAGTAAACCAGTACATTTAGTGCGGGAGTGGCTAAGAAGGTACTTGTAAATGTGGGAAGCAGCGTGACCAATGTGCTGAAGCTTCAGATTAAAATGAAGAAGCTCCGGAGTTTGGGCCAGGAACCGGGCGTGTAACCTGACTTTGGAGTTTTTTTTTTACCATGGAGCTAATCTGAAGCCATTGGTAAAATTGGGTGTCAGACAGTGCAAATTCTGACTTCATCTCTGAGAAGGTTTTCCATGTCTGCCCAAATACCTATGCGCTGCCACTGAGACCACGAAAATTGTTTATTGCCAATTTTAAAGTTAGGATTGTGCCATATAGGGGTGAGTGGCGTAGCAGACCAAGGGATATTCATTAATTTATCTAAGGATACCATTAATTTATAGGTAGTGTGAATGAACGGATTAGACACAACGCGCTTGGGGAGGCGCATGCCAATGATATGGGTATGTTTTAATGGGTCAATAAGAGCCTGTTCAAAGGTTAACCATCTGGACGGGGAAGCAACATGTAAAGGGGAGATCCATTCCATGCCCTGCCGCATAATGAAGGCTTTATGATAAAGCAGGAGATCAGGAAATTTCACACCTCCATGCCTTTTTGGGAGCTTATGTTTGCTCAGAGAGATTCTGGGCAATCAAAGATTCCATAAAAAGTTGGTGAGCATCTTTTCTAGACGCCTATAAAAGGCGCAAGGAAAGAGAAAAGGGATCATGCTCAACGTGTAAGTGATTTTAGGGACTATCATCATTTTAATAGTATCCAGCCGTCCCCACCAAGTGAGGTTTAATGGGGAGCAGGATGCCAGTGAGGCTTCAACCTGTGAGATTACCTTGTCATAATTAATTTTAATGGTGTTGGCGAGGTCTCTATCAAAGAAGACACCAAGATACTTTATGGAAGAGGATATCCATTTACAGTGCAACTCAGGAGCACTAAAAGGAGTACAGTTGTCATTCAAAGGCATCAGTTCTGGTTTATCCCAATTAACCTTGTAGCCTGAAATTTTCGAGAATCTAGATATTAGGTTAAAGAGGGCTTTCAGGGATGTCTGTGGATTGGTGAGATATAACATGATGTCATCTGCATATGCTGAGAGCTTGAACTCATCCGTGCCCAGATGGACACCAGCAATATCTGCGGATTGACGAATTGCCACTAGGAGAGGTTCAAGAGCCAAATTAAACAATAAGGGGGAGATGGGGCAACCTTGTCTGGTACCTCTATGCAGAACAAATGAGTTAGAGGATTCACCATTAGCTACTATACGGGCCAAAGGACGGGAGTACAGAAGCTGCACCATATGAATATATGGATCAGGGAAACCAAAGTGTTTTAGAACAAGAAACAGATATTTCCATTCTACCTGGTCAAAGGCCTTCGCCGCATCAAGGGAAACAGGACGGGATAGTCCTATGACCGAGCAAAATGTATTACATGACAAAGCAATCTGGCGTTATCAGCACCACTCCTGAACTTAACAAAACCAGCCTGATCCCTGTGTACAAGAGACGAAATAATGTTAACTGAACCTTTTCTATTTGCAATAGCAACGCTTACAATTGTACATAAGTATTGCCATACTGGGAAAGACCAAAGGTTCATCAAGCCCAGCATCCTGTGGCCCAGTGGCCAATCCAGATCACAAATACCTGGCAAGATCCCAAAAAAGTACAAAACATTCTATACTGCTTATCCCAGAAATAGTGGATTTTCCCCAAGTCCATTTAATAATTGTCTATGGACTTTTTCTTTAGGAAGTCGTCCAAACCTTCAGCTATACTGCCTAAAGATAAATTTGTCCACCAGATCCAGTAAACATACTTCTTATTGTAACTACAGATCCACGCCTTTTAATAGATACTTATGCAAATATTCTTCTCCAGAACCCTTTATTATGAGGAAAGTTTGAAGTATAACATAGATATGAGCCTTTTAGTGCATTATATTTGGGAAAGACCCTTGAATCAATCGCATAAGAACTTAAAAACTGCCAAACGTCCATCTAGCCCAACATCCTATTACCAATAGTGGCCAATTCAGGTCACAAGTACCTAGCAGAACCTCCAAAAGTAGCAAGATTCCTCCAAAAGTAGCAAGATTCCTTGCTACTTCCCCCGGGGATAAGCATTGACCTTCCCCTGGTCTACCTTATTAATGGTTTAGTGACTTCCAGGAAACTGCTTTTACCAAATCCTGTGGCAGTGAATTTCAAATGCATTGACTGACACAGTATTTTATCATCCTTGTTTTATGTTTATATCATTTTTATTGATGCCAGAAAAGGAACAAATACAGTGCAAGTAGCATTGAAACAAAGATCATCAATTAAATTTCCAAGATTAACAATCCCTATATCCTTCCCACCCCTCCCTGTACTTTGTACCAGTCCTATCCCTATCTACCTTAAAAAAAAAAAAAAAAAAAAAAAAGTCAACGAACTCCTAAAGGGAATTTACTACGAAGCTGAGGGCCCTCGGGGGCAAAGCTTGTATATATGGTTCCCAGGTTTCAAGAAATTGTTTTTGCCTCCGAGGGGAGGACCCAACCACCCAGCGTTCCATCATCAGAAGTTCATGTAACCTGTTCCGCTAGTGCCAATATTCTGGCAGAGATTCGCTCTTCTCCGAGGACAAGCAGGCTACTTGTTCTCACGACTGGGTTGACGTCCACGGCAGCCCCTCGAAGCCGGAAGAAAATTCTCGCGGGAGGTCCCGCACGCGGGGTACGCCCACCGCGCATGCACGGCCGTCTTCTCACCGTGCGTGACCGCTCTCGCTCAGTTTTCTATTTTTCCGCGCTGGAGAGAGACGCAGTTTTATCCCTCTCCGTGTCAGCCCCGGAAAACCGTTTCGCGGCCTAGTCCGTGGTTTCTTTTGCTCTACGCGCATTCATGCGCCCCCTTTTTTCTTTCGTAAAAATAAAATCCTTATTGTCGAGTTTTTTTTTCTTTTTATTTCGCTTCGTCACGTGTCTGATTTCTTTCTTTTTGTGGTGTTGTACTTTTACCTCCACCATCAATGGATTTGACTTCGCCGACGCGATTTTTCCGTCAATGTCCTCGAAGGTCCCGAACGGATTCAAAAAGTGTGGTTGGTGCGGCCGGCAGATCTCGCAGACTGAACGTCATGCTTGGTGTCTCCAGTGCCTCGGTCCGGAGCGTAATTCCAAGGTGTGCACCTTGTCTCTCGGCTTAAAAAGTGGATGCAGGTGGTGAGGCAAGTTCTTCGGGACCGTCTTTTCGGAACTTGCGCCGGCCCTTCGACGTCGGCGGCATCGGTGTCGACGCCTGGGAATTCGGTATCAGTACCGATGTCAACGACTTCGACGCCGAGCATGGCATCGACCCCAGGAGTACAGGTTCCCTTGGCCCGATGACCTGCCAGCGATGGTGGCGGTGAACGACCGAGTGGGCAGTCCGCCTCGGCTGGTCCCGCCGCCCAGGGCCATCGGGACCGAACCCTGTTGGACACAACCCCCAGAGGACGCGGAGACTCCACCTCCTCCTCGTCCATGCCGCAGAGCTCAGATGACGGGCATCGGAAGAAGCTGGCGAAGAAGCACCGTCATCGGTCGCCCACGGCGCATGGCACGGGCAGCTCAGAGACGTCGAGAGACGATTCGATCCCTAAGAAGCGCCCACGCCGAGAGGAGCGCTCCCCCTCTATTGAAGAGGTGTTGATGCGCAGGTCGTCGGGTACCCCGGTACCATCTCCTGGACCTGGGCAGCTTCGAGCACTGACGCCCACACTGGATCCCCAGCCTCTCCCGACAGCAGCCCTGGACGAGTGCCTCCGAGCCATCCTCCCAGGTATCCTGGAGGGGCTGATGTGCCACCGGGGGTGCTTGCGCCCGCGGTGCCCTTGATTGAAGCGCCAGCTGGCTCTGGCCCTGTGATGCGGTCTTCGACACCGGTACTGCTTGCGGCACTGGCCTCGATCGCCACTCAGGTGGAATCCCCGTCGACATCGATGGAGGGAGCTTCGTCCCTGCTGGCACGGGAGTCCGCCTCTCGGCACCACCACTGAGGACGCGGTTCCTCGGGATCGAGACGGGCCTGGTTGTGGTCTGAGCTCAGAGAGCTCATGTCCGACACAGAGGAGGAGGATCTCAGATATTTCTCCTCCGAGGAGTCTGGGGGTCTTCCCTCCGACCCCACGCTTTCACCGGAGAGGAAGCTCTCGCCTCCAGAGAGCCTCTTCTTTGCCTCTTTTGTCCGGGACATGTCTATTAGCATTCCCTTCCCAGTGGTTACCGTGGATGAGCCGAGGGCTGAGATGCTTGAAGTCCTCGACTATCCATCACCACCTAGAGAGTCTTCCACGGTTCCGTTGCACAATGTCCTGAAGGAGACGCTGCTTCGGAACTGGTTGAAGCCCTTATCTAATCCCACCATCCCTAAGAAAGCAGAGTCCCAATATAGAGTCCACATAGACCCGGAGTTGATGCGGCTTCAGCTGCCACATGACTCAGCGGTTGTGGACTCTGCTCTGAAGAGGGCCAGGAGTTCGAGGGATACCGCCTCGGCGCCCCCGGGGCGGGAGTCTCGCACTCTGGACTTGTTTGGGAGGAAGGCCTATCATTCTTCCGTGCTCGTGACCAGAATCCAGTCATAACAGCTCTACACGAGCATCCACATGCAGAACAATGTGCGGCAACTGGCGGACCTGGTTCACAAGCTCCTGCCGGAGCAGTCTAGGCCTTTTCAGGAGGTGGTCAGGCAGCTGAAGGCGTGCAGCAAGTTCCTGTCCAGGGGTATTTATGACACCTGTGATGTGGCATCCAGAGCCGTGGCCCAGGGTATAGTGATGCGCAGGCTCTCATGGCTACGTGCCTCTGACCTGGATAACCGGACTCAACAATGGCTGGCGGATGTCCCTTGCCGGGGGGATAATATTTTCGGCGAGAAAGTCGAGCAGTTGGTGGACCAACTGCACCAGCGGGAAACTGCTCTCGACAAGCTCTCCCACCGGGCGCCTTCAGCATCCACCTCCACAGGTGGACATTTTTCCCGGGCCCGCGGGCTGCACTCTACGCTTACAGCAAGCGTAGGTACAACCAGCTGGCCCGAAGGCCTCCTCAGGCACAGGGACAGTCCCAGCGTGCTCGTTCCCGTCAACAGCGTGCGACTAAGCAGGCCCCTGCAGCTCCACAGCAAAAGCAGGGGACGGGCTTTTGACTGGATCCATGGGAACATAGCTGCCATAAAAGTAGCCATGCCGGACGGCCTGCCGGTCGGGGGGAGGTTGACAGTTTTTCACCAAAGGTGGCCTCTCATAACCTCCGACCAGTGAGTTCTCCAAATAGTGCAGTGCGGATACACCCTGAATTTGATCTCCACCCCACCAAATTGCCCGCCGGGAGTTCAATCCTTCAGCTCCCACCACAGGCAGGTACTTGCAGAGGAACTCTCCGCCCTTCTCAGCACCAATGCAGTCGAGCCCGTGCCACCCGGGCAGGAAGGGCAGGGATTCTATTCCAGGTACTTCCTTGTGGAAAAGAAAACAGGGGGGGATGTGCCCCATCCTAGTCCTGAGAGGCCTGAACAAATATCTGGTGCGAGAAAAGTTCAGGATGCTTTCCTTGGGCACCCTTCTCCCCATGATTCAGAAAGACGATTGGCTATGTTCCCTGGATTTAAAGGATGCTTATACACACATCCCGATACTGCCAGCTCACAGACAGTATCTGCGATTCTGTCTGGGGACACGTCACTTCCAGTATTGTGTGTTGCCCTTTGGGCTCGCCTCTGCGCCACAGGTATTCATGAAGTGCCTCATAGTGGTTGTGGCATACCTTCGCAAGCTGGGGGTGCACGTGTTCCCGTATCTCGACGATTGGCTGGTGAAGAGCACCTCAGAGGCGGGAGCTCGTTGTTCCATGCAGTGCACTGTTCAACTCCTGGAGCTGCTGGGGTTTGTAATTACCCGAAGTCCCATCTCCAGTCAGTCCAATCTCTCAAATTCATAGGAGCTCTGCTGAATTCACAGACGGCTCATGCCTACCTTCCCGAGGCGAGGGCTCAGAACCTTCTGTCCCTCGCCTCCCAGGCCAGAACGTCCCAGCAGATCACAGCTCGGCAGATGTTGAGACTCCTGGGCCATATGCCCTCTACAGTCCATGTGACTCCCATGGCTTGTCTTCACATGAGATCAGCTCAATGGACCCTAGCTTCCCAGTGGTGCCAGGCCACCGGGAATCTGGGAGATGCTATCCGCCTGCCCATCAGTTGTCGCAATTCGCTGCGCTGTTGGACGATTCGGACCAATTTGACCTTGGGACGCCCGTTCCAAATTCCTCAGCCGCAAAAAGTGCTGACGACGGATGCATCTCTCCTGGGGTGGGGAGTGCATGACAATGGGCTCCAACCCAAGGGGTGTGGTCCCTCCAGGAAGCAGGTCTTCAGATCAATCTCCTGGAGCTCTGAGCGGTCTGGAACGTGCTGAAGACTTTCAAAGATCGGCTGTCCTTCCAAATTATCCAAATTCGGACAGACAGTCAGGTTGCAATGTACTACATCAACAAGCAGGGGGGCACCGGATCTCGCCCCCTGTGTCAGGAGGCCGTCGGGATGTGGCGCTGGGCAGGCCAGCACGGCATGCTTCTCCAAGTCACGTACCTGGCAGGCGTAAACAACAGTCTGGCCGACAGATTGAGCAGGCTCATGCAACCGCACAAGTGGTCGCTTCATTCCAGAGTGGTACGCAAGCTCTTCCGAGAGTGGGGCACTCCCTCGGTGGACCTTTTCGCCTCCCGGACCAATCACAAGCTGCCTCAGTTCTGTTCCAGACTTCAGGCACATGGCAGACTAGCGTCTGATGCCTTTCTCCTCCATTGGGGGAAGGGCCTCCTGTATGCGTATCCTCCCACACCTTTGGTGGGGAAGACCTTACTGAAGCTCAAGCAAGACCACGGCACCATGATTCTGATGGCGCCCTTTTGGCTGCATCAGATCTAGTTCCCTCTTCTTCTGGAGTTTTCCTCCGAAGAACCGTGGAGATTGGAGTGTTTTCCAATTCTCATCACTCAGAACGCGGGGGCGCTTCTGCATCCAAACCTCCAGTCCCTGGCTCTCACGGCCTGGATGTTGAGAGCATAGACTTTGCCTCCTTGGGTCTTTCTGAGGGTGTCTCCGGAGTCTTGCTTGCTTCCAGGAAAGATTCCACTAAGAAGAGTTACTTTTTTAAGTGGAGGAGGTTTGTTGTTTGGTGTGAGAGTAAGGCCCTAGAACCTCGCTCTTGTCCTGCACAGACCCTGCTTGAATACCTTCTACACTTTTCAGAGTCGGGTCTCAAGACCAACTCAGTAAGGAATTACCTTAGTGCAATTAGTGCTTACCATCATCGTGTAGAAGGTAAAGCCATCTCTGGACAGCCTTTAGTCGTTCGATTCATGAGAGGTTTGCTTTTATCAAAGCCCCCTATCAAGCCTCCTGCAGTGTCATGGGATCTCAACATCGTCCTCACCCAGCTGATGAAACCTCCTTTTGAGCCTCTGAACTCCTGCCATCTGAAGTACTTGACCTGGAAGGTCATTTTCTTGGTGGCAGTCACTTCAGCTCGTAGAGTCAGTGAGCTTCAAGCCCTGGTAGCTCATGCTCCTTATACAAAATTCCATCATAACAGAGTAGTCCTCCGCACTCACTCTAAGTTCCTGCCAAAGGTGGTGTTGGAGTTCCAACTTAAACAGTCAGTTGTCTTGCCAACATTCTTTCCCAGGCCTCATACCCGCCCTGCTGAACGTCAGTTGCACACATTGGACTGCAAACGCGCATTGGCCTTCTATCTGGAACGGACACAGCCCCACAGACAGTCGGCCCAATTGTTTGATTCTTTCAACCCCAATAGGAAGGGGGTCACTGTCGGGAAACGCACCATTTCCAATTGGCTAGCAGATTGCATTTCCTTCACTTACCTGGCTGGGCTGAATCTTGAGGGTCATGTCACGGCTCATAGTGTTAGAGCCATGGCAGCATCAGTGGCCCACTTGAGGTCAGCCACTATTGAAGAGATTTGCAAGGCTGCGACGTGGTCATCTGTCCACACATTCACATCACATTACTGCCTCCAGCAGGATACCCGACGCGACAGTCGGTTTGGGCAGTCGGTGCTGCAGAATCTGTTTGGGGTTTGAATCCAACTCCACCCTCCTGGACCCGGTTTTATTCTGTTCAGGCTGCACTCCCAGTTAGTTGTTCTTCGTAGGTCAGTTTCTGTTATGTCCTCGCCGTTGCAAGGCCGAGTTGACCCTGTTTGTTGTTTTGAGTGAGCCTGGGAGCTACGGATACCCCAGTCGTGAGAACAAGCAGTCTGCTTGTCCTCGGAGAAAGCGAATGATACATACCTGTAGCAGGTGTTCTCCGAGGACAGCAGGCTGATTGTTCTCACCTTCCCTCCCTCCTCCCCTTTGGAGTTGCATTTTTTCCTCATTTCTTTGCTTGTCATTTAACTGAGCGGGAGCGGTCTCGCATGGGCGGAAAGACGGCCGCGCATGCGCGGTGGGTGTACCCCGCGCTCGGGACCTCCCACGAGAATTTTCTTCCGGTTTCGAGGGGCTGCCGTTCACGTCAACCCAGTCGTGAGAACAATCAGCCTGCTGTCCTCGGAGAACACCTGCTACAGGTATGTATAATTCGCTTTCCATACACTCAAAATAAGTCTTTTGCTCGATATACAAGCCTTACGGACTAATTGTTGTGCACCCTTATTTTGTAAAATGAAAAGTTCATATTTATCTAGAAGTACCCCAAGGCAGGTGAGCAGTATACGTGTCTTTAACAAAGCTTCCAAATGTTGGAACAGAGCAGTCCAAAATGCCTGAATTCTTGGGCATTCCCAGAGAGAGTGAAAGAATGACCCTGTGTGTCGCTCACATTTTGAACACAGGGGCTCCTTTGCAACCCCCATCCTAAAGATCTGGGCCTTTGCCAAATATGCTCTGTACAAAATTTGATATTGACATTCTTGGAGATTTGCATTTATGGTCAATGAGGGTATACGGGAGGACAGCAGATTAAAGTGTAGAACCAGATCAGGACGCCCAAATCCTGTGCCCAACGGGCTCTAATGCTGTCTTTATCCCAAATCCTGTGCCAAATGGGCTCTAATGCTGTTTTTATCCTTGCGGGAAGCTAATGTTGTCAGTGCCTTATATAAACCTGAGACCGAGAGACGATCTCCCGGGTCAGAGCCGAAGAAATCCCTGATTCGCTGACCATGGCGGCTCCCATGCCTCCCTCTTTCCAAGAACGCAACATATAGTATATGGACAATTTAGACTTAGTGTCATCACCCCAAATGAACTTTCTAAAGTGTTTATGCAATAATTTAAAGTCTTATTGTTAAGTGCATAATGGCAGTATCTGGAGCACATAGAGCCACCTCAGGTATTCGATCATGCGAAACAAATGTATTCTACCATGTAAAATGAGAGGCAGGGATCTCCAGTTATGCAGGTGTCCCAGTGTATTATCTAGCAAACGGGAAATGTTAAGTTGATACAAAGTTGGTACTCTCATAGAAAGCTATATCCCCAGGTATGTAAAAGAATCTTGAGCCCATTGGAGAGGGAATCCTGGCCCCCCCATCACCCCACAACTGCTCCGTAGAGGCCAACACTAGGGATTTGGAGAAATTTAATTTTAACCATGCAAACTCTCCAAGTTCTCGAAATAACTCCAAAAGAACTGCCAGAGATCTCTGGGATTTGGTGAGATGTACTAGTAAATCATCTGCAAAAGTTGAAATCGTAAATTGTCCACTAGATACCCTAGAGGTTTCTGGGTGGGAGCATATTTCTCTCACAATAAGGTCTAAAATAACATGAAATGTAGAGGGGATAGCAGGTATCCCTGTCTCGTGCCTCGGCATATGGGGAACAATGGAGATCTCTCTCCATTAACCCACATAACTCCATTAACTGATATTTGTAATTTAAGTGAGACTTTATTTCCCTCTGATGGAGCAATTCATTCAACTCTCTCTGGGAAGCCAAAAAGGCTTTTCTCGAGGCTTCTGTCTGATTGGCCCCATATTGTAGTTATTGATGGCAAATCACTCTCTCCAGGTGGAGTATCACTCTCTCCAGGTGGAGTATTTCCCTATCTCTAATTTTCCGAGCCCGAGCTCTGTAAGAAATTATTTCCCCTCTCATTACTGCCTTTGCAGTTTTCCAGTAGAGGCCATGTTGGTGAACATGCTCCCCATTATGGAACGCAAAATCCTCCCATTTCTCACGGAGAAAAGCATGAAAGGTGGTATCCCAGAAGAGATCTAAAGGAAATCTCCAGGGCCCTGTCTGCTGTGTTTCTGCACTAACTTCCAGCTGCAACCATATGAGAGTATGATCTGAAATCTAACATGAGCCAATCTCTGCTGATGGAATTCTACAAAAAAAGGGCGCTGGACACTAAAAAGTAATCTATATGTGATTTTGTTGAGTGGGCACGGGACATGTGTATAGTCTCTAGTGTGGGATGCAACACCCTCCATACATCTATCAGATCTAAAGCAGTGCAAAGAAAAGGCTGGCCTCTTAAGTGCTGGGTCAGGTTCTGGGTCGTGGAGGTGAATTTATCCATCTGGAGGTCGTACACCAAATTGAAATCTCCTCCCAGAATGAAATTTCCCTCCTGATAAGGGGGTCAAAAGATCGATTAACCCGCAGAAAAATTTCCAGTCAGACATTGGTGGCATAGACATTACATAGTACCATTGGTTGGCCCCCCAACTCAACCACTGCCAGAACATATTGGCCTTCTGGGCTACATTTGATTTAATCTGCACGTTCAACCCTTTTCGAGAGCATCATTACTCCCGCCTTTCTCTGCACCGCTGGGGCCTCTACTAGAAGTCCCTCCCAGCCTTTTTGAAACTTTGCATGTTCCACTGACGTCAGGTGGGTCTCCTGCAAAAATGCAATATCTGCTCTGTGGCGTCGCAAAGCTTGTAGGACCTTCATTCTTTTAATTGGCGAGGAGACTCCACTAGATTCCAAGTCACAAACTTAAGTGATCCCAGGGTCCCAGTGGATTATTCGTGTAATGCCGTAAGAAAACCTATAGCCTCTATGAGAGGGGTACTCCCTCCTGTGCCCTGCTAACAATTCCTGTGCATGCCATAGATACTTCCAAAAGAATGGATGTGTTCTGTTGACTTCCATAACAACATAGGTTAACACATGCAAAAACAAAATCTCCCTTCTATACATACAGTCCCTCCCCAACCTAACCCCCCGCCCCCATATCCCCTCGTACAACAAACTTGTCCCCCCAGTATCGTATATTCTCCCCAAGGAACGGATCACCCTTTGGCCTGGCGTCTGCGCCTAGAGTGTTTACAAAGTGTCTGGCTGTAGTTGCAGCGTCGCTGCGCAGACTGGGAGTGCATGTGTTTCCTTATTTGGATGATTGGCTGGTGAAGAGCACCTCGGAGGACGGTGCTCGGGAGTCCATGCGGATGACTATTCAGGTGCTAGAGCTACTGGGGTTTGTAATAAATTACTCCAAGTCCCATCTCACTCCTGTCCAAAAATTGGAGTTCATTGGAGCACTACTGGATAGGAAGACAACTCGGGCTTATCTCCCCCGAGACAAGGGCAGACGACCTCCTGTCCCTGGTGTCCACAGTTCGAGCGTCTGAGCAGGTCACAGCTTGGCAGATGTTGAGACTTTTGGGGCACATGGCCTCCACAGTTCATGCAACACCCATGGCATGTCTACATATGAGATCAGCTCAATGGACCCTAGCTTCCCAGTGGTATCAAGCTGCGGGGAATCTAGAGGATGTGGTCCAACTGTCCACCGACTTTCGGAATTCTCTTCAGTGGTGGATAATCCGATCCAATTTGACCAAGGGATGATCATTCCAAATTCCTCAGCCACAAAAAGTGCTGATGATGGATGCATCCCTCCTGGGGTGGGGAGCTCATGTAGATGGGCTTCACACTCAGGGAGCCTGGTCCTTTCAGGAAACAGGTCTTCAGATCAACCTCCTAGAACTACGAGCGATCTGGAACGCTCTGAAGGCTTTCAGGGATTGTCTGTCCAACCAAATCACCTTGATTCAAACAGACAATCAGGTTGCAATGTACTACACCAACAAGCAGGGGGGGTACCGAATCTCACCCTCTGTGTCAGGAAGCTGTCCAGATGTGGCTTTGGGCGTGCCATCAAGGCATGTTTCTCCAAGCCACTTATCTGGCGGGCGTAAACAGCAGTCTGGCTGACACACTGAGCAGGGTAATGCAACCTCACGAGTGGTCGCTGAATGTGGGTGTCGCCCGCAAGTTCTTCCGAGCGTGGGGCACCTCCTCGGTGGATCTTTTTGCCACTCAGATCAATCACAGGGTCCCTCAGTTCTGTTCCAGGCTTCGGGCCCATGACAGACTAGCGTCAGATGCCTTTCTCCTACATTGGGGAACAGGCCTTCTGTATATGTATCCTCCCATACCTCTAGTAGGGAAGACTTTGCTGAAACTCAAGCAAGACTGCGGAACCATGATTCTAATTGTACCCTTCTGGCCGCGTCAGATTTGGTTTATTTATTTATTTGTTGCATTTGTATCCCACATTTTCCCACCTATTTGCATGCTCAGTGTGGCTTACAATGTTCCGTTATGGCATTCACCATTCCAGAGTAGAAGATAAAAATTGGTGTTACATCGGAAACATGGGTGACATAATAGAATTAGGCAAACAGATATAGGCAGAAATTAGCTCAGACTTTAAGGTAAAGTGGTGATGTGTTACATTTACAATTATTGATCGTTGTGGTAAACCTTGTTGAAGAGAAAGGTCTTCAGAGATTTACGAAAGTTAATCAGTTCGTAAATTGTTTTTAGGTTAAGCGGCAGTGCATTCCACAGCTACGTTCTCATGTAGGAAAAGCTGGACGCATATATTAGTTTGTATTTTAGACCTTTACAGCTGGGGCAGTGAAGATTAAGGAATGTGCGAGATGATCTTTAGTGTTTCTGGGTCAACCAGGTCTAGCATGTAGGCCGGGGCATCTCCATGAATGATTTTATGAACTAGAGTGCATACCTTGAACGCAATACGTTCTTTAAGTGGAATCCAGTGTAACTTTTCTCTTAGGGGTTTTGCACTTTCGTATTTTATTTTTCCGAATATAAGTCTGGCTGCAGTGTTCTGGGCTGTTTGACGTTTTTTGATGATTTGTTCTTTACAACCAGTGTATAGTGCATTGCAGTAATCTAGGTGACTCAGCACCATTGACTGTACCAGATTGCGAAAGGTGTTCCTTGGGAAGAAAGGTCTTACTCTTTTAAGTTTCCACATTGAATGGAACATCTTCTTAGGTGTATTCTTCACATGACTTTCAAGTGTAAGATTTCGATCAATGGTTACTCCAAGAATTTTCAAGGTGTCTGAAATGGGAAGGGAGAAGTTTGGTGTGGTTATGGTGGTGAATTTGCTTGTGTTATGTTGTGAAGAAAGTATAAGACGTGTTTTTTCTGCATTAAGTTTCAGTTGAAATGCATCCGCCCATGAATGCATGATTTGGAAGCTTTGGTTGATGTCACTGGTGATTTTCCTTAAATCATGTTTGAACGGGATGTAGAGCGTGACGTCATCTGCTTATATGTATGGATTAAGGTTTTGATTAGATAGTAGCCTGGCCAAGGTTGTCGTCATTAGGTTGAAGAGAGTTGGCGAGAGGGGAGATCCTTGAGGGACTCCACATTCCGGTATCCATGGGGCTGATGTAGCTGAGTTGGATATCACTTAGTATGATCTTGTGGTCAGGAAGCCTCTAAACCAGTTGAGAATGTTGCCTCCAACTCTGAAGTGTTCTAGGGTGTGTAGTAATATTCCGTGGTCGACCATGTTGAAAGCACTTGACATGTCGAATTGTAGTAGAAGTATGTTGTTGCCAGTTGCGATAGCTTGTTTAAATTTAGTCAGGAGAGTAACTAGTACTGTTTCGGTGCTATGATTAGATCGAAATCCTGATTGGGAGTTGTGAAGTATTGACAATTTATTTAAGTAGTTGGTGAGCTGTTTGGTCACCATTCCTTCCGTTAGTTTGGTTATTAGAGGGATAGATGCAACTGGGCGATAGTTGGTTAAGTCACTTGTACTTTTCTTTGCGTCCTTAGGTATAGGGGTGAGTAGAATATTTCCTTTATCCTTTGGGAAGAGTCCATTTTTTAATATATAGTTCAAATATTTCGTGAGGTTTGATATGTGTTGTTGAGGGACGAATTTTATAAGGTTGTTTGGGCATATGTCTAGTTTGCAGTGGGACTTGGCAAACCTTTTGAGCGCTTGGGTGATGGTATTATCCAAGAGTGTGTCGAAGTTAGTCCAGGTTCTGTCGGCTGGGTATTCGCCAGGGATTGGGTCCACACAATCAAGGAGTTTTACATAATCAATGGTATTGACAGGTATCGTGAGTCGTAACTTTACAATTTTCTCTTTGAAGTGTTTCGCAAGATTGTCTGCTGTTGGTATGTCTGTGCTGTTAGAAGTAACCGGTGTAGTATTTAGTAATTTGTTCACGAGTTGGAAAAGTTTGTGTATCCTTGTAGTCTGGTCCAATTTTGGTTTTGTAATATGATCTTTTAGTTTGTCTAATGGTGTATTTGTATTTTCTTTGTAGTTGCTTCCAAGCGTTGAGTGCGGAGTCATCTTTCTTTTTGTTCCATGCTCGTTCTAACCTTCTAACTTGTGTTTTTAGTTTTTTCCGTTCTTCATTAAACCATGGTATTGAGTTTTTCCTATGTGAGGTTCTGGATTGAAGTGGTGCTATGTTGTCTAATATGCTTCTGCATCTATTGTCCCATTCTTGAATAAATTTGGTTTGAATCTGCGAGTGGATTCCAATCATTATTATAGAATTGTTGTCAGAATGTTAATGGATCTATTTTGCCTCTCATGGTATAGGTTATTCGTTCTTGTTTATGGTGTGAATCTTTCATTCGCCATTGAAGAGAAATGTTTGCTTTGTAGTGGTCAGACCATGGTATAGCTGTCCACTTTGTAACTGTTAGTACAAGATTTAAGTCAGATGAGAATTTGTATGTAATTATGTCTAGTGTGTGTCCTTTAATATGGGTTAACTGCATATTTGGCCAATGAAGATCCCATAGTTGGAAGAAGTCTTTGCATTCACGCGTACTTATTGAGTTAGGATCTTCAAGGTGAAGGTTGATGTCCCCTACTATAAGAAGGTTAGAGGTGGAAACACATGTGTTCGATATGAAGTCCATTAAGTGTTTTTGGCAGTCCTGCCAGTTACCTGGTGGTCTATAGAGCAGGACAATGTTTAGGTGTTCCTTCAGGGTTAGATGATTGTTTCTAACTGAGGCAATTTCAAGTTGGGGAAGAATGGATTCGGCTATGGTTGTGACGGTGAACTGGGATCTGTATATTATAGCTATGCCTCCTCCTCTTTTTCCATTCCTTGTCCAGTGGGTAATTTTGTAGCCTGGGGGGCATAGGTCTAAGATTATAGGGTCATTAAGGTCATGAATCCAGGTTTCACTTATAAATAAGAGATCGAGATTGTCTGTTGTGATCCAGTCTGTTGTTGTTGTTGTTTTGTTAACTACAGATCTGGCATTTATATAACCCAATTGGATTGATTGGTAGGGGTCAGTTGTGGGCGAAGATGTATTAATTTTTATTAGTTGTCTATCCTTTTGGTATCTGGGTTTGTTGTGCCCTTTCTTCCCTTTCTGTTGGTTGCGCCCGTGTGTAGTATGTTTTCCTTTTACTTGGTTGTTATTCTTTTGGACAGGAGTTGTCCTCCGAAGAACCATGGAGATTGGAGTGTTTTCCAACACTCAGGACAAGGGGTCTAGTCTCTGGCTCTCATGGCCTGGATGTTGAGAACTTAGAATTCACCTCCTTGGGTCTTTCAGAAGGTTTCCCCCAAGTCTTGCTTGCTTCCAGGAAAAATTCCACGAAGAGGTGTTACTCTTTTAAATGGAGGAGGTTTGCCATCTGGTGTGACAGCAAGGCCCTAGATCCTCTTCTGTCCTACACAGACCCTGCTTGAATACCTTCTACACTTGTCAGAGTCTGGTCTCAAGACCAACTCTGTAAGAGTTCACCTTAGTGCGATTGGTGCTTTATCATCGGAGTGTAGAGGGTAAACCTATCTTTGAGTAGCTTTTAGTTGTTCGCTTCATGAGAGGTTTGCTTTTGTCAAAGCCCCCTGTCAAATCTCCACCAGTGTCATGCTGTCAAACTTCCACTAGTGTCATGGGATCTCAATGTCGTTCTCACCCAGCTGATGTAAGCTCCTTTTGAGCCACTGAATTCCTGCCATCTGAAGTACTTGACCTGGAAGGTCATTTTCTTGGTGGCTGTTACTTCAGCTCGTAGGGTCAGTGAGCTTCAGGCCTTAGTAGTGGATGCACCTTATACTAAGTTTCATCACAAAAGAGTAGTACTCCACGTGAGCCCTAAGTTCCTGCCGAAGGTGGTGTCGGAGTTCCATCTGAACCAGTCAATTGTCTTGCCAACATTTTTTCCCCGTCCTCATGCCCACCCTGGCGAAAGCAGCTTGCACACCTTGGACTTCAGGAGAGGCATTTTGCCTTTTACGTGGAGTGGATGAAGCCCTTCAGACAGTCTGCCCAGTTGTTTGTTGCTTTTGATTCCAACAGGAGGGGAGTCGCCATCGGAAAACGCACAATCTCCAATTGGCTAGCAGATTGCATATCCTTCACTTATGCCCAAGCCGGGCTGGCTTTGGAGGGCCATGTCACGGCTCATAATGTCGGAGCCATGACTGCGTCAGTGGTTAACTTAAAGTCAGCCTCCATTGAAGAGATTTGCAAAGCTGCACATTCACCTCCCATTACTGTCTTGAACAGGATACCTGATGAGACAGTCTGTTTGGGCAGTCAGTGCTGCAGAATCTGTTTGGAGTTTAGAATTCAACTCCAACCCCCATAGGTCCTGTTTTATTCTGTTCCAGGCTGCACTCTCAGCTAGCTGTATATAGTTTCAGGTCAACCTACGTTATGTCCTTGCAGTTGCGAGGCCAAGTTGACCAATGTTTATTGTTTTGGGTGAGCCTGGATGCTAGGGATACCCCACGTGTGAGAATAATGCAGCCTGCTTGTCCTTGGAGAAAGTGAAGATACCTGTAGCAAGTATTCTCCAAGGACAGCAGGCTGATTTTCTCACAATCCCACCCACCTCCCTTTGGAGTTATTTGTTATGCTTTTAGACTTAACTGAGGTACGCGCTTGCATGGCGGAAAGGAAGTCAGTCCACGCACGCGCGGTTCGCACTGCCACGCACCACAACACTAGCAAAGTTTTTTGTTTTTCTTTGGCAAAATGCCAGTTCCCAGGCCGACGCGGTCGTCGACCACGTGTGAGGATAATCAGCCTGCTGTCCTTGGAGAATACCTGCTTACAGGTAAGTATCTTCGCTTTATAGCTCTGGATTGGCCAAGAGCTATAAGGAGCTATTATGCAGATCAATCTGTTGCAGTTGAAGATTGATACTCCACTGTCTCTTCCCAATTACAGAGGCCTTCTGATTCAGGGTCTAATTCCAATGGATGATCTATAAGACCGAAAAAGATCTACTTCTACATATGCTCAGGTATGTAGAACCTTTGAATCTTGGTGTTCTGAAAGAAACCTCATCTAAAGTGTCACTGCCACAAATTCAAGCCTTCAAGAAGGGCTTAAGAAGGGTCTTTCCTTCAATTCCCTCAAAGTTCAGGTAGTGACTCTGGTTTATTTTTGTGGTCATTTCCAACAGTCTTCTTTGGGAACACATTCAGATGATATGAGTTATTTGGGGGGTGTCAGTCACCTTAGGCATTGGTCCAGAAACATCTGTCCTGAATTGAACCTTAATCTCGCTCTTCACACGGTTCAAAAAAAAAAACCAACAACAACCCTATTTGAACCTCTACACAAAGCTACTCTTAAGGATCTTACTTTGAAAATGGTTTTCTTAGTAGCTATGTCTTTGCCCAGAAGGATCTCAGAGCTTTAAGCCTTATCTTGTAGAGAACCCTTTCTGTGTTCTACATCTTGTAGAGAACCCTTTCTGTGTTCTACAGAAGTTAGAGTGTCTATCCATATGGTTCCTTCCTTTTTACCTAGGGTGGTTTCTGCCTTTCATGCTAATCAAAATCAGTATTTGCATTCCTTTTCTGAAGAGGATTATGGATAAAAATTTTCCTCCTTGCATCTCCTTAATATTAAGAGTCTTTTACACTATTTAGAGGTCAGTAATGATTTTATATATATAATATATATACAGTGGTGGAAATAAGTATTTGATCCCTTGCTGATTTTGTAAGTTTGCCCACTGACAAAGACATGAGCAGCCCATAATTGAAGGGTAGGTTATTGGTAACAGTGAGAGATAGCACATCACAAATTAAATCCGGAAAATCACATTGTGGAAAGTATATGAATTTATTTGCATTCTGCAGAGGGAAATAAGTATTTGATCCCTCACCAACCAGTAAGAGATCTGGCCCCTACAGACCAGGTAGATGCTCCAAATCAACTCGTTACCTGCATGACAGACAGCTGTCGGCAATGGTCACCTGTATGAAAGACACCTGTCCACAGACTCAGTGAATCAGTCAGACTCTAACCTCTACAAAATGGCCAAGAGCAAGGAGCTGTCTAAGGATGTCAGGGACAAGATCATACACCTGCACAAGGCTGGAATGGGCTACAAAACCATCAGTAAGACGCTGGGCGAGAAGGAGACAACTGTTGGTGCCATAGTAAGAAAATGGAAGAAGTACAAAATGACTGTCAATCGACAAAGATCTGGGGCTCCACGCAATATCTCACCTCGTGGGGTATCCTTGATCATGAGGAAGGTTAGAAATCAGCCTACAACTACAAGGGGGGAACTTGTCAATGATCTCAAGGCAGCTGGGACCACTGTCACCACGAAAACCATGGTAACACATTACGACATAACGGATTGCAATCCTGCAGTGCCCGCAAGGTCCCCCTGCTCCGGAAGGCACATGTGACGGCCCGTCTGAAGTTTGCCAGTGAACACCTGGATGATGCCGAGAGTGATTGGGAGAAGGTGCTGTGGTCAGATGAGACAAAAATTGAGCTCTTTGGCATGAACTCAACTCGCCGTGTTTGGAGGAAGAGAAATGCTGCCTATGACCCAAAGAACACCGTCCCCACTGTCAAGCATGGAGGTGGAAATGTTATGTTTTGGGGGTGTTTCTCTGCTAAGGGCACAGGACTACTTCACCGCATCAATGGGAGAATGGATGGGGCCATGTACCGTACAATTCTGAGTGACAACCTCCTTCCCTCCGCCAGGGCCTTAAAAATGGGTCGTGGCTGGGTCTTCCAGCACGACAATGACCCAAAACATACAGCCAAGGCAACAAAGGAGTGGCTCAGGAAGAAGCACATTAGGGTCATGGAGTGGCCTAGCCAGTCACCAGACCTTAATCCCATTGAAAACTTATGGAGGGAGCTGAAGCTGCGAGTTGCCAAGCGACAGCCCAGAACTCTTAATGATTTAGAGATGATCTGCAAAGAGGAGTGGACCAAAATTCCTCCTGACATGTGTGCAAACCTCATCATCAACTACAGAAGACGTCTGACCGCTGTGCTTGCCAACAAGGGTTTTGCCACCAAGTATTAGGTCTTGTTTGCCAGAGGGATTAAATACTTATTTCCCTCTGCAGAATGCAAATAAATTCATATACTTTCCACAATGTGATTTTCCGGATTTAATTTGTGATGTGCTATCTCTCACTGTTACCAATAACCTACCCTTCAATTATGGGCTGCTCATGTCTTTGTCAGTGGGCAAACTTACAAAATCAGCAAGGGATCAAATACTTATTTCCACCACTGTATATATATATATACAGTGGGGGAAATAAGTATTTGATCCCTTGCTGATTTTGTAAGTTTGCCCACTGACAAAGACATGAGCAGCCCATAATTATTGGTAACAGTGAGAGATAGCACATCACAAATTAAATCCGGAAAATCACATTGTGGAAAGTATATGAATTTATTTGCATTCTGCAGAGGGAAATAAGTATTTAATCCCTCTGGCAAACAAGACCTAATACTTGGTGGCAAAACCCTTGTTGGCAAGCACAGCGGTCAGACGTCTTCTGTAGTTGATGATGAGGTTTGCACACATGTCAGGAGGAATTTTGGTCCACTCCTCTTTGCAGATCATCTCTAAATCATTAAGAGTTCTGGGCTGTCGCTTGGCAACTCGCAGCTTCAGCTCCCTCCATAAGTTTTCAATGGGATTAAGGTCTGGTGACTGGCTAGGCCACTCCATGACCCTAATGTGCTTCTTCCTGAGCCACTCCTTTGTTGCCTTGGCTGTATGTTTTGGGTCATTGTCGTGCTGGAAGACCCAGCCACGACCCATTTTTAAGGCCCTGGCGGAGGGAAGGAGGTTGTCACTCAGAATTGTACGGTACATGGCCCCATCCATTCTCCCATTGATGCGGTGAAGTAGTCCTGTGCCCTTAGCAGAGAAACACCCCCAAAACATAACATTTCCACCTCCATGCTTGACAGTGGGGACGGTGTTCTTTGGGTCATAGGCAGCATTTCTCTTCCTCCAAACACGGCGAGTTGAGTTCATGCCAAAGAGCTCAATTTTTGTCTCATCTGACCACAGCACCTTCTCCCAATCACTCTCGGCATCATCCAGGTGTTCACTGGCAAACTTCAGACGGGCCGTCACATGTGCCTTCCGGAGCAGCGGGACCTTGCGGGCACTGCAGGATTGCAATCCGTTATGTCGTAATGTGTTACCAATGGTTTTCGTGGTGACAGTGGTCCCAGCTGCCTTGAGATCATTGACAAGTTCCCCCTTGTAGTTGTAGGCTGATTTCTAACCTTCCTCATGATCAAGGATACCCCACGAGGTGAGATTTTGCGTGGAGCCCCAGATCTTTGTCGATTGACAGTCATTTTGTACTTCTTCCATTTTCTTACTATGGCACCAACAGTTGTCTCCTTCTCGCCCAGCGTCTTACTGATGGTTTTGTAGCCCATTCCAGCCTTGTGCAGGTGTATGATCTTGTCCCTGACATCCTTAGACAGCTCCTTGCTCTTGGCCATTTTGTAGAGGTTAGAGTCTGACTGATTCACTGAGTCTGTGGACAGGTGTCTTTCATACAGGTGACCATTGCCGACAGCTGTCTGTCATGCAGGTAACGAGTTGATTTGGAGCATCTACCTGGTCTGTAGGGGCCAGATCTCTTACTGGTTGGTGGGGGATCAAATACTTATTTCCCTCTGCAGAATGCAAATAAATTCATATACTTTCCACAATGTGATTTCCGGATTTAATTTGTGATGTGCTATCTCTCACTGTTACCAATAATCTACCCTTCAATTATGGGCTGCTCATGTCTTTGTCAGTGGGCAAACTTACAAAATCAGCAAGGGATCAAATACTTATTTCCCCCACTGTATATATATATCAGATAACATTAGCAGATAGCCATACTCTGGACTCGTATCTAGGGGGTGTACCTCTAAGGCCCAAACGACAAACTAGCTGTTGTGATAGGAATGAATAATATATATAAATAGTTCTGAAGCAAAGTGCCAAGCAAAATACAAAAGTAACTAGCTATACAAATAGATTATCACCAGAATATTATCATCTGATTATCCTAATGCACTAACTAAGGAGTGATTACACAACCCAGTACAATCATGAATTCCTAATGATTGTTATAAGAACGTATCATGTCTTATACAAAATACAGTTATTAGCTGAATATACAGACCAAAAGTCCTGCCGTAAACCTATCTTTCTCAGACAACTAAGGATTACTATCCCGACTATAGGTAATAAATCCTGTCTCTCACCTTGCCGTCTGTGACAGACTCCCAATGGTGGAGAAGCAGATTTTTCCCCTGACTCGAGCTGAAGTCTCAGCGAGTCTCAGTTCAGAGTAAGTCCAAGGGTATATCTGAATGTAGATTACACAGTCTTAGATGAGGCCTGAGGTTGTAGCTGAGCAGACACTGAGGCTCATTTTCAAAGCACTTAACCTTACAAAGTTCCATAGAAACCTATGGAACTTTGGAAGGCCAAGTGCTTTGAAAATATGCCTCACTGTGAGTTTGTTACTAGGCACGCAGTTCACTGGTGTTAGGAAAATCAGTGTCTGGCTCTTCCGAGCATTCTGTTCACCTGCAAATCTTCTGATGTGTCTCTGTTCTGGGCTTCTTCCAACTTCTGAACTTTCTTCAGTCCAAACCTTTGGTATCCAAGCGTCAGATGATACCTGTGGACCAATCAAATACGATGACCTAATGTCCAGCCAGCTGCATGGTCAAGGACAGAGCCTTTGTTACAGATGGTATGCAAACTCCCTGCCTGGCTATACTCCTCAAATGTTCCCAGGAGATAACGGCTAGTTTGCACCAAAGTATATGTCCTTGTATGAAGTAATCTTGAAATGCTCAGCAATAATTGGTCTCAATGCTCAGCAGTAATTGGTCTTGGCAAGAAAGCCGGGTTCTGATAGTTACAGATGTATTCAGGCACAGCCTGTAGAATCCATATTGTTATAAGAATGGTTCAGGCTTGTATAGGCCCAGACCAGCAAAGGTGAGATCTCGGGTAAATACCCCTACAGGCCACCACATAATCCACATTTCATACATTTTCTAAGCATTATCTTCTTGATGTGGCAGCTAGGGCAGAAGCTTTCTTTGGAGCTTATGTTCTTGCGGAAGAGTTATTGCGTTCCCTCCCAACTTAAGGACTGCTTTTATCCATCACACAAGTATGGACTAATCCTTTAGAGACACTAAGGAAGGAGAAATTAGTTCTTACCTGATCATTTTCTTTCCTTTAGTCTCAAAGGATTAGTCCAAATCCCACCCTTCTCTTCTGTTTTGTTGGGTTATTTGTTGATTTTATTGTTTCTTAGGCACAAGGTTAGTGTTTGTTTTTCAAAGTTTATAAAAATTTGTTAGAGGCAGGAGTTCTGCTTCTTTCTATTAACTTTTTATTGGTTGGCTATTTGAATACTGAATGGAACCTAGTGCACAGCAGTCTGATGTGGCAAAGTTCTGATTTGCTCTTTATCTCCACCTGCTGGTAGATGGACGCAACCCACAAGTATGGACTAATCCTTAGGGACTAAGGAATGAAAATTATCAGGTAAGAACATGGCTGCGTTCGATGCGGTTGACCACACATTGCTACTCGAACGTCTGGATCAGATAGGAATAACAGGGACTGTGCTCAAATGCTTCAGTGAATTTCTTTCAAATTGAAGCTATTCTGTCAAGCAAAATGACAAACTTTTCAAATTCTGGTGTACTAACTGCGGGGTCCTGCAGGGATCTCCCCAATCCTGTTCAACCTCTTTGTCATCCCTTGCCTCAATACACCTGGGACTTAATGAACTACTATTATCCTAAGTGGATGACATCCTGCTTGTCTTACCAGTAACAGCATCAAACAAAGATCCAACTCATTCTGTAGCAAATGGTTTGATTGGGCTCTGACCAATAAACTGAAACTATTAAAAAAAACCAAGGTCCTGTGGTTCCAAAATCAGGGAGTTGAGGTCCCATCATTAATATCTTTGTCCAATGGTCAAAGCTTTACAGTCTAATCTGAAACCAGAGTATTAGGGGTCTTTCTGGATTCTTCACTCACCTTCTCTTCCCATATTAATCAGAAAACACTATTCAAACTGAGACAGCTACGTTTAGTCAGACCATTCTTCAACCAAAAAGCCTTTGCACCACTAGTCCAAATGTTAGTCCTACCTCACTTGGATTACTGTAACGTTCTATTTCTTGGTATTAAGTGTCAATATCAGAAAAAACTGCAAATCATACAGAATACATTTGCAAGGCTAATATACAGGTTCAGTACATATACTAGTTTTTTCAACTCACCTAAAGAACTGTGCTAGCTTCCCATAGCAGAAAGACTCTGGTTGAAAGCTGCTTGTTTAGTTTTTCAAATCTTACATGGCTTCACCTCTGAACTGCTGACTAAGACCGCTTCGCTATACCTGGTCCAGTCTAACAGAATGAAACAACTAATGCTAGCATCACCGTTTCAAAAGACAATTCAAAATCAGAAGATTTTCAGCTCTCTCTTCCCTGTACGTGCAGTCAAAATATAGAACTCTCTACTTATTCCCATCATAATAGAAAACAGCTTCCTCAGCTTCGTGAAGAGGCTAAAAACCTTTCTCTTCCCAAAAACTGCTTCATAATAATCCATCATGACTTCTACTTCCTAGTATCGTCCGTTATCCTTTCCTTCAATGTTTTTAGTCTCATGCATTACACCAGTGGTCTCTAATGTTTGTCATACCTCACACTAACACTGTCTGCTTTTGTCTCACGTAGACTGTAAACTGCACTGAACCCTGGAAAGGGGATATTAGCTGTATACAAGAATTGAATTGCCATAGGATTGTTTACAGCTTTATCTACCTATCTATCACTTCCTATAAAATACTTAGGTTTACTTTTAATGTTTTGCATGACATCACACATTAGTATAATGGTTGATACTTAAAAGAAAGACGAAACACCTTTTGCAGGTGAGAAGGAAACTTAATTTTAATCATTGCCTGGGACAGACCAAAGGTCCATCAAGCCCAATATCCTCTTTCCAACAGTGGCCAATCCAGGTCACAAGTATCTGGCAAGATCCCAAAACAGTAAAACAGATTTTATGCTGCTTATCTTAGGAATCGACAGTGGATTTTCCAAGTCCAACTTAACGACTTATGGACTTTTAGGAAATTATCAAAGCCTTTTTAAAACCCTGCTAAGCTAACTGCTTTTGCCACATTCTGTGGCAGAGAATTCCAGAGTTTAATTACACGTTGAGTGAAGAAATATTTTACCTGGTTTGTTTTAAATTTATTACTTAGGATTATGATTTCACAGCCAGTAGTCCTTATGTTGAACAGAAGTATTTCCTGCTTTTATCTCTCGCTTTGGAGCTCCATGCCTCAACTCTTTGAGTAGCAAAGAATACATTAGCAGTTACCTTTTTGAGGGGATATTTGTGATAATTAACTGAATATTCGAACAGAATGAACTGAATCATGGGAAGAAAATCAGTAGCTGTAGAAACACATCAGAAATTTCAAACTCTATTTAAATTACATTTCTCCCCTCCCCTCTTAACTTGTTGCATAGAAGCCTTCATAGAGTAATATGAAGGGAAAAAACTTATCCAGTGATTGATGCTTGGTCACAGAGACAGTACCGAAGGCTCAAAAAACAGAATCTGTGAAATAATGGAAAATACATTTTAGACTGTAAAAAAAGAAAAAAAAAATCAGCCAGCCACTAAGTGGAGAACAGGATAGAAAAACTGGAGCAGACCAATATCACAGAGGTAAGTAATTAATTTCACAGCAGTTAAAACACTGATGTGGAAAACAGATCAAGAAGGAGTAATTTGAATAACTCATGAAGGAATAGAAGTTAAACTTTATATGACTGGCTAGGATATATTTTTTTAGCTTTGAAAAACTTTCATATATTGAGCAACTGCATAGATTCACAGCACAAAGCCTTTTCCTAGACCTGATCACAGTCAAAAAAAATTAAAAGAATTTTAACAGAAATAAGACCCATGCAAAGGTAAGGTAGAAAATCTAATTTACAAAGTCAGTCATATATTCTAACTTTTTTCAGCTGCTTCATGTTTCCTTCACAAGGTGGGTAGGAAGAGAAACATGTTTAATGTTCTTTTATGCCATTATGGAGCTTTGACCAGTTATTACCTGATGCTAACTGGGAGGAACCTTGCATCCTGGTGGGAAAGACTGCCCCCCGCCCTATTCTGTCCTTTTTTGAAGGTGACAAAAGAACATATTGATGTCACTCTTTTACAAGGGTACAATGTTGTAGATGATCAACCACCCTAAGAGCTGATTGCTGGTGTACATAAGTATTGCCATACTGGGACAGACCAAAAATCCATCAAGCCCAGCATCTTGTTTTCAACAGTGGCCAATCCAGGTTACAAGTACCTGGCAAGATCCCCAAAACAGTACAATACATTATATGCTGCTTATCCTAGAAATAACAAATTGGTCAGAAGTAGAGCATCTATTTAGAGTAATGCATGCCTCTGTAGTGATTGTTGATATATTCACAAATAATGGAGGGGGAGTCTCATAAGTCTACACCGCTGATTTCACTTCACCACTCGGTGAGTCTTAGCTTGTGTGTGTGTTTGTAATCATAGACTCGCCTACCTCCTCCTTACTATTAATTCTATGTTTCTCGTGTCTTTTGTCTCACTTCCTTATCTCACTCTGAGGCGATCTTAACAATGCTGATGGCTACACATCACTTATCTTTTTTTTTTTTTAATTACATTTGTACCCCGCGCTTTCCCACTCATGGCAGGCTCAATGCGGCTTACAGCCGGCCCAGAATTTTGTAGAGTTTTATACTAATTGTATCATTGCAGGTCCGGTGCTTTGACTCCCCCTTGACAAAGCGTTACCAGCGAAACAGGCACCTGTCGGAGAAGAGGGCACACCGGCTGATACAGATAAGTGATGTGTAGCCATCAGCATTGTTAAGGTTGCCTCAGAGTGAGATAAGGAAGTGAGACAAAAGACACGAGAAACATAGAATTGTTAGTATTGAGGAGGTAGGCGAGTCTATGATTACAAGCACATACACAAGCTAAGACTCACCGAATGGTGAAGTGAAATCAGCTGTGTAGACTTATGAGACTCCCCCTCCATTATTTGTGAATATATGAACAATCACTACAGAGACGTGCATTACTCTAAATAGATGCTCTACTTCTGACCAATTTGCTATTGTTGATATTATCAGTAGAGAAGAGACACTCATATTTGACAGGTTTATCCTAGAAATGAGCAGTGGAATTTTCCCAAGTCCATTCAATAATGGCTTATGGACTTTTCTTTTACGAAGCTATCCAAACCTTTTTAAAACCCCGCTAAGCTAACTGCTTTTACCACATTCTCTGACAATGAATTCCAGAGTATAATTACACTTTGAGTGAAGAAATATTTTCTCTGATTTGTTTTAAATGTACTACTTTGTAGCATCATTGCAAGCTCCGTAGTCCTAGTATTTTTGGAAAGAGTAAACAAGCGATTCACGCCTGCCCATTCCACTCCCCTCATTATTTTATAGATCTCTATCATATCTAACCTCGGCCATCTTTTCTCCAAGTTGGACAATTCCACCACACTTCAAACTCCACCCACAGATAAAATGTTATACCCTATGTTCTCTTGAAATTGTTCTATCGCTTTATCTTTTCCCCATTGTAACATCACATGGTTTCCATGCCCTAACGATTTTTGACTTGACTTTGTCTTCCCATAACTCCTCTCAATGTAACCCATAATCGTACTGTAACACACTGTATTTCCATCCTTCACAATGTATTGTAAGCCACACTGAGCCCGCAAATAGGTGGGAAAATGTGGGATACAAATGCAATAAAATAAATAAATAAAAATATAAGGGTCTAAAATACCCTATGGACATGGGGCAGGGGATTAATTTGTAGTAGGAGATGGAACTGGAACAGTGTGGTTTTTTTTTTTTTTTTAGGTTGGACAAGTGTAGGCAGGACATCACCTTGGGAGAATTTTTTTGTAAAGGCAGTTAATAAAAACTATTTAGTAACAGTTCCCCAACAGATTGAGGTTGTTAGGGTATGGGCCACTCCGATGGAGATACAAGAGTTCATATTCGAAGGAAGGAGGAGTAAGCTTTAGTGGCTATATCCAGAACTCAGGTTATTTTTTTTTAATGAAGGATAAGTCAGTGGTAAAGTGGAGAATATATTTGAATCAAGTATAATGGGATTTAGTGGAGAATATATATGAATCAATTAGAGTAAGGTATAATGGGATTTAGTGGGAATTATTTTTGCTATCATGAAAAGGACGATGCAGTACTAAACTAGCTTTGTCTTGAGGGATTTTTCATTTTATGGTACCCTTGTATAGAGGAAGGAATAGTTTTAATATTCAGAAGGCAGATGGGACGATCAATTAAGACCTGTTTAAGTCTCTGGGTCTCCTGGTAAAATTTGAGGGGGATAAGGTTATTGCTATTTTGCTGATTTATCAGACAACCTTCCGTGATTTAGGGTTCTTAGTTTTGTCAAACGATAGCTGGGATGGTATTTCAGGTACTTGATTTGATTTATGAGATTTTTAACTTTCACAGAGAAGAGAATTAGGCTAGATGCCCATTTTATTGATGATATTCAGAATTTGGAGAAGTGTGTTAACAGTGCAACTCAAATGTCTGGCCAGGTGTCAAAATTCTTATTTTTATTTATTTATTTATTTTTGTAAATGTAAGAATAAAAGGGCAGTTGAAGAAGATTAGGTGTAGTTGAGCAGCCTCGGGAAGTAGGGAAGAGTTCATTTCATTCATTATTGGTCTTTACATAGTTTATGGAGTTTTACTCTGATTAGAGAACTTGTCTGCAGGAGATGCAAATGGTGGTGTCAGATTGGGTTGAGAACTTTGAAAGATGCAATAGATAAGATTTTCCCAAGGAAAAATTTAAGGGGATAAACAGAGAAAATTGTGATTCACTAAGGCCTTAAGTGAGTTGAAGTTGATAGGTAGGAGATTAGAAAGTGTGGTAGAAGTATGAGGAAGAGGATAGATTGTGTTAGAAAGATTAATATGAAATCTTACAAGTAGGCTATCTTTGAAGCCAGAAAGTTGAAGGTGAATAAGATCAGTGTTGCATGGTCTTAATCGAGAACTCTGTTACATTAGTTTGGAAGTGGACTTCCCTGCCCATGCCAGTACATAAGAACATAAGCACTGCCATACTGGGAAAAGACCAATCCAGCGGCCAATCCAGGCTTCAAGAACCTGGCAAAAACCCATGTGGGTGAGGTAGTTGTTTTTTGTTTTGTTTTTTTCCTTTTTATTAAAGAACTGTAATTTGTGGATTACTTTTGCTTAAAGGCTGAAGTCCTTAGTGTGAAGTTTAGAAGATTTGTGAAAGAGAAAGGAAGTATAGATTTGGTGGTAGGATGTGATCCATTGGTGAGGATAGAGAATCTATTAAAATAGAGGGGCATCTTGTAATTGATAATTTGAGGGCGAATTTAGGTATAGAGTGATTTGCACCAGGAACAGATATATAAATGGATTGATTTTAATTGTTACTGAAGATTTTACAAGATTAGGCCTACAGTATGTCTTCCTTCCTTGATAAGTCCTGCAGGTTCTGGCCTTGTTATGAAGTTGGCTCAAGAGGTTAGTGTATCTTTCGTTAGGATTTATTTTATTATAAAAGGTTGATTATATTGCCATTAGCGCTAATATTACAGCAAAGTAGTGTACAATATTAATGATAAAAGAAAAGATGTTACTGTATCTCAAAGATGTAACAAAATTAACAAAGGTACAGAGAATGGCAACCAAAGTGATAAAGGGGATAGGATGTCTTCCCTATGAGGAAAGGCTAAACAATCTAGGGCTCTACAGCTTGGAGAAAAGATGACTGAGGAGAAATGTGATAGAGGTATATAAAATCATGGATGAAGTGGAACAGGTAGATGTGAATCACTTCTGAAATGTACAGGAACCAGGGGGCAAGCAATGAAGCTACTAAATAGACATTTTTTGGAGAAAATATTTCTTCATTCAGCATATAATTAAATTCTGTTATTGTCAGAGAATGTAGCATATCAGAGGTTCAAAAATGTTTGGAAAGGTTCCTAAAAGAAAAGTCCCTAAACCATTGATTAAAGTGAACTTGGGAAAATCTGCTGCTTATTCCTGGTATAATTAACATGAAATCTGTTTTACTCTTTTACTAGGTACTCGTGACCTGGATTGGCTACTATTGGAAACAAGATACTGGGCTTGATGAACTTTTGGTCTGTCCTAGTGTGCAGAGGCGTAACCAGGTTTTGATGTTAGGGGGAGCAGACACTTGTAAAATAGGCACAAGTGTGAGGCTGAGAGATAGGGGAGGGTTAAAATCTGCGTAAGTATAGGTGATCAGTGATTCAGATTTTTGAAGAGGCTAAAGTGGGGTGGAGCTGGGGTGAGCTGGGTGTGGCAGGTCAAGTTTAAATCCTTAGTGGTAACATCTATATCATCAGTAAAGGAACTTTTGAATATAGGGAAGGAATCCACTATTTCACTCTAGTGCAGGTGCATCAGCTGTCTCCCCCTCCCACCGTACCTCTGTTACTGATGGTAATAAGCACACTGAACATATTCCATGGAATTGTGTGCCAAAAAAAGTACTGTAACGGAAATCCTGTGTTTATTGGCAACAATAAAATGATTTGCTTATCTATGTTTTTGGTAGGTTGCTAAATGACCACCAAGCTGCAGATATTGTTGAGTTACAAAACATATTTGGAATATGTATTATCTGTAACCAATGGTTAGAGCAGAATACTGAGTACCAGGGAAGCCAGGGTTCAAATCCAACTGCTGCTCCTTCGTATCTTGGATAAGTCACTTAACTATCCACTGCCTTAGGTACAGACTTCGATTATAAGCCCTCCAGGGACAGGGAATATAACTCTCATTGAGCTACAATTGAGAATGATGTGAGCTAAATCCATATCCAAAATAGACACTCAAACTGCACTAACCTTACCTATGAAAAATCAGCACTGCAAATATTCTAGAAGACCATTACACCTGTAGCTGGGAAAAAAAGAACAGCTGAACACAGAATCTACTTGTTAAAAGAATCCTTCTCTGTGGTTATAAAAGGAAAACACAGACCATCATCTAGTTAAAAAAACAAAACAACAAAACCCACAAAACTAGAGACTACAGATTAGAAACAAATACCTAGAAAAAATGAGATTGAAACCCAAGAAGTCAGCCTGTGATCAGCAGAACATAAAAAAGAGATAGCAAGACATTTCTTCCTGTTGTGAACAAAACATAAGAAATGCTTGTTTCAAAGCCAAGATCTCTTTTTTTTTTAAATATTAAAAAGTAACATTTTTTTTGTATCTTTGTTGTCTGATCATTTTTATTTGGGTTGGTCCTGGTCTCTTTGTGGAAGATAAAATAACAAGGCAGGCTTGTAAAAAACACAGTTTTTATTACTAGATCAAAAGCTTCCAGAATTTTATCATAAAATGTTCGACATGGCCATGTTTCGTCAGTACAAATGGCTGTGTCAGGGGCAGTGGGTCACACTAAATGAAAATAAAATCATTCAGTATCTAATAACAAATTCTTCTAAAAGAATAATTATAAATAAACATTAAAAACACAAGAGGAACTCTCAGAAGAACTCTTAATAGCACCATACTAAAAAATCTAATGTTTGGGTGGTAAAACAGTAAAACAACTAGAGAGGCTTACCTAACTGATTTAAAATTCCAAAATTAGCCTGGCTGGTGCAGCAAAACATAGCAAGCTCTAAAAAAGAAACAAAAACACCATAGATGATAAAAACAGCTTCACTAGGCTAAAAAAAAAAGATAAATCCATTAAAAGTGCTCAATATGCTTACAGATTCTGGGATCAGTCTCATAAAATTGCTGTGATTGCAGTGAAAGCAAACTTATTATATCAACCAAGCTTATATGTGTGCTGAGGTCATGCATACATAATTAGTGCAAAAAATAAAACTTAAAAACCAGTTCAAAACAAGCAATGCTTGGTTAAAAACTAGTAAAACATATGGCTGAAATGCACTAAAAACAGCTTGAGAGTGTCCTTAAACCAAAAAATTGCCAGTGTTTACATCATGGAAAATTGCTAAAATGATTGGAAATAAAAATATAAAATGAACATCCTGAGATGTTCTAGGATCCATACCAACTAAAATCGCTGCAAAAAAAACTTCCTTAAAACAGAAAAAATAAAAATAATTTAAAAAGTGATGGAACACATAGAGAGCTTAATTATGCATTTCAGTGATGTCAATGCATTACAATGACGTCTTCTATGCGTTCCAACTACAGAAAACATCTCAGCGTTTCAGAGTCCTTAAAACATGATGAACATCAATTCTTTGAAGGAGTAAACAAACATGTGGACAAAGGGGAGCCGGTTGATATTGTGTATCTGGATTTTCAAAAGGTGTTTGACAAGGTACCTCATGAAAGGCTACAGAGGAAATTGGAGGGTCATGGGATAGGAGGAAATGTCCTATTGTGGATTAAAAACTGGTTGAAGGATAGGAAACAGAGAATGGGGTTAAATGGGCAGTATTCACAATGGAGAAGGGTAGTTAGTGGGGTTCCTCAGGGGTCTGTGCTAGGACCGCTGCTTTTTAATATATTTATAAATGATTTAGAGATGGGAGTAACTAGCGAGGTAATTAAATTTGCTGATGACACAAAGTTATTCAAAGTTGTTAACTTGCGACAGGATTGTGAAAAATTACAAGAGGACCTTACGAGACTGGGAGACTGGGCGGCTAAATGGCAGATGACGTTTAATTTGAGCAAGTGCAAGGTGATGCATGTGGGAAAAAAGAACCCGAATTATAGCTACGTCATGCAAGGTTCCACGTTAGGAGTTACGGACCAAGAAAGGGATCTGGGTGTCGTCGTCGATAACACGCTGAAACCTTCTGCTCAGTGTGCTGCTGCGGCTAGGAAAGCGAATAGAATGTTGGGTATTATTAGGAAAGGTATGGCAAACAGGTGTGAGGATGTTATAATGTCGTTGTATCGCTCCATGGTGCGACCGCACCTTGAGTATTGTGTTCAATTCTGGTCGCCGCATCTCAAGAAAGATATAGTAGAATTGGAAAAGGTGCAGTGAAGGGCGACTAAAATGATAGCGGGGATGGGACGACTTCCCTATGAAGAAAGACTAAGGAGGCTAGGGCTATTCAGCTTGGAGAAGAGACGGCTGAGGGGAGACATGATAGAGGTATATAAAATAATGAGTGGAGTGGAACAGGTGGATGTGAAGCGTCTGTTCACGCTTTCCAAAAATACTAGGACTAGGGGGCATGCGATTAAACTACATTGTAGTAAATTTAAAACAAATCGGAGAAAATGTTTCTTCACCCAACGTGTAATTAAACTCTGGAATTCATTGCCGGAAAATGTGGTGAAGGCGGTTAGCTTAGCAGAGTTTAAAAAGGGGTTGGATGGTTTCCTAAAGGACAAGTCCATAAACCGCTACTAAACGGGCTTGGAAAAATCCAAAATCCCAGGAATAACATGTATAGAATGTACGTTTGGGAAGCTTGCCAGGTGCACTTGGCCTGGATTGGCCACTGTCGTGGACAAGATGCTGGGCTCGATGGACCCTTGGTCTTTTCCCCAGTATGGCATTACTTATGTACTTATCTTAAAAGCTTCTAAAAAGGTCCAAAGACTACTAAAAATGAGTTAAAACAGCTAAATATGGATCCTACCAGCCCATAAGATCAAAAATAAAAGATAAAAAAACATATTAAAAACGGCAGTACATCTAGAATGCATAGTATGTAATGAAAAATGATGAAACCAACAGAGAGACAGTCCAAAATGTCATGAACAGGACAAGCTGTGATACTGTATGAGCAGCGCCAGAGACTTCATGAAAAGTCCATCAAGTTTCACAGAAATACAGTAAAATCAAGTTCTTGGTTCAGACCATGTAGGGTTACTGTATTAAACTTACATATAAACCTTTGTTCCACCTGCTCCCCTTTTCAGCCCTCAGCCCCATGTTCCATCTCCAGTTCCCACCTGCTCCACTTTTTAGCCTCCAGCTCCTTCTCCCACCTGCCTCTTTACCTTTTTTCAGTTCCCAGTTCCAGCCCCAGCTGCCTTCTCCTTCCTGCGCTGCATTAAAAAATCATTTACCTTGACTCTCCCGCAGCAGTGACTGAAGCAGGCTGCCTCAGGTCTTCCCTCAGCCTGGTCCCACCCTTGCGGAAACAGGACTTTTGAGGGAAGGTCCAAGCTGGAGAATCAAGGTAAGTTTACTTTATAAGAACGCCAGAGGGAGGAAAGGGAAGGGAGAAAGGTGCTGGGTTTTGTTGGGGGGGGGGGGGGGGGGTGAGAGTTGAAGCCTTTGTTTTTAATGTAAGGTTGCTTGTATCACCTCCCAAATTAGTACTTACCAACCACCCGCAATTTAGAGAGAGATAAAAGACTATGAGGGCTAGCATATGAGAAAGGCAATTCTTTATTATTCTGCTTATCAATTAGAAATACATTTCTCAGGAGAGAATCATACAGTAACATAACTGGATATTCTGTTCTCATCTCCCAAAATATTCTTCTTACAGGATAGCTTATATACCTGTTTCAGACAATAGTTCTTTCTTCTGCAAGACTGTCTCTCTCAGGGCTTATCTGATTTCCAAGGTCTGGCAACATCTTACTGTTTACACTAGTCTCCTTTCCCAGGCCTGTTTGTAGGGGTCCCATAAATCCCAGAGATCATGCAGGCTCATCAATATTTAACAGACTTCAGAGTCCCACATCTCTGACAAACTCCAGAGTTGTACAGACTTCAATCTCTAACCTTCTTAAACCTATTCCATAATGCATAACTTGTTCTCATAATTTCTTCACCTTTCCCGTGGCAGAGCTGTGTCCAATATTTGAGAGGAAGATTTTAGTGCATGGCCCAGCCCTGCCTAACTCTACCCAGCTCTGCCTCCTAGTTCTGCCCCCCCTCCCCCCCCCCCCGGCATGCCTCAAGCCACAGCTATTTCAAAAAATACCTTATTTGCATTGGTGAACACTGGATTGGAGGAAAGCTACAAATAATCATTTCTCCTATTCTTCCTGCCATTTTCGCTTCCCTGTCAGTCACTTTCCCTGTCTTAGGATGTAGAACAACACTATAAATATTACACTAGGCCCTAGAACACCAATATGGCTATTATTGAGAAACTAGAAGAAGCGGAGCTGCTACAGATCCCTGCACAGGAACTACATGCTTAGCATGTAGAACACAGACCCTCATCCAATACAGAATAAGAGACCATAACTTAGAAGGAAACAGACAAAAACTGAAATGGAAATGTGTAAGGAAACCAGATTCTATAAGTAGTTCAGTACCAGTAAACAAAAAACAGAAATGAATTTCCTTCTGTACACTATGGTATACAAAAATAGAAAAATGCACTTTTCCAAAGCTGACACATTCCAATTTCCAAAATGTAAAATTAAAGTTTTTCTTTTCTATCTTTGTTGTTTTGGCATTTTATTTTTCTTACCGGGTTGGTTCCAGACTCTCTTCCGCTTTCTTTGTGTGATTCTTTTCTTAAATTCTGTTTTCAGTGTCGCCTTTCCATTTTTTTTCTCTTTCCTTCCCAGTCTATTCTCCCTTTGTTTTTCACTCACCTCCTAGCCCCCCCCCACCATTTCCATCTTCACCCCCTCCTAAGCCCTCATCTACCCTCTTCTGACTCATTTTCTCAGCAGTCCCAGTTCCTTCCCTGTAACTCAACTGTTCCTGACATCTAGGCCATTTCTTCCTCTACATAGGTTCCTATACCTCCAGTTAAACTTCTATCTAGTCCCATTTCCATATTCTCTGTGACCTTCATAGTTCCGTCTCTTAACACTGTTTCTTAAACTCCTAGTCCCCTGATACTTCACACAATTTCTCCACATCACCCCTAGGCAGTTTTCCCCTTCTCCCTTCCCTCACTCTTACTAGAGGCTCTTCTCTCTGTCGTTCTCTTCTACCCACTATAGGCTTGTCCCTTCCCCTCAGTATATCTCTCAAGAGAAGTTTATTTTCTTCTTACTCCTTCCTCTTTCGTTTTCTGTATCTGTAGATCTCCCCTTCCCTTCTTTTTTAGTTTCCTCCTTTCTTTCATCCTACCCCTCACTGGAGACTACTTGCCCATTCTCACCCCTCTCATCCACTTACTTCCAACCTACCAAAGGCACTTCTGTCCTTCTAGATAGATGCTTGCCTCTCTTTTCACCCACTCCATCCCTGTATTTCTCCATTCTGCACTTCCCTAACATTTTTTATTCCTGCCTTGTATCTCAACCCTTTTTGACATCTAGGCTTTTCCCTTACTGTCTTGCTTCCTAGTCCCTTCTTTCTTGCATTCCCCCCTCCCCAAAGGCTTACCTCCCTTCACCAGCATTTGACCACCTACTTCCATTATATATTTGCTCTGTTTTTCCTCCTCCATGCTTCCAGCATCTATCCCTCTGCTCCTCCATCTCCACCTTTCAGTGCACATGCTTTTGATTTGCCCATGTCTGCTGTTCTCTTCCTTTTCATTCTTCTGCATCTGCCCCTTTCTCCTACTGCAACCTTCCAGCATCTGTCCCTATCATTCTCCTTTTCCCATCCCCAGTACCTGTCAGAGTCGGCCCTTTCTCCCACCTTCAGTCCTGTTTTAGCCTCTAGTCCCCTTCTCCCAACTCAATGCTATCCCCACCACTGCCTGCTTAATCCCTGCAATCCTATCTCCAACATCTGCTAGAATCAACCCCCTTCTACCATCCCTCTTCTCGTAGCTTAAGGATTAAGGCTCAGACCCTTCTCCCAGCTCAACACCCAGCCCCAATATCAAGTCTCTTTTTCTCATCCCTAACATCTGCGAGTCATCCCCCTTCTCTGATCTCTATCATCAGACCCTCTGTCACCCTGCCATCTGCCAGCATGAGCCTCCTTGTGACTCTCCTTCCTCTCCCCAATCCAGCGCCTCCCCCCCCCCCCCCCAAAAAAAAAAAAATATGGTTTGGCATTTGTCCTCTATTCCCTTCTCCCCCAACATGGTCCAGCCTCTCCACCTCTCTCTCTCCTTCCATCTCCCTATTATGTAATTCCTCATGTCTAGCATGTCCCTTCTTTCCTCTTCCAGCCCTTCTCCATTTAGCCTCTCCCCTTCTTGCCTTGGTTTGACCCATCCCTTCATACTTTGTAATCATGGCTTTTTTTTTTGTTTGTTTTCTTGCTGTGCCAGCATCAGGAGAGTAATTAAAGAAACTACCGAGGACTCATGTGCAGATTGAGTCCCTGCTGGGTCTCGCCCACATGCAATGGGACCTGTGCGTCAGAGGGGTCAGGACCCAGCAGGGACTCAACGTGCACGAGTCTGAGGTTCCATGGTAGTTTCTTTTTACTTTCCTGATTCTGTTGTGGCAAGCAAACAAAAAAGCCATGATAACAAGGTTTGAGGGAATGGGGTAGACCATCGGAGGGAGGGAGAGCAGCAATAAGGGGAGAGGCTAGATGGCATGGGGCTGGAAGAGGAAAGATGCTTAGAATTGTGCTCTGCCCATCAGCAGGAGACTCAGCTTCTCCAGCAGGAGTGCTCACCAAAGTGAGAGTCTCTCGCTGAATGCGGGAGACTTGGCAGGTCTGCCATGGTGAAGGGAAGAGAGACAGTGGCGGCAGAGAGGGGAAAACAGCATCAAGGGACATAGGCACCATTTTTATTTAAAATCCATTTGGGGGAGCCTTGCGCCCCCCCCCCCCCCCCCCCCCCACCAAGCTATGCCTCTGCTAGTATGGTAATGTTTACGTACTTAAGTCAGGGGAGGAGAAAGAGAAAAAGAGGAAGAGTAGACAGGTAAACTAGGGAAGCAATTAGCAGAATATTTTCAATCTAAAATGGGAAGGGGTTTGGTGGTGGAATATCAGGATGATGATGCTGAAGATAAGTATGCTGTTTCCGATCTTTGGTCGGAGTTTAATGTAGAGGATGTTATGCAAGTAGAGTGAGTGGTTCATTCTTTAAAGAATGTTAATAGTCCATTAAATTTGTGTTCTACAGGATTGCTGAAAGAATTGAAGTCCGTTATTTCTCCATCTATAGTCTGTCTTGTCAATCAGATGTTTGACGAGGCTGTGGTACCAGAGTACTTAGAGAGCAGCGGTTCGGCCATTGTTGAAGAAGCTGTCGTTGAAAACTGTGTGGAGAGTTTTTGTCCAATTTTGAACTTGGATTCCTTTTTTTTTCGCAAAAGTTTCAGAGAAATTGGTGTTGTTACAGTTGGCTGACTTTGTTACCGGTTTGTAATGTTTTGGCGGACATGGGTGTATGGAAGGTCATGTCACGGCTCATAATATCGAAGCCATAGCTGCTTCGGTTGTACACTGGAGATTTGCAAGGCTGCAACATAGTCTTCAGTTCACATATTCACATCTCATTACTGCCTTGAGCAAGATACCCGATGTGACAGTAAGTTTGGTCAGACAGTCCTGCAGAATTTGTTTGGTGTCTAGAGTCCAACTCCACCTTCCTAGGGCCCATTACATTCAGTTCCAAGCAGTATCTCCACACCAGTTTTTAATTTGTTTTCAGGTTAATTGGTTCAGAAGATGCTGTTGCGAGATGCTGTTCTCCTGCTGTTGTTTTTTTTTTTGGTGAGCCTGGTGGCTAGAGATTTCCAGATGTAAGGATATCACTGTCCTGGTTGTTCTTGTAGAAAGCAAAGTTACTTACCTGTAGCAGGTGTTCCCCGAGGACAGCAGGACGGGTATCCTTACAATCCTTCCACCTCCCTTAGGAATTGAATTATTTTCCAGCTGTTATGTTATGAGGGTCCCGTGCTTTCACGGGTGGGAAGGCACTCTTGCATTCGTGATCGAGCTGTTGCCAAAATCGTCTTACAGTAACAGAGCGCTGGGTAGTGTCCTGCATCAGGCTCAGTTAGATGGCGTCACCCAGAAGTAATGATAACTTTTCTGCTGTCCTTGGAGAACATCTGCTACAGGTTAATAACTTCACTATTTCCCATCCTTCCCTGTCATTATTCATGTTTCTTTACCTTCTATTCCCTGTGCCCTTCCAAGCGATTTTCCAATTATAGTGCCCCATCTTCCTGCTCTTCCTCTCTCCTCCCCTTGCCAATTCCATTACTTTCTTTCCTGATTTTTTTTTTCTATTTCTCCAAGGACAAGCAGGCTGCTTGTTCTCACATGTGGGTCGACATCCGCGTTGGCCCAGGAAACGGCAAATTTTCACCAGAAAAATGAAAACGTTTTGCCAGAGTCTTCTGGCGCGTATGCATGGACGACTTCCCGCCCGTCGCGTGAGCGTGCCTCCTCAGTTCTTTTTTGCCCGCGACGAGGTGACGGGATTTTTTCTGCTGTCCATGTTCTTGGCCCAGGAACAGAGTCTGACAACTATTTCTTTTCTTTTTTCAGTCATTTTCTTTAAAAAAAAAAAAAAACAAACTTCCCGTAGTTACTTTTATTATTTTTTCCTCTATTTTAAGTTTTCTTTCTTTTCGACGCAGCCGGCCTTTAGGCTGCGTGGTTGGGCTTTCTCCATTTTTGTGCCCTTCTCTTTTTTGGCACAATCACGTCGTTTGATTTCGCCGAAGCCGTTTTTCCTTCCACATCATCGAAGAGACCCAGCAGCTTCAAGCATTGTACGTGGTGTAACCGGACTATCTCAGGTGCCGATACCCACGCCTGGTGTATCCAGTGCCTTGGGCCCGACCATAGCCCAGCTGCTTGTAGTCTGTGTCTTCGTATGAAGAAACGGACCCAAGCTTCTCAAGAAGCTAAATGAGAAAAACTTTTTGAGGCTCAGTCCGGTCCTTCGATGTCGACATCAACATCGGTACCGAGGTTGTCAGCGTCGACATCGACAGGAGCATCGACGTCGGGAAGAAAAGTAATGGCTGCTGAGAGACCAGCTCGCGCTGGGAGCAGTGAGGCGTCGAGTGGGTCTCCACCTGCCTCGAGGCCTCCTGTTATGCAGGCCCCCCAGGACCGACCTTCGTCGGCCCCGGCCCCGAGGAGACGTGAGGATTCCACGTCCTCCTCATTGGTACCGAGGAGTCTCGATGATGAGCGTCAAGCAAAGGTGAAGAAGCACCGTCATCGTTCTCCTTTGACACACGGTACCGGGATCTCTGGGGTGTCGAGAGAGTCTGCACCCTAGAAGCGTCGATGCAGAGAGGATCGCTCCCCTTTGATACAGGAGGTGCCGATGCGTCGGTCTCCTAGCAGCCCGGTACCTGCTCCCGAGCATCCATGGATTCTGACACCACCTGTTTCACTGACCCCGCAGCCTTCTCCGATGGCGGCTCTCGACGAGCGCATCTGGGCCTTGTTTCCAGAACTTCTGGAGGGACTGTAACGACAGTCAGCTTCGGTGTCGGAGGGGGGGGGGGGTGCTTGCGCCTTCTGTACCTGCTGCTGCAGTGGTGTCTGGCTCTTCACCTGCGGTGAGGTCCCTGACCGCGATGTTGCTTGCGGCATCCACGTCGGCTGCCACCCAGGTCGACTCTCCTTCAACGTCGGTGGAGGCAGCTTCACCGCAGTCGGACCGGGCATCGACCTCTCAACATTGCCATAGAGGACATCGTTCCTCGGCGTCGAGGCAGGTCCAGTGTCGAAGCACTTTAACTCAGGTTTTATCCAACACTGAGCGTTCGTGGGAGTCGGATGAGGATCCCAGGTACTTCTCTTCTGATGAGTTGGGATTTCCTCTGATCCTTCCCCTCCGCTAGAAAATAGACTATCTCCACCGGAGAGTCTGTCCTTCTCCTCTTTTGTCCGGGAAATGGCTACGGCTATTTCTTTCCCTGTGGAGGTTGAGGATGAGCCCAGGACTGAGATGCTCGAGGTCTTGGATTATTCTTCTCCACCTAAAGAGGCTGTCACAGTTCCTCTGCATAAGGTACTGAAGGAAGTCCTTATGCGAAACTAGTCAGCCCCTCTGTCTGGTCCCGTGGTCCCGAAAAAAGCGGAATCCCAGTATTGGATCCACGGTGAACCTGGGTTGATGAGGTCTCAGTTACCCCACAATTCCATGGTGGTGGACTCCGCCCTCAAGAGAGCCAGAAGTACTAGAGACTATGCTTCGGCTCCCCCAGGCAGAGAAGCTAGGACTCTTGATCCTTTTGGAAGGAAGATCTATCGGGCCGCTATGCTCGCGGCCAAGATCCAGTCGTATCAGCTCTTCACGAGCGTACACTTGCGGGACTCGATAACGTCAACTGTCCAGCTGGTTGATCCTTTTCGCCAGGTGGTCAGGCAGCAGAAGACATGTCACAAGTTCCTGGCTAGGGGTACTTTTGACACTTTTGACTTGGCATCCAGGGTTGCTGCTCAGGGTATAGTGATGCACAGACTCTCATGGCTGCGAGTCTCTGACCTGGATCATTCTGTCCAGCAGCGAATGGCAGATGTTGCTTGCCGGGGGACAACTTTTTTGGTGAAAAAATAGAGGATCTAGTTGATCAAATCAAGAAGCATAATGATACTATGGATTCTCTTCCCACCAGGCGCCTTCTGCTACTACCTCCTCATCTAGGAGGTTTTTTGGCGGGAGGAGGAGTGCTCCTTATACCTATTCTAGGCATAGGTACACTCCTGCTTCTCGGCAGCCTGTCCAGGCTCAACCCCAGCGTGCTCGTGCTCGTTCTCGTCAACAGCGTGCGACTAAGGCCAATTCTGCTCCCCAGCAAAAGCAAGGGATGGACTTTTGACTGGCTCCAGTTCAGCATAGCCTCAATAAAAGTGTCTGTACCGGATGACTTGCCAGTTGGGGGGAGGTTGATGTTTTTTCACCAAAGGTGGCCTCTCATAACCTCCGACCGGTGGGTTCTTCAAATAGTCCGGTTAGGATACACCCTCAATCTGGAATCTAAATCTCCAAATTTCCCACTGGGAGCTCATTCTTACAGTTCCCAGCACAAGCAGGTACTTGCAGAGGAACTCTCCACCCTTCTAAGGGCCAGTGCGGTCGAACCGTTCCACCAAGGGAAGAAGGGCTGGGATTCTATTCCAGGTACTTCCTTGTGCAGAAAAAGACAGGGGGGATGCGTCCCATCCTAGACCTAAGGGGCCTGAACAAATTTTTGGTTCGAGAAAAGTTCAGGATGGTTTCTCTGGGCACCCTTCTTCCCATGATTCAAAAGAACGATTGGCTATGCTCTCTGGACTTAAAGGATGCTTATACACATATCTCGATACTTCCAGCTCACAGGAAGTATCTTCGATTTCGGCTGGGAACTCATCACCTTTCAGTACTGTGTGCTGCCTTTTGGTCTGGCATCTGTGCCCAGAGTATTCACAAAGTGCCTGGCGGTAGTTGCAGCGTCACTACACAGACTGAGAGTGCATGTGTTTCCTTATCTTGACGACTAGCTGGTGAAGAGCACCTCGAAGGCAGGCGCTCAGCAGTCCATGCGAATGACTATTCAGGTGCTAGAACTACTGGGGTTCGTAATCAATATCCCCAAGTCCCATCTCACTCCAGTGCAAAAGTTGAAATTAATTGGAGCCCTGTTGAACACAAAGACAGTTCGAGCTTATCTTCCTGAGACAAGGGCAGACATGGTGTCCATGGTTCGAGCGTCTCAACAGATCAAAGCTCGGTAGATGTTGAGACTTCTGGGGCACATGGCCTCCACAGTTCATGTGACTCCCATGGCACGTCAACACATGAGATCGGCTCAATGGACCCTAGCTTTCCAGTGGTATCAAGCTGCGGGGAGTCTAGAGGATGTAATCCAACTGTCCACCGTCTTCTGGAATTCTCAGTGGTGGACGATTCGATCCAATCTGACCTTGGGGCATCCATTCCAAATTCCTCAGCCACAAAAAGTGCTGACGACAGATGCATCCCTCCTAGGGTGGGGAGCTCATGTAGATGGGCTTCACACTCAAGGAGCCAGGTCCTTTCATGAAAAAGGTCTACAGATTAATCTCCTGGAAATGTGAGCGATCTGGAACGCTCTAAAGGCTTTCAGAGACCGGCTGTCCAACCAAATCATATTGATTCAGACAGACAATCAGGTTGCCATGTATTACACCAATAAGCAGGGGGGCACCGGATCTCGCCCTCTGTGTCAGGAAGCTGTCCAGATGTGGCTTTGGGCTTGCCGTCACGGCATGTTTCTGCAAGCCACTTATCTGGCAGGTGTAAACAACAGTCAGGCTGAGCAGCATAATGCAACCTCATAAGTGGTCACAACATGGGAGTAATCTGCAAGATCTTCTGAGCATGGGGCACCCCCTCGGTGGATCTTTTGCCACTCAAATCAATCACAAGGTCCCTCAGTTCTGTTCCAGGCTTCAGGCCCACGACAGACTAGCATCAGATGCCTTTTTCCTGCATTGGGGGACAGGCCTTCTGTATGCGTATCCTCCCATACCTCTGGTGGGGAGGACTTTGCTGAAACTCAAGCAAGCCAGAAGGTTGCTAGGCTGTATAGAGAGAGGTGTGACCAGCAGAAGGAAAGAGGTGTTGATGCCCCTGTATAAGTCGTTGGTGAGGCCCCACCTGGAGTATTGTGTTCAGTTCTGGAGGCCGTACCTTGCTAAGGATGTAAAAAAAATGGAAGCGGTGCAAAGAAAAGCTACGAGAATGGTATGGGATTTGCATTACAAGACGTATGAGGAGAGACTTGCGTACCTGAACATGTATACCCTGGAGGAAAGGAGAAACAGGGGTGATATGATACAGACGTTCAAATATTTGAAAGGTATTAATCCGCAAACGAACCTTTTCCGAATATGGGAGGGCGGTAGAACGAGAGGACATGATATGAGAGTGAAGGGGGGCAGACTCAAGAAAAATGTCAGGAAGTATTTTTTCACGGAGAGATACTTGGAATGCCCTCCCGTGGGAGGTGGTGGAGATGAAAACGGTAGCGGAATTCAAGCATGCGTGGAATAAACATAAAGGAATCCTGTGCAGAAGGAATGGATCCTCAGAAGTTTAGCTGAGATTGGGAGGCGGGGCTGGTGTTTGGGTGGTGGGGCTAGTTCTGGGCAAGACTTCTACGGTCTGTGTCCTGAAAATGGCAGATACAAATCAAGGTAAGGTATACACAAGAAGTAGCACATATGAGTTTATCTTGTTGGGCAGACTGGATGGACCGTGCAGGTCTTTTTATGCCATCATCTACTATGTTACTATGACTGCAGAACCATGATCCTGATAGCACCCTTCTGGCCGTGTCTGTCAGATTTGGTTCCCTCTTCTTCTGGAGTTGTTCTCCGAAGAACCCTGGAGATTGGAGTGTTTTCCAACCCTCATCACTGGCTCTCATGGCCTGTCTGTTGAGAACTTAAAATTTGCCTCCTTGGGTCTTTCAGAAGGTGTCTTCCGTGTCTTGCTTGCTTCCAGGAAATATTCCACGACGAGGTGTTACTCTTTCAAATGGAGGAGGTTTGCCATCTGGTGTGACAAGGCCCTAGATCCTCTTTCTTGTCCTACACAGACCCTGCTTGAATACCTTCTATACTTGTCAGAGTCTGGTCTCAAGACCAACTCTGTAAGAGTTCACCTTAGTGCGATTAGTGCTTATTATCGCCGTGTAGAGGTTAAGCCTATCTCTGGACAGCCTTTAGTTGTTCGCTTCATGAGAGGTTTGCTTTTATCAAAGCCCCCAGTTAAACCTCCACCAGTGTCATGGGATTTCAACGTCATACTCACCCAGCTGATGAAAGCTCCTTTTGAGCCACTGAATTCCTGCCATCTGAAGTACTTGACCTGGAAGGTCGTTTTCTTGGTGGCTGTTACTTCAGCTCGTAGGGTCAGTGAGCTTCAGGTCTTGGTAGTGCATGCACCTTATATCAGGTTTCATCACAACAGAGTAGTCCTCTGCACACACCCTAAGTTCCTGCCTAAGGTGGTGTTGGAGGTCCATCTGAACCAGTCAGTTGTCTTGTCAACATTATTTCCCCATCCTCATACCCACCCTGGCAAAAGCAGTTTACATACCTTGGACTGCAAGAGAGCATTGGCCTTTTACGTGGAGTGGATGAAGCCCTTCAGACAGTCCGCCCAGTTGTTTGTTTTTTTTCGATCCCAACAGGAGGGGAGTCACCATCGGTAAACGCACAATCTCCAATTGGCTAGCAGATTGCATTTCCTTCACTTATGCCCAAGCTGGGCTGACTGTACAGGGCCATGTCACAGCTCATAATATTAGAGCCATGGCTGCGTCAGTGGCTCACTTAAAGTCAGCCCCAATTGAGGAGATTTGCAAGGCTGCAACGTGGTCATCAGTCCACACATTCACATCTCACTACTGCCTTCAGCAGGATACCCGACGTGACAGTCGTTTTGTCCAGTCGGTGCTGCAGAATCTGTTTGGGGTTTAGAATCCAACTCCACCACCCTAGATCCAATTTTGTTCTGTTCCAGGCTGCACTGTCAGTTAGTTGTTTATGGTTTCAGGTCAATCTATGTTATGTCCTTGCCTTTGCGAGGCCCAATTGACTAATGTTCATTGTTTTGAGTGAGCCTGGTTGCTAGGGATACTTCGCATGTGAGAACAAGCATCCTGCTTGTCCTTGGAGAAAGCGAAGATACTTACCTGTAGCAGGTATTCTTCGAGGACAGCAGGCTGATTGTTCTCACAAACCCGCCTACCTCCCCTTTGGAGTTGTTGTTGTTTATTTGCATTTATGCTTTTTGATTAAACTGAGGAGGCACGCTCGTGCGACAGGCGGGAAATCATCCGTGCATGTGCAGTGCGCGCTGCACACGCGCCAGAAGACTCTGAGAACACTTTTTAATTTTGCTGGTGAAAATTTGCCATTTCCTGGGCCGACGTGGACGTCGACCCACATATGAGAACAATCAGCCTGCTGTCCTCGGAGAATACCTGCTACAGGTAAGTATCTTCGCTTTTTGTTGCTTCCACCCAAGCCATTCTTCATAATGTTGCCATTCATTCCAGCTCCCTAATCTTTCAATGTTTATTGTAATCATCCCCCTAATCCTCCAGTTTTACTGCTTCCTCCCCTTTTATCCTCCATTCCCTCTTTTCACCTCAGCATTTTGTGGTGCATTTTTTTTGCGTTGAGATAGGGTATTAGAGAGTTAAGGGGTCCTTTTTATGTTTAAATCATTTTTATTGATGACACAGAACATTTTTTTTTGTTACATTTATACCCCGCGCTTTCCCACTCATGGCAGGCTCAATGCGGCTTACATGGGGCAATGGAGGGTTAAGTGACTTGCCCAGAGTCACAAGGAGCTGCCTGTGCCTGAAGTGGGAATCGAACTCAGTTCCTCAGTTCCCCAGGACCAAAGTCCACCACCCTAACCACTAGGCCATTCCTCCACTCCATGAAATACTAACCAACAGTAATGAAAGATTTCAATAATTATCCCTCCCCCCTCCCCTCAATCCCTTCCCAAAACAGCTAAAAGCTCAGAGGGTCTAGGCTCTTATGACCTCTGAAAATTTAAAGCAGTTGTAGTGAACAGTGCAATAAACCATCAAAGAAACAATACAGCGTGACAGAGTTGGTAAGAGCTCCTGCAGTAATTGTTTTTAATGTCTGAGCGATAATGGCAACGTGCGCATGGCCATTAATAGAAAAAAATAGAAAATCAGCCATTTTCCAGCTGTGGTAAAAAAAAATGGCCTTAGTGTGCATGAAAAAACAGTGTAAGGGTGCATTAAGGCTACTTTTGACCACAGCTTAGTAAAAAGACCACTAAATTATTCTTAAAACTGCTGTAGGACCGTTCATGGCATCCTGGTTGGGCCGGCAGGATTCAAAGTGGCCATATTTTCCGATAATTTGTTGTTAGCTCTTACTGTGCCCTAGGTGTCCCTCCCTCAAAACCTTCAGCAGGCGGTAGACATTGGCCTTATTTCAGGGCTCTGGGTTATTATGGATAAGTCTGAGTCTGGGGAAGGGGTTGGAGACAACGTTGGCAGGGCTCTTTTCCGTTATGATGGGCCTGCAGTACCTTAAAATATTTAGATTTGTTCGTTCCAAGGAATCTGGTGAATTCTATGATAGTGCCGTGGTCCCTTTGCTTCACAAAACACAGTTCCTCTGTCAGCGTTGGTCTCCACTGCCATCCTCCCTCTGGGGTCAGATCAATCTAGTTAAAATGACTAGTTAATCTGCCATTAATTCTCAAGCCTAGGGATGTGCGTTAAGTGGAATGGTATGCTCCAGCGCTTTCTGTGGTATGGCATGCGCCCGCGCATATCCCTCAGCCAGCTTCAGCTTTCTTGTAGGGAGGGGGGAATGAGATTACTTGACCTAAAGACTTATAATGTAGATTGCCAGCTGCATTTTGTTCATGACTAGCTTTCTGATACTTGTGTGTTCTGTGATGTGCCTTTTGAATCCACCATAAGCTGTCACAGCTGTGGCCATGCCTCCAAGTCCAGATTCACCATTTTTCCAGTGATCGGGCTCTGTGGCTTCTCCAGACTGCCTTTTCCTGCCTGTTTCCCTGTTACCCAAGCCTCACTCTGATCCTGCATCCAAGCTTCACTCCAGTCTATCCAAGCCTCAGACTAATGTCCCAGTATCTTAGCCTTGCTTTGGTGCCCTGCTGGGTTCTTCAGTGTATTCCAAGCCTCATTCCAAGTTGCAACATCATCAGTGAGATCCTTTATAATGTACCTTGGGACTTTCATGTTTTGCCTTTGCAATAGGTCTCGTAGCATTGTCTTTGTGTTCCCTGTTTGGATCCAATTCCTGCGTGGCTTTGTTCCTGTATGCCTTGTTTCCTGCCCAGCTTTGTTCCTGTGTGTCTTGTTTCTGAAACCATGTTCCTGAAAGCCTTGCTCTTGCAAACCTTGTTCATGGATGCCTTATTCCTGTACACCTCAATTCCTGCCTAGCTTTGTTCCTGAAATCCTGGCTCCTGCTATAGCCAAACCCTGCTCCTGTTACAGTCTAACATTGCTCTTGGCTCTTGCTACAGTTAAATCTTGTTCTTGGCTTCTCCTACAGCCAAGCTCCATTCCTGCCTTGTCTTTAGCTTGTTTCAGTTTTTTCCTGTTACCTAGCTCCTGCCCTGCTTTCTCTGCCATGTCTTGTGCCTTGTCTTGTTTTGCTCTCTCGTGTCTGGATCCAGTTCTTGCCCTGCCTAGCCTTGCCTTCTCTGATCCCAGTTCTAACCCTATTCCTGTGTCTTGCAGTGTTCCTGTCTGGATTCAGTTCTAGCACTTTTGCCTTGCTTTTTTGCCTCATCTGGATCCAGCTTGTGTCTTGCCTGTCTGCTTTGTCCAGTTGTGCTTAGCCTTGTCTTATCTTGTTCAGTCCTGTCTGGATCCAGTTCTTACCTTGCCCTTGTCTTGGCTATTCTGGACCCAGTTTTAACCTGGTTCTATATCTTGCCTTGTTCTGCGCCTAGGGTTCAGTTCTGTCTTGCTTATTCTGAACCCAGTTTTATCCTAGTTCCGAGTCTTGCCTTGTTCTGCCTGAGTTCAAGTTCTGCCCCTTTGCCTTGCCTCATCTGGATCCGATCCTTGTCTTGTTACTACTGCCCTGTGTCAACCCAGAGAATTTGTCTGCCACAGCCCTGGCAGCGGTCCAAGGGCTCAACATCCATGAATCCATGACATAAGCACAGACTTTACTCTAGCCTCTCTCATCCATGCTCAGGCTCCCCAGCTCCCTCATAGGCTGAAATATCATCCACTGGTGAAACACCTGTATTGGGCTTGGATTGTATATTGTAGACATTTCAAACTGCCCAGCTGCTGCTCTATCTCTCTATTGCAGGCAATGTATATTTTCCTCCAGGACAGCAAAATCCACGCTTCAAGGTGTGGCGTGCAAGGGGCTTGACTTGGATGCATCAACTTATGGAGAAGGATGAACCTGTCTTGCTGTCTTACAATAGGGTCTGAACTACTTATGCTTTGCTCCCCACGAATTGGTATGCTTACCTTCAAACGCACCATTTTGTTGTCTCCTTGTTGCAGGATCATTGCATGATTTTCTGGAATCTGCCTTTGATGATGCATGACTGCTTTCGGCTGTCACAAAGAAATTAGTGGGTCACTTTTATGAAATTCTGCAGGGACCCCTAGGACTGCATCTACTGCACCATGTAGTTTCTCACTGAATTACAAATTTCAGATATCAGGGCACTGAGAAATTTTTGGTTAATTTGCAATCTGTGCCCTTGCTTGCGGACAGCGTCCAGCTACAGGAGCTCCACTACAAAATTTTGTTGCATATGTATATCCATCCTGCCCAAGCCAATGCCAGATAGACTTCCACAGTCTGTACCCTGAAAATGGTAAGGGCAGATCAAAATAAGGTATGCATACGTTATCATATCATATACAATGTTTATCTTGTTGGGCAGACTTGATAAACCGTACAGGTCTTTATCTGCCATCACCTATTATAGGTTACTATGATACAACATTTACCAAACCTCACAAACTCACTCATTACTCAAAAACATTCCACCACCACCAAACCATCAAAACTAAACCACACACTCAACCACACTAAAGATCGGCACAAAGCGAGGTCCCATCTCTGTATGACCAGGTGGGTCAGGCAGGTGCCCATACAGTTACCATATCGAAAAAACTGATGGCGGCCATAATGAAGAGTACTTAAGGTTTACTGATGAAGCAGACCATTCAGGTTGGCTTGAATTTGATGAAATTCCTCCCTAGTTTCTGCGGCAAATTACGCGCTAGAACACCTTGGGCCTGACAAAGCTGACTTTGCAGCAATAATATCTACCTGTTTAAATCTCTCCTTCAATGACTGTATTCCCTGCTTCCCAAAATGGCCCCCGGGGTAGCGCTATGGGAGGCATTATTGGCGGAGTATTCCTCCCATTTATCAAATAATGGAGCATATGCTACAAGGGATGAGGTTCTTTTCTCGGAGCATGCAAGGCTAAATGGACCACTGCATGGTCTGAGATGCCTATTTGTGCAATATCCACAACGTCCACCTCCGAGAACACCGCAGCTGAATTGAGGATATAATCTAATCAATTGTCTGTGAGGTGGGCAGGGGAGACATGCGTGAAAGCTTGCTCTCCCGGTGCAATGTTTGCCAGATGTCTAAAAGGTCTAAGCTCGGGCAGAGCAGGTCACCCCCCCTCCCAACCAGGAGGATGCCCTGCGCCCCCTGGCAGCGGACTTCCTATCTCAGGCAGGATCTGCTACTGCATTAAAATCTCCGCCGAGCACTACAGGACAGTGAGACAGTGTTGGCAATAAGCACAACAATCGCAAAAAAAAAGGATCTGTCTGGGAGATTAGGGGCATACAAAGATACCAAAATGTAGAGTCCCATACAAAGAACAGTGCAAAACCACCTAGTGCCCCTGTTCATCTGTATAACAATGATGCTTCTCAAAAGGTATTGCCTTATTGATCAAAATAGCAAATCCCGTCCGACGAGAGACAGGAGCTGCGGAATAGAAACACTGACCTACCTACTCCTGCTGAAGTTTTTTGTGTTCCACGTCAGTTAAATGCATCTCCTGAAGAAAAGCCACTCCAGCTCCTTGGTGCAAGTCCATCAAGATTTTCTTACCTTTAATGGGGGGAATTCACTCCACATATATTCCAAGTCAAAAGATTAATGGCCATCACCACCACAGTGCCTTTGTGCTGTGCCACAATAGCTTACATAATGTGCCATTAATAGCTATGTACAGGTGAAAAGGCAGAAAAACTGTGACCAACCCCCCAATCAATCTCCTCTGATACCTGCCTATCCCCTCCCCTAACAACAAGAGAGAACAGCTGAAGAATTCCGTACAATCATGTCTCCACTAACCATCATACAAAGCAGTAACCAATATCCTCACTGAACAGAAGGGCAATGTAGGGGCATTAGGCAAAGGACTGCTCACAGTAAGAAGCAGCATCCACAAGACTGGCACCCGCAGTGTTGACACTTAGCTCGAGCATTGCGGGTGAAAGCTCAGCGCCAGCCCTGTGGTTCCGCTATTGAGGTGGATGCGGAAGTAGGGTGTGATTCCACAGCTTTCCATAAGCCAGTGCGCTGGAGATAGTCCGCCTCTGCCAAGGTCTTAACTCGATGCTGTGTACCACTGATGAGAAAAGATAATCTAAATAGGAAGAGCCAATGGTATTGTATATGCTTCAGCTGTAAAATAGTAGTCACAGACTGAAAATCCCCTACACTTTTGCAAGGAAAGAGTGGAGGTTGTGGAAAAGGAAAATATCCACACCATGAAAGGAGACTGGGCCTTTTCTGTGTGCTGCTCTGAAAATTTGGTACTTTAAAGCATATGACTGGAAGCAGGCCACTTTGTTTTTTTTAGAGTGCACCCAGAGTTCTATGTGTGTGCTCCACTGCAATGTCATCCGTGCCCGTAAGGGGGTAAAGAGGCAAAATTAGAGTCGTCCCCCCGTCACCCCCTGCCAATCAGAATCTGGTAGCTGATGGCTTTAACAGGTTTCACACAATTTTCTTCCCCTGTGAGTTCAGGAAGGCCCTGGAAGTGTAGATTTGGGTGCTGGGCCCTATTTTCAAAATCATCCAATTTGTCCAAGAGAGTCATGTATTGCATCTTTGGAATCTAGACTCGCAGTAAACTCCTCTGTTTGGGTCATATGGGTTGCAAGGAGGGTCTCTGCTTCCTCCATATGCGTTCTTAAGTCTTCCAGGCCATCTCTCAAATCCCGGATCAATGCCTTTAATTCAGGCACATGGACTGCAGCATCCACCCGCAAGTCTTCTTTTAAGTCCAGCAGCATCACTTTCAAGTCCCACTTAGTAATTGGGGTGTCCAACTCAACCAGAGCAGACTACACAGGGTTCCTCAGGGGTCTGTGCTAGGACCGCTGCTTTTTAATATATTTATAAATGATTTAGAGATGGGAGTAACTAGCGAGGTAATTAAATTTGCTGATGACACAAAGTTATTCAAAGTCGTTAACTCGCGAGAGGATTGTGAAAACTTACAGGAGGATTGTGAAAACTTACAGAAGGACCTTACGAGACTGGGAGACTGGGCGGCTAAATGGCAGATGATGTTTAATGTGAGCAAGTGCAAGGTAATGCATGTGGGGAAAAAAGAACCCAAATTATAGCTACGTAATGCAAGGTTCCATGTTAGGAGTTACGGACCAAGAAAGGGATCTGGGTGTCGTCGTCGACAATACACTGAAACCTGCTCAGTGTGCTGCTGCGGCTAGGAAAGCGAATAGAATGTTGGGTATCATTAGGAAAGGTATGGAAAACAGGTGTGAGGATGTTATAATGCCGTTGTATCCCTCCATGGTGCGACCGCACCTTGAGTATTGTGTTCAATTCTGGTCACCGCATCTCAAGAAAGATATAGTAGAATTGGAAAAGGTGCAGCGAAGGGCGACTAAAATGATAGCGGTGATGGGATGACTTCCCTATGAAGAAAGACTAAGGAGGCTAGGGCTTTTCAGCTTGGAGAAGAGACGGCTGAGGGGAGACATGATAGAGGTATATAAAATAATGAGTGGAGTGGAACAGGTGGATGTGAAGCGTCTGTTCACGCTTTCCAAAAATACTAGGACTAGGGGGCATGCGATGAAACTACAGTGTAGTAAATTTAAAACAAATCGGAGAAAGTTTTCTTCACCCAACGCATAATTAAACTCTGGAATTCGTTGCCGGAGAATGTGGTGAAGGCGGTTAGCTTAGCAGAGTTTAAAAAGGGGTTAGACGGTTTCCTAAAGGACAAGTCCATAAACCGCTACTAAATGGACTTGGGAAAAATCCACAATTCCAGGAATAACATTTATAGAATGTTTGTACATTTGGGAAGCTTACCAGGTGCCTTTGGCCTGGATTGGCCGCTGTCATGGACAGGATGCTGGGCTCAATGGACCCTTGGTCTTTTCCCAGTGTGGCATTACTTATGCACTTATGTACTTCTCCGAGGTTGGCAAACCCCCACCTCCATGAGTGGCAAGAATGGATTAGGCCCCTCAACAGCACCACCAAGAGTCCTTGTGTGGTTGAGCAGGGGAACGTTGACAGACACAGCATGAGAAATGTTGCTGAAGGCTGCAGGGATGTTCAAATTATACCAAAAGTCAAGGGAGGTATGATGGAAGCCCGGGGATTGAGCCACCATCGTGCTGATGACATCACCGGAAGTATCTTCATATTAAATTTTAACTGCCAAACCTGAGACCATTCTTCTAATTTTTGTAGCTCTCCTCTCATGCTTTCTACTCCCCAGGGAGTGTCCTCTGATTGGTAATCTTTGTGTCACCCATAAAAGGACAAACTTTTCCTTCTAACCCTTCAGCGATGTCATTCATAAATAACTTGAATAGTATTGGCCTCAGTACAGATCCCTGAGTCACTCCACTACTCAACTTTCTTTCCTCCAAACAGGTTCCATTTACCATCACCACCCTCTGTTGTCGTTCAGTTAATTTCTCACCTTATATTTCCACTTTGGGTCCTAACTTCAACCCATTCAATTTATTCATACTCCTGTGAGGAAACGTTCCAAAGGCTTTTGCTGAAACCTGAGTAGATTATATCTAGCACATGCCCTTTATCCAGTTCTCTGATCACCCAGTTAAAAAAAAAAAAAAAATCAATCAGATTAATTTGGCAGGATCTTCCTTTGTGTGTGTGTGTGGCCTTTTTTGTGCTGTGAAAGCATAATTTCCTTGTAATGAAAATTTTGATAATACTGTTTATAAACCAAATAACTTTTGGATGTACATCCTTACATTAAGATAGCAAAAAATAATCCCCTTCAAAATTTTTATTTGCTTTTGTTTGTTAAAACAGATGTGTTTGTGGAATGCATTGCATTCCTACATAGTGCACCATCATGTCATATCTACTTGATGGTATTCAAGTGGATGGTCTACTATTCTGGCTTATTAACCATATGAAGCTGCTGCCATTTTTGCCGTGCTGGTGTTTTTGTTGCAGCATAGCCAGTATTTTGTGCCCTGTTCTGTAAGTGGCAGTATCACCCAAGCCCTTCTTGTCCTTCACCTATGTGAAAGTCCCCTTTTCATTGATGTACTATGATGCTTATGCACACATTTACAGAATAGCACTTGGTTGTTTTGTTGCTATTTACGTGCACACGTACACGTAACCTGTGAAAATATTCTGTACTAAATATGAGTAGAGAGAAGGTCCTTGAATAAATGATTAAACAAAGATGAATGGCTAGAAACAAAGTGGTGTTTACTAAATGGAAACCACATCAATTACCAAAGCAAGCATGCAGGGGATTAGAAATTCCTGAGCAAGCATTCCTGCAGGCAGGCTCTGACAAGGCTGGTGATAAACTTTGACATTATGTAAGCTTAAGTGTAGAAAAGAAAATGCTTCTTTTGAAAAAATGTGCCAAATGGTGCAGGATTGAATATGAAACCCTTCCCTTGGAGCATAGTTTGAATTCAGCAGCATAAGGATGGAACTTGAATCCTTTCTCAGTGGGGATAGTAAGAAAGAGGGACATGCACTGTTCATTCACAGTTTTCAGATTGAGTGAAATGATCCATCATTCAGTTTTATTTTGAGCATATTCAATATTAGCATTGTTTTAATTTCTTTTATTTTTTTATTTTGTAATTCCATAGTCTTATATTCAAATCCAGAACATTAATTCTTCTCCCTTTTAAGAAAATATATTGAATGGCTACACTTTGAAATCTGATTTGTTGCTGCCAAAGCAGGAGCATAACATTGAGAAAGCACATTTTATAACTAGATAGGCTGGTGTCTGCAGAAGTCTACTCCACTCTATATCCCAATGCTATGTTAGTCTTGAATGCTTTTATCAAATATGAATGGATACAGGAACCATCAAAGGAGCCTCAGTTGGTATCTCATTTCACACAGGGTATACTACCTCCGTGGCTCACCAAAATTGTCACTGGCTCCTCACCCTCTAGTATCTTCACTCCTTTATATGTTACTAATTTTAAACTGATTTTTATACAAATACAAGTTCGTTCATCTCGTAGTAAGTTATCTTAAAAGGACCAGTTGCTGACATGGGCCATGTTTCGTAACCTTTTGCTGCTTCAGGGCTCAGTCCTTTCAACTGCCTGACTCCAATTCGAAACTTCTACTCACATGCATATTTGAAAAATGCATGCAAGAATAACATAGTTTTGGGATATAGAACAGAGTAGATGTATAGAAAGCCCCTGCTATATTCATTGAGTTTGGACTGCAATTAAGTGTGGTGTCAACAGAACAGCACATAGTGAAGATTGTGATTTGAGTAGCAATATGAAAAAGGAGCAGTCTCATCAGATATTGTGGACCGGTGCTATGCATGCATTTAAAAACCAAAGATGTCTCTCTTAAATTGCACTCTTTTGTTGTATAGGGAACCAATGTAGTGTTTTCAATCATAAAGTAATGTGATACTTTCTTTTTCTATATTAATTTGGCCTGTCATATTCTTTATGAATTGTAAAAGTTTTGTCTAGTTGCTGGTAAACCCGGATATGAGTTGATACAATCAATTGTCTCACAATTAGAATAGGTAACAGGCCATAGAGCATTATAATCTAAGTAAGAATGCAGTCTCTACAGTTGTCAAAGGGCAACAACAAAAAATTCACAACATATGAAATTTATCAATCAGTGGTGAGCTGGCTACCTAACTGTATAAAGGGTTCATTGTAAAGGATGCCCACTGTATTATAGTGAAAATGCAGATATTGAGGAGAGGTATGACTTCATTTTGCTACCATAATTTGTGTTATGCTTCAACAAATGTAGTCTATTTTTTTAAAAACAGAAAATGCTTCATTCATATTGGATCTTTGTCATCCATCTATAGTGAAAGCTTTGAAAGATGTAACAGTTGATTCTTTTACAAAATTTTTTAAACTAACAAATTGCTTTCAGAGGGACAACTACCTGGTGTTCTGAAAATAGACACAGTTGAACCTTTATTGAAAGAGTCCATTGTTTAGATCCTAATGTGGTTGGGAATTCATCTTTACCTTTAGTTTATTTAATTTGATATGCCTCTCTTTGGCATAATCAGAGCTGTGTACAGTTATCAAACAATCGGAAAGGAACTTCATAAAAGTTCTCAAAGGAAAGAAGAAAAAAAGAGAAATAGAGTAGAATTAGATCTTTCAGGGCAGGAAGGGAATGCTTGGGTAAACAGGTAGGTTTTTAAAAAGGACCTGAATGGGGGAAAACGGGAGGGGGCAAGAAGAATAGTTCCTCTTTCGCACTTGTGGGTAGTGCACAGGGCGGAGTAGGCCTAATAAGATGCAGGAAGATACTAGGCGAGGAGGGATTCCTCCCCCATTGCATGACCATGTCTGTGTCAAAAATAGGAGGGAGTCTGGATTATCAGAGAGAAAGTCTTGGATCACAGCTGGGTTTATTAGAGTGGCAGTTTACCAAGAACAAGAGAGAGAGAAGGGCCAGGGATGTGGAAGGAGAAGGAACAGGAGTCTGAAGATGATTAGAGGGACAGGCAGTCTGTTTGTCAGAACCCATGGTCGAGGAAGTGAGGAAAAGGGGTGAGAGGGCAGTTCCCCCACATGACTGAGGTAGCTGTCATAATCAGGAGAAAGAAAAATATCTGGACAGATTGGAAGAAAGTACTTTGTTGTGAGTAAGCCAGTCATCACCCCAAGGTCAGCAATGGCGTCAGCTGGTTGCTACTGTTGGGCAGAGCTTGAATAGTGGAATCAGGATGTCGTAGTGAAAATTATGGAGAGGGTTGTTTATGACCAGCTAGTTGAGTTTTTAGATGCCAGTAATGTATTGGATATGAATTAGTTTGACTTCAGGGCTAAACATACAATACATTAATACTTCTATACTGCAAAATCCCGAAGAGTTCTATGCGGTGAACAGTGTAAAGAAGCAGGATGTATCCTGGAAGCATATCAATTTATACCAAAAGGATTAAACCATCAGAAATTTTTTTAAAAAATCATAAAAAGCTTTTATAACTCTCTTAAATGAAGCATAATGAGAGATTTGTCGAATAGATGATGGTAATAAATTCCACCAATGCGATGACTGATAGAAAAGATTCCATTAAACAATACTTTTTATATCACACCTCTTGGGCTTGGGCATTGTAGTAAGAGAAGCAGTTATCTACCTAAAGCAGAGTTTTTAACTCAGAGATGTGTTATTTTTCCTTAATATAACGGGGCAGATCCATTCAAAATCAAAAGTCATAAACAGAATTTAAATCATATGCAAGGAGAGGTGGGTAAATACCTGGAAGAGCTATAAATTAATTGTGCTGCAGTGTTCTGCAAGTTTGAAGTCTTCTAAGAAGCCCCTCACTGAGACCTATGTATAAAACAATGCAGTAATCCAAATGTAATAAGACAAGTGACTGTACCAGTAATCTGTAAGCTGAATTTTCTCAGGCTGTTAAAGGCTTTCACTGTTGATGATCTCATTGAAAATAACTCTCAATATCTTTAACTGTTTTTCCAATTGAAAAAAAGTGACTTGAATTGAAATAGTGGTTTCAAAAATATGTTTATGAGAATTCCCCAGTACTAAGAATTTTGTTTTATCATTATTTAATTTCAGTTTGAAAGCATTTGCCCAGCTAGAGACTATGTTGATGCCTTCCTTAATTAACTGAGATATAAAATGTAAAGACGTATCAATAGGTGTGGCAATAGTCACATTCCGTATGTGTTATAGCCCACAGACAGTAGCCAAACAGCTAATTGGGCCCGTCCACAAAGAGTATAGGAGACGAGGGAGATCCCCAAGGGACACCACATTCTGGTACCAATTCAAAAGAAGGGTTCAAATTTCCGTTGACTTGAAATGATCTTTTCTTTAAGAAGCTGCAAACCGTGACATGGAAGCACTGCTGATCTCATTGTTGGATGTAAAGGCAGATTTTGATAAGGGTAGTCACTTCCTCTTAGTTACACTTGATATTTCAGCAGCTTTTGATATGAGAGATCACAATATTTTACTGAGCCATTTGTAATTATTGGTTTGAGTGGATTAGTTTTACGATGGTTTGAAAAATTTTTTTTTTTTTTAAAGTAGGAAATTTTGTGTAGTTAATAATGACTTTTCTCACAGTAAATTGAATATCCAACTGATGTTCCACAGGGGTCTGTTTTGTCAGCAATTTTGTTTCTGTTCCATGTTGACTTTGGAATTGTCTAAATATACAGTATAGGCTCTATGCAGGTGATATTCACTTTATATTTCACATTGATAAACCCAGTAGCTGAGTCTTTTAAAATGTTATACTTGTGTTTGCATTCCATACAACAATTAATGAAAGGTAACCATTTGAAGCTTAATATGATTAAAACTCAAATTTTGTTGCTATCGAGCTATACAGCTGATGACATTCCTCAATATTTTATTATGGATGACGTTAGTATTCTTATTTTAAATGAAATTTGAGGGTACTTCTGGACTCCAGCTTTAACTATGAAAGTGCAAGTTAAAATAATTTAGTAGCGTTTTCTGTAAATTGAAGAGGATAAAGAGGTTGAGAGAGCTTTCCCCAGAATTTTCGCCTTGTTCAGAGTATGATTTTTCTCTCATTTTGATTTATTATAGTGGTCGTCTTATTGGCTTATGCAAAAATTCTTTTAAAGCGTTACAGGTAGCACAGAATGCTACAGCCAGAATCTTAACTGGCTCTTTTTGGTATATCCATCTGTCTCCAGTTTTAAAAAGTTTACATTAGCTTCCGATTGACTATAGAATTAAATATAAAGTTTTATTTTGGGGTTTCAAAGTTTTTAATAATGCTGTTTCTTCTTTTATTGCATCTAGTTTGAGAATTTATCAATCTCCTAGATCAGATCATGATTGGAGGTACCTTCCTTCCATCTTGTTAGACTGGAAAATATTGGAAGTCTATTTTTAGGGTTATTGAACTTACCTTATGGAATACCTTACCTTTTCAGATAAGAGCTCTACAGAGTGTAGATACATTTTAAAAAGAAGATAATTTTTTTGTTTGAGTAGACTTATGGTCAAAACTGAGATATAAGAATTGTTTCCATTGAAATTTTGCTTCCAGATATGAGCATACTGGGTTGAAGAATAGCTTGATGGATATGGGTTTGAAGCAGGTTGATCCAATTGAATTTGTATATGTTTGTCAGTATAATGATGTGTTTTAAACTGTTTTTATAATAATTGTGAATGTTTTAATTGTAACCCGCCAAGGATGTCCAGATTGTGCAGGATATAAATAAATATTATGATGAGCTGTCAACAGATATAAGGTCTGGTTCTCAGAGGACAAGCAAGGCCAGTTGTATTCTCACATTTGGATGATGTTATCCAACAGAGCCCGGTGCATGCCTCTAATCTAACCTAGAACCAGTGGTTTGGGAGAGGTTGACAGATGTACCTTTCCAAGGAGACAATCTTTTTGGGGACAAAGTGGAGGAGGTTGCTGGCCTCATAAGGAAACATATAAAGTCCCACATCCCACCCCCATGCAACACATCTCAAAATCTCTCCACTCCCTGCTGCTACCATCTTACAAATGTTGCATTTTCCCTACCCGCCTTGAACTTAGGTTCCCATCTGATGGAGGCCATTGTGATGATCCATTATGTTATTCACTTAATCTATTATGTCATCCTGTTTTCTATTTAATATCAACCGTACCTTTCTACTCTGGAGTGGCAAATGCCATGAAGGAAAATTGTAAGCCACATTGAGCCTGCAAATAGGTGGGAAAATGTGGGATACAAATGCAGCAAATAATAATAATAATATGGATACCATCCAGTCCCTGTCTCGGCAGCCTACAGCTGCATCCTCCTCTTCTAGAAGGTTTTCGAGTGGGCTTAGGTGACAACCTCACTACTCTCAAAGGGGTAGGTTTTCACAGCCTTCTCGCTCTGCCAAGCAACCCCAGGCCCAGCGTTCCCTGCCTCGGAAGGCCCTGCCAGCTCCTCAGTCAAAGCAAGGGATGAACTTTTGACTGGCTCCAGGAGAACATAGCTGCAGTCCAAGTAACCATCCTATACAGCCTACTGGTAGTGGGGAAGCTGAATTCTTTCCAGCAAAGATGCCCTTTTAACCTCCGACTGGTAGGTACTTCAAATAGTCCGTTTCAGTTATGCCGTGCATTGGCATCAAAGGCCACCAAATGGCTCACTGATAGCATTCTTCATCAGCTCTCGGCACAAGCAGGAACTTGCAGAGGAAATCTCCGCCCTTGTACAGGCCAACGCAGTCAAACACATGCCACCAGGGGAAGAAGGGAAGGGATTCTATTCCATGTATTTCCTTAGCCCCAAAAGATGGGATTTCATCCCATCCTAGACCTAAGGGTCCTGAATAAATTCCTTGCCAATGAAAAGTTCAGGATGATTTCCCTGGGCATCCTACTCCCCATGATTCAGGAAAAAGGTTGACTGTGCTCTGTGGACTTACAGGATGCCTGTACCTACATTTTGATACTTCCCAGTCACAGGAAGTTTCCCAGATTCAGAATAGGGAAACAGCACTACCACTGTCGTGTTCTGCCATTTGGCCTCGTGTCTGCTCCCAGGGTATTCACTTTGCTGAAACTCGAGCAAGACCAAGGAACTATGATCCTAATCGCACCTTACTGACCGAGGCATGTCTGGTTTCCTCTTCTGGAGTTGTCCTTCGAAGATCCATTGAGATTGGAATGTTTTCCGACACTCATCATGCAGAACAAGGGATCCCTTCTGCATCCCAAGCTCCAATCTCTGGCCCTTACTGCTTGGATGTTGAGAGCATAGATTTTGAATCCTTAGATTTGCCAGAGGGTGTCTCTTGCATCTTGCTGACTTCTAGGAAAGACTCCACAAAGAGATGTTACTCATTTAAGTGGAGGAGGTTTGCCTTCTGCTGTGAGGGCAAGAACTTATATACCCTCACTTGACCTACACAAAAACTGCTTGAATACCTCCTGCACTATGTAAGGGTTCATCTCAATGCAATTAGTGCTTAGCTTTCTGCCAACACTTTTCCCCAAACCACTTGCCCATCCTGGCAAGTGTACTGTGTACTTTAGATTTCAAGTGGGCCTTAGCCTTCTATCTGGAGCGGCCTAAAATCCTTTGGCATCTCACACAGCTTTTTGTTTCTTTTGACCCAAACTGAATGGGGGTAGCCATTGGCAAATGCAGACTTTCTCATTGGCTAGCAGATTGCATCTCCTATACTTATATCCGAGCTGGGCTGACTCTAGAGGGTCATGTCAAGGCTTATAATGTCAGAGCCTTGGCTACATTGGTAGGTCACTTGAAGTCAGCTTCCATAGAGGAGATTTGAAAAGCTGCAACATTACTTTCTGTCCACGTATTCACATCTTATTACTGCCTTTAGCAGGATACCCATGACAGTTGGTTTGTTCAGAAAGTCCTGCAGAAATTGTTCAGTGTTTAGAATCCAACTCCAGGTTATTTTGACTTGGTCTTCACTGGACCAAACTTGCTTTCCTTGTACCATCACCATCCAGTTGGATAGGCAGTGCCTTAAAAAGTGGAAGATAAAGGCTCCCGTGAGGATGGATGCAGGTCCTGCCACACCAGCCTACCTCCCTATCCTCGGTGCTGCCTCAAACTCTTCCTCTTTGGCATTCAGACTCTGCAGAGACTTGAGCCCGCATGGTGCAGGAAGTTGGGGAAGTCTCGCAGGACTTCAAACCGAGAGACCCAACTTCCTTTACTGTGTGGCTCAAGTCTCTGTAGAGCCTGATCACCGTACAGGGGAAGAGGAGGAGTTTGAAGTAGCACTGTGAGTAATGGCTGGAGGAGGGCCACATAGAGATTGAGGGCCTAAGAGAAACTTGGTGAAGGCTGGGAAGGAGGGTATGAGAGAGACTGAGAAGGATGAGGGAGATGGACTGGAGGGAGATGGATTGGACCCTGGGTAGAAGAAAGGGGGGGACTGGAAGGAGATGGGCTGGACCCATGGGGAGTAGACAGAAACAGGGACACAGAAGAGATGTGCTGGACAGGACAGATAGGAAACAGGGAAGATGGATAGCATACATGGAGAAAGAAGAAATGCCAAATAGAGAGAAGACCTTGGAAAGGCAGAGAAAAAACAGTCACTGACAAAATCGAATGGAAAAATAAACTGCTTAGACTAGAAAGGTAGAAAAAAATATTTTATTTATTAGGTTTGGGAAATGTGCATCTCTAATATTTTTCATTTCCAGAATGATGGCAAAGAGTGAGTTATTTTAGTTTAGGGGATGGGCAGGGATGGAAGATTACTTGCAGGAGCGGGTTAGATTTCTGTCCCCATGCAGCTCTTTAAAGCTGATTCGATTCCTTCACTGTTCTTTTAATCTTATAAAAGAAGTATGGGAATTTGGGAAGTACATGGTTCAGACTTACAGGCCTATGTGGCCCAGGTAGAAAACAGCAATTATTATAGATGTAGTGCCAGCAACAAGGTGAGAGAAGGGTCGAGGGGCCACACTTAGGGTCAGTGAGGGCCCCTGGGCCTTGCAATTAAGAATACTGTCCTATTGCATAGAACACAGGTCAGGTTGTTGCACCGAGAACACATTTTATATTCTAGGCTAAATGGATAGAAAAATTGCAGTGCTGGTTATTCTCAGCAAATTTGTAGTAGTTTTATTATGTAGCCTAGAAGTAAGATTATGTAATACAAACAGTCTGCCCACCCCTCCCCCACCAAGAGCCCAAAAAGAGTATAAGGTGACACTTTTTATACTGGACTAACTGCATGCATTTTTCCCCCTAGCTTTCCAGAGCTAAAACTCTTCAGGTCAGGGTAAGAGTGATCAAAAGATGTCACTATTAGAATACATAAGTGAATCATTAAAAGCATTCCAAAAATAGTCTGAAGAGGAAAAAGGCAGGAAGGGGTGGGAAATGGATGGGTGATCAAAAGGTGACAAGCGTTAGAGCAGTATGGTTTATAACATATTAGGAAATCCATATCTTTAATTATTTCTTGTTTCAAAGTATCTGATCATTTTAACTTTAAAAAGTCTGATGTTCTTGGGTCGTTTTAAAGTTCTGTTTTAGTATCCTGAGCATTTCAACATTGATATTCTGGTCCTGAAAAGTGCTTCCCTACAAAGGTATCACCTTTATCTGCTTTTGTGACACCTGATCCTTATATCTCTGTGAATTCTTGCTTTATAACATCTGGCATATCCAAAATATCATCCTCCTCCATATTTTCTTCATTAATTTTATGTAGCCTTGGATAATACAAAAGATACTGACCACAGTAATCAGCTTTGCACTAAAACTTTAAACAAACTTAAAATCAGATTCTACAGGAAACATCAAATTATAACTTAACATGCCCAAAGGCACATTCATTTGATACACACATACACTATTCTAGCAAGACTAATTCAGAGTCACATTTAAGTCATCCAGAAAAATGGAAGGTCAAAGGTGGAAAACTGATGGTCAAAGAGCAACATCTATAACAGTGGTTCCTGGAATACCCCTTGCAAGTCAGGTTTTCAGGATATCAACAATGAATATGTATGAACTTAATTTACATACACTACTTCCATTATATGCAAATCTCTTCTTGAAAGGAAAATACTGCTTAAAGTGCCTAAGCTTCCCACACTTAAAATACCCTATTGATGACCTTTGCTGCCTTCTTTCCACCGTGAGAAAATATAGGAATTGCACTGTCCTTATTATAGCAAAAATATTGCAACAGGAAGGAAGTACATAGTGCTCTAAATGTGGGGGACAGCAGAATGTGGCTGATAGTGCAGCATCTACTTTTGACCAGGTGTAGAGCTCTATAGCAGGCTCTTTCTTTAGGCCAGTTTCTCCAGGTGGGTTAGTTTTGTTCATACCTTGATAGGAATGAACCTCACTCTTAATTCAGGGCATAAGAACATAAGTATTGTACTGGGACAGACTGAAGGTCCATCAAGCCCAGCATCCTGTTTCCAACAGTGGCCGTTACAGGTTGCAATACGTTTTATGCTGCTTATCCTAGAAATAAGCAGTGGATTTTCCCCATCCATTTTAATAATGGCTTATGGACTTTTAGGAAGCTATTCAAGCCTTTTTTTAAACCCTGCTAAGCTAACCACTTTTATCACATTCTCTGACAATGAATTCCAGAGTTTAATTACATGTTGAGTGAAGAAATGGGATGGGGGGGGGGGGGCTGTGAGCAAGACCACTGTGTGGGATGTGGGGACTGAGTCAGTGGGTGGGTTCACCTACTTTTAAAAGCCATAATAACTTTAGGGGAAAGTGGAAGGGAAATCCTGGAAAAACAGAAAAATGAGAAAAGTAGAAAAGAAACCTTGGGATCCAAGTGAATTGGAAAAAAAATTGCTCAAGAAGACAAAGGTAGAAAAAAAAGTTTTTTTCTGAATTTATTGAAATATTTCAGCTTTAGGAAATGTGCATTCCTGATACCTTTCATTTCAGTCCCTATGTCTCTAGTATTGCTGTGCATGCAGTGTCTGATTTGAAGCTTTCATTTTTTTCCCTTCATACATCCCGCTCTTTCTTTGGACTATTCAAATAAACATCAAAAAGTGCTCAGTGTGTCACATGCCAATAATAGGGGAAAATCAGGAGGACAAAAACTTCATTACATCACTGTGTTTACTATTGTTTAATACCTTTTTTGCATTTTCTGTGTTTAAACTGATGCTGTAATAAGTAGTTGTATATCACCATGGGCAATCCATAATAAGTATGTATAAATAAATAAATAAATAAGTTAGTTGGTCCAAGTCTGGCTCCTAGATACGAAGAAATTTTGTTGACCCCTGTCTTAAGCCCTGGTTGTGAGAAACAGCAGACCCAAATGAAAGCTCACATTGGCGTCTCTTTCCTGCATCTAAATTTAAAGCATCCATACTAACAAAAATGCCATTAGTGTCTGTTTTCTTTGTATAAAATTAAAACATCCATGCTAACAAAAATTCCCATAGCACACACTGGCATCTGTTTTCTGCATCTAAATAAAAGCATCCAAGCTGAAAATTTTAAAAAAATGTTTAAATTTAAGACACCAATATGTGCTTCACGTTCGGGTTTTACCGTGCACAGGAGCCAAACTTACCATGGACTCTTTTGCGCATGCACTGAGCACAATCCTCCTGACGAACTCCCTAATGCTCAGTGCTGTAAGTGCGCCTATATTTGCATCTCATTAGCATTGAGCATTAGGGCATTGTTTTTCTGCACTGTTACGGTGTTATTCAGAACAGCACTGGAGTTTTGAGCATCAGGGCCTGACTATTTGTTTTTAAATTAAGATGTTTTCGTTGGAACTCTGAAAACTCTGGGCAAATCACTTAACCCTCCATTGCCCCAGGTACAAATAAGTACCTGTATATAATATGTAAGCCGCATTGAACCTGCTATGAGTGGGAAAGCGCGGGGTACAAATGTAAGAAAAATAAAATAGAGATGCGTAATATCTTGCAGTCTCTTAATCCCACTGGCGCTGGTACCAGCGACGCTGAGGGCGCAAGCTCCCCCGGCACCGGGAGAGCCTGGCGCGGCAGCTCCTCCAGGATTCCCGGGAGAATGGCTCGGAGACTCATCTAAAGCCGCTGTCGGGAGAGGCTGGGGGGCCGGTGTAGGCGTCGGTGCCCGAAGCTGCCCGGGTCCAGGAGACGGTGCCGGGGTACCCGACGACCTGTGCATCGGCACCTCTTCAAGAGAGGGGAAGCGCTCTTCCCGGCGTCGACTCTTCTTAGCCGAGTCTCTCGATGCCGCTGAACCTCCGGTCCCCTGCCCCAGGGACGACCGATGACGGTGCTTCTTACCAATCTTCCTCCAGTGCCCGTCATCGGCGCTCCGCGGGACAGAAGAGGAGGAGGTGGAGTTCCCGTGACTTCTTGTGATCGGGTCCGACAGGGTTCGGTCCCGATGGCCCAGGGCGGCGGATCCAGCTGCGGCGGGAATGGGAGGCCCACTCGGCCATTCCCCTTCCGCCTCGGTGGCAGGTCGTTGGGCCAAAGGAACCTGTGCTCCTGGGGTCGATGCCATGCTCAGCGTCAAAGTCTTCGGCATCGGTACCGATACCAAAGTTCCAGCCGTCGACACAGATGCCATCAACGTCGAAGGGCCGGCGCAAGTTCCGAAAAGATGAACCCGAAGAACTTGCCGCGCCACCTGCGTCCGCGTTTTCAAGCCGAGACACAAGGTGCACGCCTTGGAATTATGCTCCAGACCGAGGCACTGGAGACACCAAGCGTGAGGATCGGTTTGCGAGATCTGCCGGCCACACCGACCACACTTATTTAATCTGCTCGGGACCTTCGAGGACATCAACGGAAAAATCGCGTCGGTGAAGTCAAAACCGTCGATGGTGGCGGTAAAAGTACAACACCACAAACAAAAGAAAGAAGTCGGACGTGCGGGACGAAGCGAAATAAAAAGAAAACACTCGAGGATAAGGGATTTTTTTAATGAAAAAAGGGGGCACGTGAACGCGCATAGAAGTAAAAGAAACAGCGGACTAGGCCGCAAAACAGTTTTCCCGGGCTGACACGGAGAGGGATGAAACTGCGTCTCTCTCCAGCGCGGAAAAATAGAAAACTGAGTGGGAGTGGTCGCGCACGGCGGGAAGATGGCTGCGCATGCGCGGTGGATGTGCCCCGCGTGTGGGACCTCCCGCGAGATTTTTCTTCTGGTTCGAGGGGCTGCCGTGGACATCAACCCAGTCGTGAGAACAAGCAGCCTGTTTGTCCTCGGAGAACACCTGCTACAGGTATGTATCATTCGCTATACGGCTTTGTGCCTTACAGCACTGAATCTTTGATTTCTACTGTAGATATTCTCTGTCAGGGGCTTGATCAATGTGACTACTATGATAGACATTTCAACAGTTTTTCAGGTGCATCTCGGCAATACATTTTGCAGTCCCATGGAACTCACTCCAGGGATACTTCAGGGGTCATCTGTCTGCTGTCTTATTACTTTTGTACCCCTTAGTTGGAAATTGAAATTGGGAAATGTACATTATAGAATTTATGCAGGCAATATCGAGTTCTTTTATTTTTTTTTTTGCATTTCATACATCTGAAATAGCAGTGGAGCAGCTATATACTTATATAAACTTCATTTGCCAAATGGCTAAAACAAAATAAGCTGGCCTTAAACATCGATAAAGCGAGGTGAGGGTAGTGACCTAGTCCTATTTGCTTGACATTCCTTTGCAGATTAGTTTAGGGGATCAGATGATCAACATTGTTTAACATGTCCAGAGATTAGGAGTGTGTCCAGATTTGCAACTAATCCTAAAACCCCAGATCCATGCTGTAGTGAAGTTCTCTCCCCCCCCCCCCAGCTGTACTTAATGAATGAGTTGAAACTTATGATTCCACTAGAGGATTTTAGGACATTGCTATGATATAACACCCTTACAAGATTAGATTACTGTAATGTGTTATATCTGGATGTTCATGCCTTGAGCATAAAATCATTGAAAATTGTTCAAGTACGGCTGCCCACTTAGTTACAGGATCTTCTCATTTCTGACATGCTACCCCACTATTAAGCAAGCTGCTTTGGCTTCCAATAGGAGCAAGGATCAGCTTTAAGATTCTGCTTTTGATATACAAAACGTTGTCAAAATGCTTTACATTGTTTGACGACTATCCTGAAAGTTGGCAAACCAGCTAGACCTTTTAAGATCTGTGAGTGCTATGTATTTAACAATCTCAGCCATCAGAAAAATCCATTTTGAATAGACCAGACAGTGTACCTTCTGTTGCTGGTCTGAGAGAATGGAACTGGCTTCGAGCACAGCTCAGGTAAATGACTGATCTAAATATTTTTAGAAAGGAGTTGAAGTCTTTAAAATTTATAAATATCTTCGGGGTTTCAGTGTAGTCCATAGCCTACAATAACTGACAGTGGCAGACAAGGTATTAGTGACATTAGTGACTGGACCTGAGAAGAGTCATGAACATTTGTTCAGGTACTGAGGATTTTTGCCAGTGGCTAGTTTGTCTTGGTGATTTGATTTTTATTTTCTTTCATTCCATCTTGTCTTTATTTATTTTAGTCTCTTGTTGTACTCTTTGAGTATATTACCATGTGATACTGTTCCATTTTTATGTTTTTTAAAATTTTTGTTTTCAATTTGCAATAAAGTTAAACAGTCTCTTCCCTATCATCAAGCCGATCAATCCATAGACTGGTGGGTTGTGTCCATCTACCAGCAGGTGGAGATAGAGAGCAATCTTTTGCCTCCCTATATGTGGTCATGTGCTGTCGGAAATTCCCCAGTATGTTCTCTATCTCAGCAGGTGTGTGGTCACACAGCAGCAGCTCTGGCTAGGTCTCCAAGCCTAATTGTTTAGGTTTTGTTGAGTACCTGGGGTTGAGGGCTCTTCGTGAGCAAGTGCAAACCTGGTGGTGCCAGGTCCCTCCATTTCTCCCCCCTCCCGCTGTCTCCGTTAAAAAAAAAAAAAAAAATTTTAAACGTTCAAAAAGGACGTTCATTTGCAGCTGCTCACTGGAACAAGTCGTCACTGCTCGGAGCAAGAAGCAGGTAATTTTTAACTTTTACTAGTGGGCAGGGGGGGTTCCCCGAACAGTCTCCATGTGGCTATGGCCTCGGATGGCAAGGGCGCGAAAAGATGCTCCCCGGAACGCGTTCGCGCTCCTAGCAGGGAAGCGGGGGGCTCGAAGGTAGAGTTGCCCTTTTTGGGCGTCCTTTCCGAGCCGGGAGAGTTCCCTGTTTTTTTCTCTGGCGCGGCGGCCTTTCCTGCCTTAGGCGCCCATCCCCCGCTGGCCGCCCTCCCGGTCGTGACTGGCCACGCTGCTCGGACGGCGTCTTCTTGGGCCGCCCTCGAGGGGGGAGACATTAACAGCTTGGTCGTCCGTGACTCGGGTAAAAAGTCGGTGAAATTAAAGCGCCATTCTTCCCACGCGGCTCCTTCTCGGAATTTTGCGCTGGACGCCATTTTGGACGCGCAACACGCCTCTCCCCCACTCCTGGGAGCGCAGATGGAGGGCACCTTTAGGGCCGCGGCACAGGCTGCAGAAATGCACAGGCTGGGGGGGTTTCTCCCCTGAGTTCATTTTGCTGATGCATCAGGCCTTTCTTATGCAGAACACTGCCCCTGCTCACCTCTCTGATCGGGGTGATGAAGCCTCTATGCTTAAGCGCCCTCGGGTGGATCTGCCACTCTCAGAGGACTCGGTCTCCTCTGATGTGGATGACGGCAGCGTGTCTGAGTTCTCCCAGAGATCCTTAGCGGACTCTATGGAAGAGACTGATCCGCGCTCGGATGGAGCGGACGACCCCTCTGCAGAGCGGCTTTTTCGCTCAGAGGACTTGCCCAACCTGCTTGTGCAGGCCATGAGCATTTTGAAGATTGCCTCTCCGGAGGAAGGCTCTCTCTCAGCCTCTACTGGCTCCGCCATTATGCTGGGAACGAAGCGCCCGCCTAGAACCTTCCACATTCATGAAGCCATGCAGACCTTAATTTCAGCGCAATGGGATGCCCCTGAGGCAGCCTGAAAGTAGCCAGGGCTATGTCCCGTCTGTACCCCTTACCTAAGGGGGAACGGGAAGCCTTTGTCTGGCCCATGGTAGATTCCTTAATCACTGCTGTGACTAAGAAAACGGCGCTGCCGGTGGAAGGTGGCACTGCCCTGAAGGACGCCCAGGACAGGAGAACGGAGGTGGCCCTAAAGTCGTCCTTTGAGGCGGCCGCTCTGAGTTTGCAAGCCTCGGTTTGCGGCTCCTACGTGGCTAGGGCGTGCCTGACGGTTTTGCAGTGGGCTTCCCCCTCGGACCCTTCCTGGAGGGCGGAATGGCCGACCCTGGAGTCTGGTTTGGCCTACTTGGCAGACTTGCTGTATGATGTTTTGAGAGCCTCGGCCAAGGGTATGGCTCGGACAGTCTCTGCGCGGCGGTGGCTCTGGCTTAAGCACTGGTCTGCTGACCATGCCTCTAAATCTCGCCTAGCCAAGTTGCCTTTTAAAGGCAAGCTGCTCTTTGGGGACGAGCTGGACAAGATTGTGACGGAGCTCGGCAGTCCAAGGGCAAGAGGTTGCCGGAGGTCAGGACTCGGGCCGGCAGTGCCCGTCCTGGTTCCTCTAAGGGCCGATTCCAGGAAGCCCGTCGGTATCGCCCGGGCAAGTCGGCCTCCTCTGGCTCCGCTTCCTTCAAACGGAACTTCTCCCCCAAGCAGCATTCCTTTCGTAGGGACCGCCGTCCCGGAGGTTCGTTCTCTGGCCCGCCCCCAGGGTCGCGTACCCAAGGACGGGGACCTGGTCCATGGCCCAGTGCAGATAGGAGGAAGGTTGTCCTCGTTTCTGGGCGAGAGGACCAGGGTAACTTCAGACGCTTGGGTTCTGGAAGTCATCAGAGACGGCTACAAGCTAGAGTTCTGCCAACCCCTAAGAGACGGGTTTGTAAACTTTCCTTGCAAGTCTCAGGTCAAAGCAGCTGCCGTGCAGCAGACTTTGAGCAACCTGATCCGCCTGGGCGTGGTGGTCCCGGTGCCAGTAGACCAGCTTGGCAAGGGGCGCTACTCCATTTATTTTGTGGTGCCAAAGAAAGAAGGCTCTGCTCGGCCTATTCTCGACCTCAAGGGAGTCAATCAGGCCTTGAAAGTTCGGCACTTCCGGATGGAGACCCTCCGCTCTGTAATAGCTGCGGTGAAAAAGGGAGAATTCCTGGCCTCCCTGGACATCAAGGAAGCTTACCTATATATTCCCATCTGGCCGCCTCATCAGTGCTTTCTGCGCTTTGCAGTGCTGGGCTGACACTTTCAGTTCAGAGCTGTTCGGGTTGGCTACGGCTCCGCGGACCTTCTCCAAAGTAATGGTAGTCATCGCGGCCTTCCTCCGCAAGGAGGGAGTGCAAGTCCATCCCTATCTGGACGACTGGCTGATCCGAGCCCCTTCCTATGCGGAGTGCGGGAGAGCTACAGACAGGGTCATTGCTCTTCTGAGCTCCCTGGGATGGATCATCAACTGGGAGAAAAGCCAGCTGCGCCCGACTCAGTCCCTGGAGTATCTGGGAGTTCGATTCGACAGCCAAGTGGGCAGAGTGTTCCTGCCGGACAACCGGAGCGTCAAGCTTCGGAACCAGGTGGGCCAGTTCCTAGCCTCCTCTACTCTTCGAGCTTGGGACTATATGCAGCTGTTGGGCTCCATGACAGCCACGATGGAGGTAGTGCCCTGGGCCAGGGCTCATATGAGACCACTACAGCGCACTCTTCTGCGGCGGTGGACTCCAGTATCGGAGGATTAAGCCGTACGCCTTCCTTTGGATCCAGCGGTGCGAAAGGCGCTGAGCTGGTGGCTGAGGCCAGGCAAGCTGTCCGCAGGAATGCCTCTTACGACCCCGGAGGGTTGTCGTCACGACGGACGCCTGCTTGACGGGCTGGAGAACCCACTGCCTGGGACGGACAGCGCAGGGGCTTTGGTCTCCTGCAGAGACGAAATTGTCCATCAACCTCCTGGAACTCCGAGCCATTCAGTTGGCGCTTCTAGAGTTTTTCCCAGTACTGGTGCTGAGGCCTGTACGGGTCCTGTCGGACAATGCCACGGCTGTGGCCTATGTCAATTGCCAGGGAGGTACCAGGAGCGCCTCTCTAGCCAAGGAGGCCATGAAGCTATGCCTGTGGGCGGAAGCGAATCTGGAACAGCTGTCGGCGGCCCACATTGCGGGAGTCATGAATGTCAAGGCGGACTTAATCAGTCGCCATACCTTGGATCCCGGAGAGTGGCAACTGTCTGCTCGGGCGTTCTTGGACATCACGAAACGCTGGGGCCGGCCAAGCCTGGATCTGATGGCGTCCTCAGCCAATTGCCAAGTGCCACGTTTTTTCAGCAGAGGACGGGACCCTCGATCTCTGGGAGTCGATGCTCTTCTCCAGCAGTGGCCGGCACAGGAGCTTCTCTAGGTGTTCCCGCCCTGGGCCATGATGGGCAGGGTGCTAGGCCGGGTGGCAAAGCATCCGGGCCGGGTGATCCTGGTGGGTCCGGATTGGCCCAGACGTCCCTGGTATGTGGACTTAGATTCTCGGTGGACGGCCCTCTGCGGCTGCCAGCGGAGCGGGGACTCTTACATCAGGGTCCCGTGGTGATGGAGGATCCCTCCCCCTTTGGTCTTACGGCCTGGCTATTGAGCGGAAGCGGCTGAGGAAGAAGGGCTTCTCAGACAAGGTCATCGCCACTATGCTGAGAGCGAGGAAGCGCTCTACTTTCACCACTTACGCCAGGGTTTGGCGTACCTTTGCGTTGTGGTGCGAGGCAGGCTCTGTATCGCCCTTCACTGCTCCAATATCTTCAGTGTTGGTGTTCCTGCAAGAGGAGCTGGAGAAAGGCCTGTCGCTTAGTTCGCTGAAAGTCCAGGTGGCGGCTCTAGCTTGCTTCAGGGGCCATCTGAAGGGGGCTTCCCTGGCTTCACAGCCGGATGTGGTATGCTTTCTCAAAGGAGTTAATCACCTGTGCCCCCCGCTGCACTCGATAGTGCCTACGTGGAATCTCAATCTGGTGCTACGGACCTTGCAGAAGCCGCCCTTCGAGCCCTTGCCAAGGGCATCACTGAAGGACCTGACGCTGAAAGCAGTCTTCCTGGTGGCTATCACATCAGCCAGAAGAGTTTCCGAGCTCCAGGCGCTCTCGTGTAGAGAACCGTTCCTGCGATTCACTGAGGCAGGAGTATCGATTCGCCCAGTGCCTTCCTTCCTGCCCAAGATTGTTTCTCGATTCCATGTGAATCAGCAGCTTTACCTACTCTCCTTTCGTAGGGAGGATTACCCAGAGGAATACCCTGCGCTCAAATACCTGGATGTTAGACGGGTCATTATCAGATACTTGGAAGTGACCAATGATTTCCGGAGGTCGGATCATCTGTTCGTGCTGTTTGCAGGCCCTCGTAAGGGTCTGCAGGCATCTAAGCCTACGGTGGCACGTTGGGTCAAGGAGACGATCGCGTCAGCTTATGTGGCGGCAGGGAAGATTCCGCCTATTCAGCTGAAGGCACACTCTACTAGAGCACAAGCAGCCTCGTTGGCGGAGTCCAGATCTGTCTCCTTGGAAGAGATTTGCAGAGCGCCTACTTGGTTGTCGGCTTACACCTTCTCACGACATTACCGCTTGGATGTGGCTGCTCAGGCCGAGGCCCAGTTTGGGGCTTCAGTGTTGCGTTCAGGGATTGCCATGTCCCGCCCTGGGTGAGTACTGCTTCGGTACATCCCACCAGTCTATGGATTGATCGGCTTGATGATAGGGAAGGTAAAATTATGTATACCTGATAATTTTCTTTCCCTTAATCATAGCCGATCAATCCATAGCCCCTCCCAGATATCTGTATTGTTTGTGTTCTGGTTATATTTCAGGTTCAAGTTCAGTCTTCATTTTCTGTTCACAAGGACTTCGTGTTCAAGTTCTTCCAATTGAAGTCTCTTCGAGTTGAGACGATTTTGTGTTACAGTGAGCTGCTGCTTCCTCTCCCCCCATTTCGGCGGTGGCTGGATTGATAACTAAATTATGCCGGCGCTCCCTCCCGCTTCGTTCGGCTGTAGGGTAGCTTTGTATTCCTCCCGCTTTGGCGGTGTTAGGGTAAGCCAGCTCCTCCCGCGGTTGCGGTAGCAGGATAAGCCAGTTCCCCCGCGTCGGCGGGTGTGGTTTCCCGCCCACCGTCCCGGCGGTGGTGCGCTGGAATATTTCCCCTCCCCCGCTTCGGCGGTGGCGAGCTGGGCAGAGTGTCCCTTTGTGGGGGTAATTCTCTAAGTGCTGAGTCCTGCAGATGGAGCTTTGATATCGACATACTGGGGAATTTCTGGCAGCACATGACCACATATAGGGAGGCAAAAGATTGCTCTCTATCTCCACCTGCTGGTAGATGGACACAACCCACCAGTCTATGGATTGATCGGCTATGATTAAGGGAAAGACAATTATCAGGTATGATACATAATTTTACCATTCTGCAACAAAGGCTATAGATCCCAATTAACAGTAAACATAAAATACTCTGCTTATGATTATAAAACAAGGTTATACCCTTGGTAACATAAAGGTCTTCACCCCATCAGCGTTCACTCCTTATGCATCCCATACAATCATCCCCAAAATCCTTCACTCTTTACCATCACTCTAGCACTCGTGCTTGTAGAAGAAATACAATGCACCCTGGGTGAGCACTTGGTATTATATATAAACTTATGGTCTACACACTGAAAAAAAAAATCATTCTAAAATATCACAAGTTACATGTTTGTCTAAAAAAAACTCTGTCAAAGATGTATATAATATAGTTTCTAGGCCTTGCATTTAATTTGGGTTGCCTGAATTTGATGCTGAGCCACCTCCCACAACTTCTGTATTCAAAACGAGGTAGGCAAACTTGTGTCCATTGTCCAATGCTGTAAAATTACCTTTTTATTTTTTTTAAACAAGCAATGGATGTATATAAACCTTTGTTTTGGTTTCAAGTTTTTCTGTGCTATCAAGGGCTGCTGAATTCCTAATAATAGGACACTGTAATCCTCATTTGTAAAATACTGGCTATGATTGACAGAGCATATGCCCAGATAGTTAAATTAGCGCACTCCAGAAAAGAATATAGCAGTGTTCCCCTTTCCACCCTACATTTGATACAATTTTCCCCCTCCCACAATCCTAAGATAGCACCATGGGATCGATGCAAAACTTTAAATTGAGTTTCTTGGTCACCTCATAAATGTTAGAAAATAAGTCTGTCCCCAGTCTGTCTATACAGGCCAAGCCCTGGGTACCTTTGATAAACATATACCAGATAGAAAGTTTGTTAAAATAGATGGCATTTTAGAGAAATTTATATCGAAAACACTGCTTCTCCAAGTAGGGCCATATTTACATAGCAAAGCATCATAATAATGCCTTATCTGCAGATATAGTAGCAGATGTGCAGTGAAGCGGTGATATATGCCATTTTTCCCATACTTGTGCAAAGGATGGGAAACCTCCTCCACCTCCTAAGTAGTTCCCAAGTGTTCTACAGCCTTTGGTGTTTCATTTCTGAAAGACAGAAGGGCCCAGTCCCAGTGGCAAACCAACCAAGCATAGAAAAAAGGAGGCTTTATAAGATTTCCCTTGCCATTTCCTTCTTCATTTCCACACAAAGCAGAAGGGTCATAAAACTGATGTAGCTGCTTCGTATCCCCCATCTTCATTTCAGAGGTATGTATCAAGTCCTAGTCAAACAGGGAGCACTATTTTTCCATAAGCTGCTGGAACAAACTTTGCTTTGCCTGTGTGCATGTGTTGTTTCAATCACAATAGAGCCGTCACAGTGTAAAATTGTATTTCTGGCAAGCTGACTCCCAAGTGTTTATCTATAATTAATTTCAAGAAGCTAATATAGGTGGCTTTTGAGCACCAGAGGATGGAATGAAAAAGAAGTTTATTTTTATGCTTCATCCATATGGGCATTGTTTGTATGGGATAAAACAGTTTAGGAAGCATAATCATTTTAACTAGAACCACTTTACCCCACAGGGACAACAGCAGATCTTACCATTGAGTACAGAACTTCTTGATCTTATGGGGAGTTTGCCATAAAGAGTAGGGAACAGAGCATGGTTTGTGTGCCATGAAGAGTGTGTGTGTTTGTGTGGGGGGGCTATATAAGAGAAATTAAGCATCATTGAAAACAAAAGCCTTGAGGTTAGTTTTGAATTGGGCGAGAGATATTTGTAGTCTCAGATGTAGAGGCAATTACTTCAATAAATATGATCCTGATCCTTCTTCAGAGAAAATAGATACTCTCTTTATAACTAGGTATGGAAAGCTGGTATTGACTGGGAGATCTAAGAAGGTGTGAAGGCAGATAACTGAATCAAGTGCTGAGAGAGGTAAATAGGTTCCCCAGAGAACAATGTTTTACATACTTGGAGAAGAAGTATATAGGTGATCCTATGGGAAACAGGAAGCCAGTAGGCTGATTCTTAATAATGGGGTAATATGGTCAAATTTGCCAGCTCTGTTAATAACACAGAGTGCAGTATTCCGTATCAATTGAAGTTGATGGAGGTCTTTTGTCCAGATGCCCCTATGTAGGGAATTACAATAGCCTAGTTGGATGATTACAAGTGAGTGAATAAGAATGTTTAAAGCTAGCGATTGTAGTAGAGATTGTATTGATCCAATTAGACGAAGCCTGTAAGAAGAGTGATGAACTGCCTGCCCTTTTTGTGACTGGAATGTGATATCAGTATCCAGTAAAACCCCAAGAATACATGTGGAGTTGGACTATGTAACTGACCGATTGTATAATTGAATGGGCTGGCTGAGATGCTTGATGGAATGATTAGTAAAAAGAAGCACTTTGGATTTTTCAGGATTAACAACAAGACAACTATCCCTTAACTAGTTTTCTACTAATTGTAGCTTATTGTTAACAGAGATCTCATGATGATTTAGGTGATTTATTGTACAAAGAAGTTGGATGATATCCGCATAGATGAACTATGTAAAGCCGATGGATTGCGCTAGGGTAAAGTGGGGATAAAAAGATATTAAATAGTGTTGGAGGCAAGGGGTAACCTTGAGGTACCACTGATTCCATAGCATATAGAGTGGAGATTATACTTCTACAGTGTACGCTATATTGCGCTATATTGCCTATCTTCTAAATATAATTGAAACCAGCTGTAAACCGTTTTGGTAATGCCAATGTCTTGAATGTGTTGTAATAATATGGTGTGGTTGATTAGATCTTACAGCTGTTTCTGACCTTAAGATAGGAGAAGAACATTCTGAAAGTGATCAAGATGATTATAGATAAAAGTAGTTATGCCGAATAAAGCCGTTACTGTACTGTGATATCACCAGAATCCTGTTTGATGTGGATGTAGTATATTGGTTTTGGTAGTGAAGTCCATAAGTTTCAAATGAACAACTGCTTCTACAATTTTAGCCTGGAATGGTAGATTAGCTATAGGACGGTAATTATTAGGGTCAGATAAGGAATTGGTTAGGGTCTTAGGGTTTTCCTAAATAGTAGTAGTAATATAAGGAAGCAAGGTGGTCAAGAATTTCTTGATGAATAAGGACAGAAGTGGGTCGAGTGGGGCTGTGGTTGTATTTATACTTTTGATGATGCTGCTTAATTCCGCCTGAGAGGGGATTTTGAATTTATCTAAGGAACTTACAAAGAGGGAGAGATTGCTGTGGATGTCAGCACAGTGGATAGCTGAATGTGACAAGTAATACCACTGGGAGAATTAGGAACCATTTTTAAGTTCTTTTTTCCCCTCAAATCTACTATCTATATAAATAATTCGCACCTCCAATGTTCTGAAGCTCACTCCGTGCCAGTGAAGCACTGAAGCCCTGTACTGTTCCTAGGCTAGGCTGTCAGCACCACTCACCCTCACTCATAGACCCGCCCTCAGCCACGCCCCATCCAGACATAATTCACAACTCCAACGTTGTAATGAAGCCGAAAGCCGCGTCTCCAACTTCCATAGTTGTGTAGATCGCTGTTTCCCCATGAGTGTGTGCCCCGCCCTCACGTCACAACGTTATGACGTCGAGGGCGGAGCACTGACACTCATCCAATAGCATCGCTCACACGACTGAGAGGAGGCAGACGAATGCAATGCCACGTCAGTAGCAGCCCCCTCCGACTGACGTCACCTTCCAAGAATGACCTCCATATCAGACCCTGGTGGAAAAAACCCGAAAAGAAAGCTCACAGTCATCCAACTGGCCCCAAACTGCCTCGCACACATTTCCACTACCTTCCCAGTGCGCTGAACAATGGAGAAACGGAACAGAGGGAGGAGACGATCGCAAGGTTAAATGCCTGTTCCCTGTCTTTCCCCAGCTTCTCTCTGTCACACACACTGTAGGAGGCCTGCACCTCGGATGGAAATCACGCCAGAGGGGTCCAGGGGTCTGGAAATCGGAAGGAGAGGGTCTGGAAATCGGAGGGAGGGAGCCAGGGGGTCTGGAACGCGGGGGGAGGGGGAAATCTGGAACTCGGTGGAGGACAGGGGTTTGGAACTTGGGTGAGGGGGGTGTGCAACTCGGAGGAGAGGGGAGGACAGGACGAGAGGGGAGGGGAGGGGAAGGGAATGCACCACCTGTACAAAAACTAGAAAAAACAAAGCGGGGGGACGCCCTGGAACTCGGGGGGGGGGGGGGGGAACCACGACCCTGGAACACGGAGGAAGGGAAGACACTGGAACTGGGAGGGACGGGGGGGGGGGGGGGGGGGGGGGGGCCCTGGCACACACTCTCACACACACACTCTCTCTCACACAGAAACATTCGCACCCAGTCTCAATTTCTCTCTGTCACACACACACACGCATATTCACTCTCTCTCTCTCTCTCTCACAGTCACTCTCTCAAACATACACACTCCGACGAAACCCTTGCTAGCGCCCGTTTCATTTCTCTCAGAAACGGGCCTCTTTTCCTAGTTTTTATATAAAAGAAAGTCTACAAGGGCTTGAGCCAGAGGCGATGACTCAGGAGTGTCAGTATGAAAAATAGTGGGAACTTTGTAAGTTTTATAAAGAACTGCAGTGTTGGGAGCTTTGATAATTTTAGCAGTGCAGTGGGCTTTTTTTTATATGAATGGGCAGTACTTTTAAAATTGACCGGTGTAGAAAGAGGGATAGTGATGCCATCGTCTTTCAGCCTGACAGAGTTGTATCTTAAATTGGCATAGCTCTTCAGTATACCAGACTGTGTATTAAGTGAATAGTGCAGGAAGTGAGGGGTGCAATGAGATTATAAGCCGTTTTGAGAGATATGTTCCGGTGAGCAACCTGATCTTCAAGTGGCAATGGAGCGAAAGAACCAAGTTCCAATGATGAATGTTGGATGAGAGTGGCTGAAGTAATTTTATGTAAATCACGGGAGTAGATGGTTTTATTAGAAGGCATTACTTGCGTTTTGGGGAACAGACAAAATAATAGAATGGTCTGTCCAGGGTAGGGAGTGTAATGCTGTAATGGTCTGTCCAGGGTAGGGAGTATAGTGCTGTTAGTTGGAGCGAGTAAGTATGGATTGGTGAGGTAAGAGTAAGATCCAGTATGTGTCTTCCACTGTGTGTAGGGGTCTGTACAGTTTGGACAAAGCTAAGATCTGAAAGGAGAGAAATAAGATCTTCAGTATAGGGAGAAGTCGGGTCGTCGTGTGTGTTAAAATCTCCCAGGATAATAGGATATTGGGAAGCAAGACAATGATGACTTAAATTCTGCAGCTGGTCATAGGAGGCTGTGGTTGGGGGAGGGGGTGATAAGCAATAGATCTAAGGGAGGGGAAGTATTGCTATTGAATTACTTGAAAAGTGAGAAGTGCACTGCCTGTCTGAATAGATAAATCAGTGACCATCTACCCTTCCGGAATCTCCTAAAAACTCACCTCTTCAAGCAAGCCTACCCAAATGACCTGACTTAATCCATGAGACCATCCCATAACACCCCTTCCTCCTTTACCTCTACCTCCCCTATCATTTTACTTATCCTAACCTATTCTAAGCAACCACATCTTACCCCTACCATTCTACAGCCATATTCCTTCTGTGATACTTTGTAACCCATACTATGTAAGCCGCACTGAACCTGCTATTGAGCGGGAAAGAGCGGGGTATAAATGTAACAAATAAATAAATGCTACACCTCCACCTCTACGGTGAGCATGATTCTGAAAGTGGTAACAATAGCCAGGTGGGGTGGCCTGATTTAAGTAAGACACATCTGTGTCCGTTAGCCAGTTCTTGGTTAGGCAGGAAACCTTGAGGTTGTGTAATATGAGATCTCGTATTAGGAAATATTTTCCCCGCAGGGAGCAGCAACTGAGGAGCCCTGTAGGTATTGGACAGGAACTTGATTTTGGGTGTTGAGTGTTGACCAAGTTAAGGATAGGGTCGAGTACTAACTGCTTTACTTGCGTTCCGGAAGGGGTCATTTTGTAGGAGAAAGGACAGCAGCCCCAGAAAACTGGAATGTGGTGACTGGAGCACATAATGGAAGATAGCAATAAAAGTATGACAATGGGCTGGGATAGCATTGCACCTATCCTCTTTAAGGCTATATTTTGGTGCACACTCAGGAGCACATCATGCTCCTTATGTGTGCTCCTTCAGCATGCAGACTAGTAGACAGGTATGCACCACTAGTAGACTTTGTTAAAAAGCAGTGGTACTGATAAATCACATATGAGGGCAGCTATTGCTGCAATTCTAATGCTGGGTTACCTGGGCAAGTCTGGAAGACGGAGAGTAGGTAGACAATCAGGTACAGCAGACAGACAGCAAGTGTAGCTGCTAGTAGGCTTGGTACAAAAAGCAGTGGTACCAAGACATCACTTTAGGGAAGACGGGGGAGTAAGGCAACCCCATAAGGAGGAGAGAATGGGGGCAGAGCATGGTGAGTATGTCATGAGGAAGGAAGAAGGGTCGGAGCATAGTGTGTGTGCCATGGAAAGGAAGGGGCAGAGCCAAGTGAGTGTGTCATTGGTTTGGTGGGAGAGAGAATTAGAGATGGGGTTATTGTATAGGAGTAGCCTAGTGGTTAGAGCACTGGACTTGATATTCAGAGGTGGCTGGTTAAAATCACACTGCTGCTTCTTGTGATCTTGGGCAAGTCACCTAACTCTCTATTGTCTCAAGTACAAAGATAGATTATGAGCCCTCTTGGGACAGGGAAATACCCAGTGTACCTGAATGTAACTCACCTTGAACTACTACTGAAAAAGGTGTGAGCCAAATTCAAATAAATAAAATAAATAAAAATATGGGAGAAGATTTTGGGGGTTTGAGGGCAAGAGAACTGTAGTTGGAGTGACAGATGGAACAGGGGAAGTTGGAACCTGAGGAGTGAACTTAAGAGCACTGTTTCAAAACTTACTCAGGGCTAGATGCAGTAAACTTAACGAGCCAGCAACATGGTTTTTAAGCTGCTTCTAGCCAGTTTAACGCGCAAGTAGTAAACTGGGACAGGCACAAAAGGGTTCTCCGAGCCATTTTCCTGTCACAGTAGCAGCTAAAGAAAACAGAATGCAAATGGTCTACAGGTTATTATAATGAGCTAGTTACCAGATGCACAGCCTTTTTCCGACTCCATGCGCTGTGGAAAACCTAACAGGAGGTCTGCACCTCTCGTTGGGGTTGCTGAGTGGGAGTCATGCAGAGGAGGACGCCCATTTATTTTATTGCATTTGTATCCCACATTTTCCCACCTATTTGCGGGCTCAGTGTGGCTTCACAAAAACCATCCAAGTGCTCCTCAGGGATGTCCTTTTTTTTTTTTCCCCTAGAGTGAAGGATGTCCAAATGCCTAACAATTGGATGTCCTTCACAAAAAAAAAAAAGTTATGTTTTGTTTCAGCACTAAATTGCTGTCTATCTCGGTTGATAACACCCTCATTGTCCCCGTCTCATCTGCCCGCAACCTCGGTGTCATCTTCGACTCCTCCCTCTCCTCTGCGCACATCCAGCAGATAGCCAAGACCTGTCGCTTCTTCCTTTATAACATTAGCAACTTACTCCTCACTGGTCTCCCACTTAGCCACCTATCCCCCCTTCAGTCCATTCAGAACTCTGCTGCACGTCTTATCTTCTGCCTGAACCGATACACTCATACCACCCCTCTCCTCAAGTCACTTCATTGGCTTCCGATCAGGTACTGCATTCAATTCAAGCTTCTGCTACTAACCTACAAATGTACTCGATCTGCAGCCCCTCCTTACCTCTCAACCCTCATCTCCCCTTACGTTCCTACCCGTAACCTCCGCTCTCAAGACAAATCCCTCCTTTCAGTACCCTTCTCCACCACCGCCAACTCCAGACTCCGCCCTTTTTGCCTCGCCTCACCCCACGCGTGGAACAAACTCCCCGAGCCCATACGTCAGGCTCCCTCCCTGCCCATCTTCAAATCTTTGCTTAAAGCCCACCTCTTCAATGTCGCCTTCGGCACCTAACCTCTTCACCTCTGCCCAGAAAATCTAGACTACCCAACTTGACATTTCGTTCTTTAGATTTGTAAGCTCCTTTGAGCAGGGACCGTCCTTCTTTGTTTATTTTGTACAGCGCTGCGTAACCTTAGTAGCGCTCTAGAAATGTTAAGTAGTAGTAGTAGTAGTAGTCTGGTTTTCTTTTCATGTGCTGATTTCCTTGTAGCAGAACATCTCTGACCTCTTTCCCCCCAGGCATTTTTCTGCAGTCACAGTAGGGAGCTCCCTACAAAATCAAAGGCAAAAGCATTTAAAGCCTCCCAAGAGCCCCTGCACCACCCACTCTACCAATTAGTGTATCTGGAGATTGTCCCTGACCAGAGTCCTTGTCTGATGTGTTTTTCTTACATGCCTGAAATGACCACAGCCATGGAGGTTCTCTCAACATTCTCCTCATCCCCTCCAAGATTGTTTTCAGCTTGCGTTCCCCCCCCCCCTCCAAGATCGGGACCTGCGAGGACGTCCAAATCAAAACTATTTGGACGTCCCTCCCTCCAGGTCTTACCCAATCACAGGCGTGTTTAGCTGATACCGGTGACAGCTAAACATGCTGTGATTGGCTGAGAAAGACCTGGAGGGAGGGACGTTTAAATAGTTTTGTTTATGGACGTCCTCGCACGTCCCGATCCTGGGGGGGGGGGGGGCGCAAGCTGAAAACAACCTTGGAGGGGACGAGAGAATGTTGAGAGAATCTCCATGGCTGTGGTCATTTCAGGCACATAAGAAAAACATGTTAGAGAAGGACGCCCATCACAAGAGCTGAAGGAAAATGTTCAGTGCTCGTCTTTGGCATGCAGAGCAGCCAGCAAAATGATTGGCTGCTCTGCGCATGCTCAGCTGGCTGACTGGAAGGAAGGAAATCATGAGCAAATGAGCTAACAGCGAGCAGGTCATTTGCATGCGATTTCCTTCATGCATGCCCTTTCCTTACCGATTCGCTAAGGGATCGGTATGGAAAGGGCTCTTTACTTGGGGTTAGTGCATCTGGCCCTCAGTCCATGAGCTATGTGGTTAATTACATTCATCAAGGCAAAATTCATTTACTGTAGCTTATTCATGTGCCGTAGCTCACTAAGTCCATGAGTTTTGGCACAGGAATAAGCTACAGTAAACTAATCTTTCATTGAAGAATGAAATTAATTGCATGTAAGTATTTCCATATTGGGACAGACCAAAGGCCCATCAAGCCCAGCATCCTGTTTCCAGCAGTGGCCAATTCAGGTCACAAATACCTGGCAAGATCCCAAAAAAGTACAAAACATTTTATACTGCTTATCCCAGAAATAAGCAGTGGATTTTCCCCAAGTCCATTTTAATAATGGTCTATGGACTTTTCCTTTAGGAAGCTGTCCAAACCTTTTTTAAACCCCGCTAAGCTAACCACCTTTACCATATTCTCTGGCAATGAATTCCAGAGTTTAATTACACATTGAGTGAAGAAAAAGTTTCTTCGATTCGTTTTAAATTTACTACTTTGTAGCTTCATTGAATGCCCCCTAGCCGTAGTATTTTTGGAAAGAGTAAACATATGCTTCACGTCTACCCTTTCCACTCCACTCATTATTTTATAGACCTCTATCATATCTCCCCTCAGCAGTCTTTTCTCCAAGCTGAAGAGCCCTAGCCGCTTTAGCCTTTCCTCATAGGGAAGTCATCCCATACCCTTTATAATTTTTGTTGCCCTTCTCTGCACCTTTTCTAATTCCACTATATCTTTTTTGAGATGCGGCGACCAGAATTGAACACAATATTCGAGGTGTGGACTGAGTTTTGGAAAAGTGCTCTTCAATTTCAGGCCTTAAGATGGGGAAATTCTGTGCAGATACACTACCAATAATCATGTAGAATTTAGCAGAATTCTCCTGGAGTATATGTTGAGTGAACAAATATTTTCTCCAGTTTGTTCTGAATGTAATATCTAGTAACGTCATTGTGTGTCCCCTTCCCACCAAAAAAAAGGTCCTTGTACTTTTGGAAAGTGTAAACAACGATTCACAGGTCTTGTCAGACAAATTAGGTTAATTTCTTTGACTGGGTGACCAGAGTGTTGGATTGAGGGAGAGTGCTAGATATGGTGTATTTAGGTTTTAGCAAAGAGTTTGGCATGGTTCTGCATAGAGAACTAATAAATAAACGGAGTGCCCTCGGTATGAGCACTAAAGTGACTGACTGGGTTAGGAACTGGTTGAGTGGAAGACAACACAGGGTAATGTTAAATGGAGCTCATCCTATGGAAAAGGATGCTACCAGTGGTGTGTTGGAAGGTTCAGTTCTTGGGCCGGTTCTTTTTAACATTTTTGTAAGTGATATTACTGAAGGGCTGTATGGTAAGGTTTGCCTCTTTTCAGATGGTACCAAAATCTGGAATAGGGTAGACTCCCATGATGGTGTGGATAACATGAGGAAGTGCTTAGCAAAGCTAGAGGAATGGTCTGGAATTTGGAAGCTTAGATTTAATGCTAAAACATGTATCATGCTTTTGGGCTTCAAAAACTTGAGGGAACGGTACAGTTTAGGGGGTGAATAACTTTTGTGCATGAAAGAGGAGTAGGACTTGGGTGTGATCGTATGTGATGATAAGGTGGCCAAACAGGTAGAAAAGGTGACTGCGAAAGGTAGAAGGATGCTTGGGTACATAGGTGAGGACTGGCCAGTAGGAAAAAAGGAGGCGATGATACTCCTGTATAACACGCTGGTGAGACCTCATTTAGAATGATGTACAATTCTGGAGACCACACCTTCAAAAGATATAAACAAGATGGAGTCGATCCAGAAGGCTGCTACTAAAATGGTCAGTGGTCTTCATCACAAAGTGTATAAGAACATATTTATTTATTTATTTATTTTATTTGTTACATTTGTATCCTACATTTTCCTACCTTTTTGCAGGTTCAATGTGGCTTACATAATACCGTGAAGGCATTCGCTAACACTGGTAGAGAAACAAATACAATAAGGTGTTGTGGTCAAATAAGGTTCATGTGTACAGACACATTAAGGAATCATGAAGACGAACAGAAGAGTTAGTTTATGACCATTACGAGCTTTGGTTTCATTGTGTTGCAGGGTTCAGGCATTTAAGTTGGGTCGGTAGGGTATGCCTTTTTGAACATGTTGGTTTTTAATAGTTTTTGGAAGTTTAGATAGTTATACGTTGTTTTCACGGCTTTTGGTAGTGCGTTCCACAATTGTGTGCTTATGTAGGAGAAGCTGAATGCATATGTTGATTTGTATTTGAGTCCTTTGCAGTTTGGGTAGTGGAGATTTAGGTATGCTCGTGTTGATCTGATTGTGTTTCTGATTGCTAGGTCTATGAGGTCGGTCATGTATCCCAGGGCTTCGCCATAGATAATTCTGTGAACCAGGGTGCAGATTTTGAAAGCAATATGTTCTTTTATTGGGAGCCAGTGCAGTTTTTCTCGGAGGGGTTTAGCGCTTTCGAATTGCGTTTTTCCAAATATGAGCCTGGCTGCCGTGTTTTGAGCAGTCTGAAATTTTTTAATGAGTTGTTCTTTGCATCCTGCATAGATTCCGTTGCAGTAGTCAGCATGGCCTAGTACCATTGATTGTATCAGATTATGAAATGTTTCCCTGGGGAAGAATGGTTTCATGCGTTTGAGTTTCCACATTGAGTGGAACATTTTCTTAGTTGTAGATTTCACTTGGCTCTCAAGTGTAAGGTTTCGGTTGATTGTGACGCCGAGGATTTTCAGGCTATCTGAGATAGGGAGGGTGTAATTCAGGGTGTTTATATTTGTGGATTTGTACGTATTGTGTTGGGATGAGAGGATAAGGCAGTGTGTTTTTTCTGTATTGAGTTTTAATGTATTAGCCCATGAGTTCATTATGTTCATGCTGAGTTTGATTTAGTTCGTGATTTTTGTCAGGTCATGTTTGTAAGGAATATATATTGTGATATCGTCTGCGTAGACGAATGGGTTGAGGCCTTGATTGGATAAGGACTTGGCTAGTGGGGTCATCAGAACAGGATCGGTGATAGTGGTGATCCTTGAGGTACTCCGCAGTCTGCTTTCCACGGTGATGATATTTTTGAATTTGATTTCACTTGGTATGTTCTGGTGGTTAGGAAACCCTTGATCCAGCTGAGCATGTTTCCACCTGTCCCGAAGTAGTCTAGGAATCGTAATAATATATTGTGGTTTACCATGTCGAATGCACTAGACATGTCGAATTGGAAGAGAAGTATTCTTTTACCTGTTGCTATTTCCTGCTTGAATTTGGCTAAGAGAGTAAGTAGTACTGTTTCGGTACTGTGGAGGGGGTGAAATCCTGATTGTGATTCGTGTAAAATTGAGTATTTGTCTATGTAATCATTAAGTTGTTTGGTTACCGTGCTTTCCATCAATTTGACAGCCAATGGGATAGATGCTACTGGGCGGTAGTTTGTAAGTTCATTTGTTTTTTTTCTTGGTATCTTTTGGTATTGGGGTGAGTAGGATGTTGCCTTTTTCCTTAGGGAAGAAGCCTTGTTGGAGCATGTAGTTTAGGTGGGATGTGAGGTCCGCTATGAAGCGGTCATGGGTGGATTTTATAAGGTAGCTGGGGCAGGTATCCAATTTGCAGTGAGTCTTGGAGAACCTATAAATCGCCTGGGTAACTGTTTCGGCGGGGAGAAGAGCGAAGTTAGTGCAGATTCGGTCTGCTGGGTATTTTCCAGTAGTTGGGTCCAGACCGGTGATGAAGTTTTCAATATCAGTAATGTCCTGGGGTAGTGTTTTGCATAGGTTTACAATTTTTTCGTTGAAGTATTTGGCGAGTTTATCTGCAGATGGGATGTCTGTATTGGTTGTGGTGACTGGGGTTCTGTCTGGTAATTTATTAACGAGTTGCTATAGTTTCTTCGTGTCTTTGTAATCTGGGCCTATTTTAGTTTTGTAGTAGGACCTTTTAGTCTGTCTTATTGCATATTTGTATTTTCTTTGTGTTTGTTTCCATGCATTGAGTGTATGTTCATTGATTTTTTTTTTTCATGCTTGTTTAGGTTTCCTGGATTGTGTTTTTAGTTTTTTCTATTCGTCATTGAACCATGGTATTGAGTTATGTCTTCGAGAGGTTCTTGTTCGTAGGGGTGCTAATTCATCTAGTATGCTTTCGCATCTTTTAGCCCAGTCAAAGAGGTAGTGTATGGAGTGTATATGAGTCACTAAGCATCCGCCTACACTGTGAGTTCTGTGCACAACTAACCCACAGTCTGTATGGCCTGCCTGATGACTAGATAGCCTATTCCTGCAGACTCTTTACAGCCCACAGCCTATATTTCCTGCCCTACCATGTCATTAAGCAAGTTTGTAGTGTGGGCAGCTAGCCAAGGAGTATATAATATAATTCTTTCGGTTTCACAGAGATATGTACAGTTAACACTCAGACATTTAGCATAGGTAATAAATAGCTTTCATTTGCATACGGGGGAGTGCAGTTTTCAGGTATCGGGAATACAGCATATTAGTAACAGCAAACTTCAAAGTCCATTCTGCCCATTCTTGGAACTCCTGAAGGGTGGTCTTGCATTAAAAGTCAGTAAGCCAGGAAGCTAGGAAAAAGGAGCTAACTTCCACATAGCTAGTTTTCTGCAGTTCCCATCAGGACAGACTTAAAGATCTCAATGTATGTACTTTGGAAGAAAGACAGGAGAGGGGAAATATGATAGACATTTAAATATTTTTGCGGTAAATCACTTGTGACAGAAAACGTTTTTTAAACTTAGGTAGTTATGTCTGGTAAGAGCTTATTTTGACCAGTCTACTTTTGCCTTATTAGTCCAGATGTTCATTCTCTGTCATGTAGACTATTGTAATGTCCTGTATTTGGGTCTGTCATCTAAGTTAATGGATCAATTTAATGAAAATGCTGCTTCTTGACTGATTTGCAAGTTAAAGAAGTTTGATAAGGTCACTTGTTTGTTGACATTAAACTGGCTTTCCCCACACGTAAGCGAGTGATATTTAAATCTGCTTCTTTGTTGTTTCAGGTAATATATGGGTTCACTTTGGAGCCGTTGATTAATATTTTTAAGGATTTCATATTTGACCATTTGGTGTGATTACAATTATCTCTGGTATTTCACACCACAAATTCTAGAGGCGTTCATTTTATTTTAAGGATTTTTAATTCCTTGTTTTCTTTTGCTGTAGTCCCATTATGGAAGTTATTACCTGCTAAAGTGAGATTAGAAACTTCGTATTTTGTTTTGTATTTGATAACTGTTATGTCCAATGTTTGTTGTTTTATCAAACTTCTGTATTTTATTTGCATTTTAACTGATGATTTATTTATTTATTTATTTGTAGACCATGGTGAAACCATCTGGGGCAACAGCGGTATATAAAAAATATATTGATAAATACACAGGAGGCGGGTCTCTAAAAGGAAGCTCTGGAATGAGGGGGCATAGGATGAAGGTGAAAGGGGATAGACTCGGAAGTCATCTAAGGAAATACTTCATGGAAAGAGTGGTGAATTTGTGGAACGGTCTCCCGGTGGAAGTGGTGTTGATGAAAACAGTGTCTGAATTCAAGAGAGCTTGGGATAAATACATAGGATCTCTAAGGGAATGATAGGGAGAATAGATGGCATGGATGGGCAGACAGACTGGTTAGGCCTTTTTCTCTGTTTCTATGTTTATTCACATCTCTGTTGCAGGCCACTTAATATTTTATAGACCTCTATCATACTGTATATCCCCTTAGTCATCTGTCCCCATTCCTTATAGGGAAGTCGTTCCATCCTCTTAATTGCTGTGGTAACACTTCTCTGTATCTTTTCTAATTCATCTTTATTATATTATTTTATTTATTTATTTTTCAAGATGTGATCACAATATTCAAGGTGTGGTTGCATCTTAGAATGAAACAAAGCTGTTATAATATCTGTTCTGCATTTTATGATTCCTATCATTCTATTTGTTCTCTTTGCTGCTGCACACTGAGCAAAGGATTTCAATGTATCATCGATGATACCTACATGTAGCTAAGGTTTTGAGTTGCTCTTCCCTACATGCATCAATTTGCACTTCTTCACATTAAATTTCATCTGCCAATTGGATACCTACAGGCTTATTTTCGAAAGAGAAGGGCGTCCATCTTTCGACACAAATCGCAAGATGGGCGTCCTCACAGGGTCGCCCAAATCGGCGTAATCGAAAGCCAGTTTTGGGCGTCCTCAGCTACTTTCTGTAACGGGGACGACCAAAGTTCACGGGAGCGTGTCGGAGGCATAGCGAAGGCGGGACTGGGTTGTACCTATCACGTGGGCGTCCTCGACCGATAATGGAAAAAAGAAGGGCGTCCCTGACGAACACTTGGACAACTTTATCTGGTCCTTTTTTTTCTTATGACCAAGCCACAAAAATATGCCCTAAATGACCAGATGACCACTGGAGGGAATCGGGGATGACCTCCCCTTACTCCCCCAGTGGTCACTAACCCCCTTCCACCCTCAAAAAAAATTAAAAAAAATATTTTTTCCAGCCTCTATGCCAGCCTCAAATATCATACCCAGCTCCATGACAGCAGTATGCAGGTCCCTGGAGCAGTTTTAGTGGGTGCAGTGCACTTCAGGCAGATAGACCCAGGCCCCCACCTGTTACACTTGTGGTGGTAAATGTGAGCCCTCCAAACCCCACCACAAACCTACTGTACCCACATCTAGGTGCCCCCCTTCACCCATAAGGGCTATGGTAGTGGTGTACAGTTGTGGGGAGTGGGTTTTGGGGGGGTGGTTGGGGGTTCAGCACACAAGTTAAGGGAGCTATGCACCTGGGAGCAATTTGTGTAGTCCACTGCAGTGCCCCCTAGGGTGCCCAGTTGGTGTCTTAGCATGTCAGGGGGACCAGTGCACTACGAATGCTGGCTCCTCCCACGACCAAATGCCTTGGATTTGATCGTTTCTGAGATGGGCGTCCTCAGTTTCCATTATCGCCGAAAATCAGGGACGACCATCTCTAAGATCGACCTAAATTTCGCGATTTGGGTGTACTTGACCATATTATAATGGGATAATATGGGTTTCCCCGCCCCTTTGCCGGGACGTCCTCAGGAAAACTTGGGCGCCCCTTTCGATTATGCCCCTCCATGTCTCCCAAGTCTTTAAGGTCTTCTCACAATTTCTTACAGTCCTCTTGTGGTTTAACAACTTTGAATAATTTTGTGTCATCAGCATGTGTGATCACCTTGTTCATTATTCCTATTTCCAGGTCATTTATAAATATATTAAAAAGCACTGGTCCCAGCTCAGATCCCTGGGGAACCCCACAGTTTACCCTTCTCCAATGAGAATATTTCCAAGACATTGAACACAGTGCCCAGTATCCTGTTGCAGCTTAATGGTAGATTCAGTGGCAAGAATTGTGAAAATCTGTAGGAAAGTGACCAAATTTTTGTGTCAGTTTTACAAATTTTAACGTAAAATACAAGATAAAAAAAAAAGTTTGAGTCGAGTCGGGCACGGCTTCAGACACAGGTTCATGAACTTGTGTCTGACACCGATGGTGAGGCCTCGTGGGAGGAGGAGGAGGACATCAGATATTTCTCTGACGAAGAGTCTGATGGTCTTCCTTCTGATCCCACTCCCTCCCCTGAAAGGCAGCTTTCTCCTCCCGAGAGTCTGTCTTTTGCGGCCTTTGTCCGGGAGATGTCTACGGCCATCCCCTTCCCGGTGGTCGTGGAGGATGAGCCCAGGGCTGAAATGTTTGAGCTCTTGGACTATCCTTCTCCACCTAAGGAAGCGTCCACAGTACCCATGCATCATGTCCTAAAAAAGACATTGCTGGCGAACTGGACCAAGCCTTTAACTAATCCCCACATTCCCAAGAAGATCGAGTCCCAGTACCGGATCCATGGGGACCCAGAGCTGATGCGCACTCAGTTGCCTCACGACTCTGGTGTGGTGGATCTGGCCCTAAAGATGGCTAAGAGTTCTAGGGAGCATGCTTCGGCGCCCCCGGGCAAGGACTCTAGAACCTCAAGTAAATACATGTTGAAATTAAGTTCTGCCTACCATTCTTCTATGCTCGTGGCCAAAATTCAGTCTTACCAGCTCTACACGAGCATCCATATGCGGAACAATGTGCGGCAGTTGGCGGGTTTGGTGGACAAGCTCCCTCCTGAGCAAGCCAAGCCATTTCAGGAGGTGGTCAGGCAGCTGAAGGCGTGTAGAAAATTCCTGGCCAGAGGGGTATATGATACCTTTGATGTTGCGTCCAGGGCCGCTGCTCAAGGTGTGGTGATGCGCAGATTCTCATGGCTGCGTGCCTCCGACCTGGAGAATAGGATCCAGCAGCGGATTGCGGACTCCCCTTGCCGAGCGGACAATATTTTTGGAGAGAAAGTCGAACAGGTGGTAGAACAGCTCCACCAGCGGGATACCGCTTTCGACAAGTTCTCCCGCCGGCAGCCTTCAGCATCTACCTCCTCAAGTAGACGTTTTTATGGGGGAAGGAAGACTGTTCCCTACTCTTCTGGCAAGTGTAGGTACAATCCTCCTTCTCGACAGCCTGCGGCCCAGGCTAAGCCCCAGCACGCTCGCTCTCGTCAGCAGCGTGCGCCTCAGCAAGGCCCCTCGGCCCCCCAGCAAAAGCAGGGGGTGAGCTTTTGACTGGCTCCAGCAGAGCATAGCCGACATCAACGTGTCCGTGCCGGGTGATCTGCCGGTTGGGGGGAGGTTGAAAGTTTTTCACCAAAGGTGGCCCCTTGTAACCTCCGACCGTTGGGTTCTTCAAATAGTCCGGCAAGGATACACCCTCAATTTGGCCGCAAAACCTCCAAATTGCCCACCAGGAGCTCAATCCTACAGCTTCCAGCACAAGCAGGTATTTGCAGAGGAACTCTCCGCCCTTCTCAGCGCCAATGCGGTCAAGCCCGTGCCATCCGGGCAAGAAGGGCTGGGATTCTATTCCAGGTACTTCCTTGTGGAAAAGAAAACAGGGGGGATGCGTCCCATCCTAGACCTAAGGGCCCTGAACAAATATCTGGTCAAGGAAAAGTTCAGGATGCTTTCCCTGGGCACCCTTCTTCCCATGATTCAGGAAAACGATTGGCTATGCTCTCTGGACTTGAAGGACGCCTACACGCATATCCCGATACTGCCAGCTCACAGGTAGTATCTGCGATTTCAGCTGGGCACACGTCACTTCCAGTACTGTGTGCTACCCTTTGGGCTCGCCTCTGCGCCCAAAGTGTTCACGAAGTGCCTGGCTGTAGTAGCAGCGGCGCTTCGCAGGCTGGGAGTGCACGTGTTCCCCTATCTTGACGATTGGCTGGTGAAGAACACATCCGAGGCAGGAGCTCTACAGTCCATGCAGATGACTATTCGCCTTCTGGAGCTACTGGGGTTTGTGATAAATTATCCAAAGTCCCACCTTCTCCCAGTGCAAAGACTCGAATTCATAGGAGCTCTGCTGGATTCTCGGACGGCTCGTGCCTATCTCCCAGAGACAACAACTTGTTGTCCCTTGTCTCTCGGGTGCGAGCGTCCCAGCAGATCACAGCTCGGCAGATGTTGAGATTGCTGGGCCACATGGCCTCCACAGTCCATGTGACTCCCATGGCCTGCCTTCACATGCAGTCTGCTCAATGGACCCTAGCTTCCCAGTGGTTTCAGGCTGCTGGGGATCTAGAGGACGTGATCCACCTGTCCACAAGTTTTCTCAAATCCCTGTATTGGTGGACGATTTGGTCCAATTTAACTCTGGGACGTCCTTTCCAAATTCCTCAGCCACAAAAGGTGCTGACTACGGATGCGTCTCTCATGGGGTGGGGAGCTCATGTCGATGGGCTCCACACCCAGGGAAGCTGGTCCCTCCAGGAACGCGATCTGCAGATCAATCTTCTGGAGTTACGAGTGGTCTGGAACGCTCTGAAGGCTTTCGGAGATCGGCTGTCCCACCAAATTATCCAAATTCAGACAGACAACCAGGTTGCCATCTATTACATCAACAAGCAGGGGAGCACCGGATCTCGCCCCCTGTGTCAGGAAGCCGTCAGCATGTGGCTCTGGGCTCGCCATCACGGCATGTTACTCCAAGCCACATATCTGGCAGGTGTAAACAACAGTCTGGCCGACAGCCTGAGTAGGATTATGCAACCTCACGAGTGGTCGCTCAACTCCCGAGTGGTGCGCCAGATCTTCCAGGTGTGGGGCACCCCCTTGGTAGATCTCTTTGCATCTCGAGCCAACCACAAGGTCCCTCAGTTCTGTTCCAGACTTCAGGCCCCCAGCATACTGGCATCGGATGCCTTCCTCCTGGACTGGGGGGAAGGTCTACTGTATGCTTATCCTCCCATACCTCTGGTGGGGAAGACTTTGTTGAAACTCAAGCAAGACCGAGGCACCATGATTCTGATTGCTCCGTTTTGGCCGCGTCAGATCTGGTTCCCTCTTCTTCTGGAGTTGTCCTCCGAAGAACCGTGGAGATTGACTGTTTTCCGACCCTCATCACACAGTACGAAGGGGCGCTTCTGCATCCCCACCTCTGGTCTCTGGCTCTCACGGCCTGGATGTTGAGAGCGTAGACTTTGCCTCTTTGGGTCTGTCAGAGGGTGTCTCCCGTATCTTGCTTGCTTCCAGAAAAGATTCCACTAAGAGGAGTTACTTCTTTTTATGGAGGAGGTTTGCCGTCTGGTGTGACAGCAAGGCCCTAGATCCTCGCTCTTGTCCTACACAGACCCTGCTTGAATACCTTCTGCACTTGTCTGAGTCTGGTCTCAAGACCAACTCTGTAAGGGTTCACCTTAGCGCAATCAGTGCATACCATTACCGTGTGGAAGGTAAGCCGATCTCAGGACAGCCTTTAGTTGTTCGCTTCATGAGAGGTTTGCTTTTGTCAAAGCCCCCCGTCAAACCTCCTACAGTGTCATGCAATCTCAATGTCGTTCTCACCCAGCTGATGAAACCTCCTTTTGAGCCACTGAACTCCTGCCATCTGAAGTACTTGACCTGGAAGGTCATTTTCTTGGTGGCAGTTACTTCAGCTCGTAGAGTCAGTGAGCTTCAGGCCCTGGTAGCCCAGGCCCCTTACACCAAATTTCCTCATAATAGAGTAGTCCTCCGCACTCAACCTAAGTTCTTGCCGAAGGTAGTGTCGGAGTTCCATCTGAACCAGTCAATTGTCTTGCCAACATTCTTTCCCCGTCCATTCCTGCCCTGCTGAACGTCAGCTGCACACATTGGACTGCAAAAGAGCATTGGCCTTCTATCTGGAGCGGACACAGCCCAACAGACAGTCCGCCCAATTGTTTGTTTCTTTTGATCCCAACAGGAGGGGAGTGGCTGTGGGGAAACGTACCATATCCAATTGGCTAGCAGATTGCATTTCCTTCACTTATGCCCAGGCTGGGCTGGCTCTTGAGGGTCATGTCACGGCTCACAATGTTAGAGCCATGGCTGCGTCAGTGGCCCACTTGAAGTCAGCCGCTATTGAAGAGATCTGCAAAGCTGCGACGTGGTCATCTGTCCACACATTCACATCTCATTACTGCCTGCAGCAGGATACCCGATGCGACAGTCGGTTCGGGCAGTCAGTGCTTCAGAATCTGTTCGGGGTTTAGAATCCAACTCCACCCCCCTAGGCCCATGTTTGTTCTGTTCCAGGCTACACTCTCAGTTAGTTGGATAAATTGTTAGGTCAATCTCAGTTATGTCCTCGCCGTTGCAAGGCCCAATTGACCATGTTTGTTGTTTTGAGTGAGCCTGGGGGCTAGGGATACTCCATCAGTGAGAACAAGCAGCCTGCTTGTCCTCAGAGAAAGCGAATGCTACATACCTGTAGAAGGTATTCTCCGAGGACAGCAGGCTGATTGTTCTCACAAACCCGCCCGCCTCCCCTTTGGAGTTGTGTCTTCCCTTGTCTTTATCTTGCTATATACGGGACTGACGAACACGAGCCGGTTCGGGCGGGAAGACGGCCGCGCATGCGCAGTGCGCATGGGCGCGCGAGGACTAGCAAAGGCCTTTGCTAGTGAAATTCCGATTAAAGGGGCTGCCGTGGACGTCACCCATCAGTGAGAACAATCAGCCTGCTGTCCTCGGAGATACCTTCTACAGGTATGTAGCATTCGCTTTTCATAATTTCTCCACTCAGTCCAGTTTTGTCTTACAACTTTTCAAATGCATACCGTATAGGTGACTGCTGGCCTATCAGGCATGCTGAGTTTGCTTTCTTCTCTTTCTCTGTCAAAGCCATTGGCTACCAAACTGGGGTAGCTGTTTATTTAGGATAATTCCTCAAAACAAAAACAAATCAAGTATCTAAAAAAAAAATTGGATACTGAGACCATGTGTTGTAACTCTGTATCTGGGACTAAAAATCCTTAAAACCAGGACTGCTCAAAAAGGAAATTTCCCAAGTGTGCTATCAAAAGGATACTAAAATACAAGTCCTTTCCTGTTTATTAATATAGCTTGGGAACCTGTGAGACAAACTTTACTTTTTAAGAAGACTAGTGTATGTTTCATTGTACAACACAGTCAAGCACTGTGTGGTCAAACCAAAAATACCCACACTTCAACAGATTAGAGAGGGTTCAGGGACTGAAAATACCCAAATTTCTGATATTTTCAGACCCTCAACCCCCTCTAATGTGTATGCGATACACTGGAGTGGGTTCAAGAACTGAAAATACCGGAGATTTTATAACAGAGTGGACACCGGGGAGGGAGTGGAAAACATGAAAAAGGATCTGTGGAAACTAGAAGAATGGTCTAAGGTTCGGCAATTAAAATTCAATGCGAAGAAATGCAAAGTGATGCACTTAGGGAGTAGAAATCCACGGGAAAAGTATGTGTTAGGCGGGGAGAGTCTGATAGTTACGGACGGGGAGAGGGATCTTGGGGTGATAGTATCTGAGGATCTGAAGGCGACGAAACAGTGTGACAAGGCGGTGGCCATAGCCAGAAGGTTGCTAGGCTGTATAGAGAGAGGTGTGACCAACAGAAGAAAAGAGGTGTTGATGCCCCTGTATAAGTCGTTGGTGAGGCCCCAACTGGAGTATTGTGTTCAGTTCTGGAGGCCGTACCTTGCTAAGGATGTAAAAAAAATGGAAGCAGTGCAAAGAAAAGGTACGAGAATGGTATGGGATTTGCGTTACGTATGAGGAGAGACTTGCGGACCTGAACATGTGTACCCTGGAGGAAAGGAGAAACGGGTGATATGATACAGACGCTCAAATATTTGAAAGGTATTAATCTGCAAGTGAACCTTTTCCGGAGATGGGAGGGCGGTAGAACGAGAGGACATGATATGAGAGTGAAGGGGGGGCAGACTCAAGAAAAATGTCAGGAAGTATTTTTTCATGGGGAGAGTGGTAGATACTTGGAATGCCCTCCCACGGGAGATGGTGGAGATGAAAACGGTAACGGAATTCAAGCATGCGTGGGATTAACATAAAGGAATCCTGTGCAGAAGGAATGGATCCTCAGAAGCTTAGCCGAGATTGGGAGGCGGGGCTGGTGTTTGGGTGGTGGGGCTAGTTCTGGGCAAGACTTCTATGGTCTATGTCCTGAAAATGACAGATACAAATCAAGGTAAGGTATACACAAGAAGTAGCACATATGAGTTTATCTTGTTGGGCAGACTAGATGGACCGTGCAGGTCTTTTTCTGCCGTCATCTACTATGTTATGTTACTATGTAACATAGAGCACAACATAGAGAGCCTCAGAGAGTGAAATTAGCTCAGGGGCAGATGATCAAAAGCGCTCTGAAAATAGCGCTGGAACATCGCGTGGCTTTACCGCACCGATGATCAGAGATAATGCATGCAAAATTAAGCAGCGCAATTATCTCTGATCATGGGGTACAAGTGCGGGCGAATTGTGCCGAGCATGCACTCAGCACAATCCTCCAGCGCTTCTTTGACAGGTCTGGGCTGTCAAAATCCCAAACCTGTCAAACATAGAGGCTGGAGGTCCATAGGACCACCAGGCCCTGACTACCCCAGCCCCGAGCAAGGCAAAACGAGGGCTGGAGGTCCGGCGGACCTCCGGTCCCCCCAACGATCCCACCCCCCATGTTCAGGGAGGGCTGGAGATCCGGTGGGTCTCCAGCCCCCCCAAACCCCTCGAAAATGGTCCCTGCCTGGTGGTCCAGTGGCCGCCACCCGCCCCCCCCCCAGCGACAGGGGGGCTGGCGGTCCGCTGGACCAGCGCTCCCCCCAACCCCACCCCCAGCATTAGCAAAGGTCCGCTCTGCCATCTGATCCACTGCCCACCCTCCCTCTCTGCCCCCCCTACCTTGGAGGAGGGACGCAGCCTGCCTCCCTCCTTTTCCTTCGACGCCGCAAAATGGCGGTGGCCAGCCCTGCCCAGTGCATCCATATAAGGGATATAAGCCCCACCTAGCGCATCCCAGTAGGGAGGCAGGCTGCGTCCCTCCTCCAACCAAGTTAGGGTGCAGGCAGAGAGGGAGGGTGGGCGTCGGATCGGATGTCAGAGCGGACCCTTGCCAATGCTGGGGTGGGGTTGGGTTGGGGGGGGCGGCGGTCCAGCGGACTGCCAGACCCCTGTCGCTGGGGGGGGGGGGGTGGCCGTGGCCACCGGACCACCAGGCAAGAACCATTTTCGGGGGGTTTGGGGGGGCTGGAGACCCACTGGATCTCCAGCCCTCCCTGAACGTGGGGGTGGGGGGTTGGGATTGTCGGGTTGTTTGCGTCGTTGGGGGGAATGGGGGCTTGCCAGCATGCAAATGCATGCTGGACAGGGCTCACCATTCCTCCCCAATGATCTGCAAACCCTAACGCCAGCTCGGAGCTGGCGTAGGGTTTGCTGCAGCCAGTTACCCAGTATTTGGCGTGCTGGTCGCTGATCATTGGGGATGAATGCGTTAAGCGCTGATTAGCATGCATTAGCATGCTACTTGCGCTAAGAGCCCTCGAATGCATTGTTTCACGTGCTCGAGGGCTCTGATCATGGGGCGGCAGCAAACGCCGGCGCTAGTATGGCGTTTGCTTTTGATCATGAGGGTATCAGTGAATGAACTGAAAATGCCTGTGACTGAGAAGGCATCTGAAAATACAGGAAGACTCCAGCCCAATGCAGGTGCAATGCAGAGAGAGAGACAGTGCTCTTGGCTAACTGTGTGCTTAAGGCTTGGGGGAGAGGTTTGCAGCGGGGGAGAGCGGGAAGGTGTCAGCATGTAGGGTGCGGGACACCGCATCCTGCACAAGAGAGAGCGAAGGGGACCACAGAGAAAAACGGGAAGGTGATGGCATGGAGGGGGCGGGACACTGCATCTTGTGTGAGTGAGAGCGAGGGGAACCTCAGAGGAAGGTGGTAAGGTAGTGGCATGGAGGGGGCGGGACACCGCATCCTGTGTGAGGGAGAGGGGCACCGCAGAGGATCGAATTGCAAATTGGACAGCACTAGTCAGTAATTTTAAATGGAGAAAATTTGATGTTAAAAGACTTTTTAAAGGCAGCAAGACAGTATTAGAAACAGTTCATAACAAGCATGCTGCAGACAGATTCCTTTCACTCGATGGAGAGAGAACAGGCATGCTACAGCCCATCATACACAGTGACTAAGGGCCAGCCAATAGGAAAAGTCCCATAAGGCATAAGAAACAAGGACAGGTGCTCAGGAAGAGCCCATCACAAGAGAACTACAATTACATCACTTTGCACGAGATATATATAAACAACAAGCTCCTTGCCTCCATGAATATGGGGGCAGAACATTGACTCAGCCAGAACAAGTGCATTATTTTTTTTCATAGCACCATCTCTGTGGAATACACTACCACTTCAAGTGAGACTTGAAACATCCTATCTCAAATTTTGGGTTCTTAGGGACTGAGGTATTGAGTGGTGGGAGATGGGTATGTTATCTTGCCTTTATAAATTGCCCCTGATCTCCAGCCTTATTCAGAAAATCTTGCCATGTCCTTCATTGCTGTAATAGTCTGTATAGATAGTCTGTAGTAGTCTTTATAGATCTGCTATAGTATGTTCTCTAAAGTCAGTAGTTGCTATAGAAATATAAAGTTTCCCTGTTTTTATAGACATGACTGATATTCTTTGTGGGAGTATTAGACTATAATCTTTCCTTTGTGGCAAAGTATCACCACATTAGAACATGGTTTTGTCTCAGAGAAAAATTGTTTCCATGTTAGTTTCCAAGGCAATAGTTGTAGACAATGGGAATACATTACATATCTTTCACTGTAGTTGCCTGGCACAGAGAAGGCAGAGGAGGGATTTCCTTTATGTACTGGAAGAATTGCTGAACTAGACATTTTTTTCCCCAGCAGCACTGTGTGTGGGAGATAAGCTACAAGTGCCCACATGCCATAGTAGAATGATGAAGGAATTCAAGGTATGGCTCCAACAAAGGGGAGAGTGCCTTAGAATTGTTCATTGTTACTGCTGTCTTCTGTGATGTGGCTGTGCAAGTTGCTATGTTAGAAATCAGTCATTGGTTTTGGAAAGCAAAGAATATTTACAGCATGACTACATGAAAATCATTTATCTAATTCATGCTATTTTGAAGGCAGAGGACAGAAATTTGGCATTTTATGTACATAAAGTTCTACATGATGGGTATGTGACAGATATGTTCCTTTGAATCCCATTTATGTTACAACTTTTTAATCAGTGACCTCTTACAATATACTGTAAACTAAATGCCTCTATAACAATGAATCTACTACTACTACTACTACTATTTAACATTTCTAAAGCGCTACCAGGGTTACGCAGCGCTGTACAATCTAACAAAGAAGGACAGTCCCTGCTCAAAGAAGCTTACAATCTAAAGGACAAAAAAGTGCAGTCAATCAAATTGGGGGCAGTCTAGATTTCCTGGATAGAGGTACAATGGTTAGGTGCCGAAAGCGACTTTGAAGAGGTGGGCTTTGAGCAAGGATTTGAAGATGGGCAGGGAGGGGGCTTGGCTTATGGGCTCAGGGAGTTTATTCCAAGCATAGGGTGAGGCGAGGCAGAAAGGGCGGAGCCTGGAGTTGTCAGTGGTGGAGAAGGGTACTGAGAGGAGGGATTTGTCCTGTGAGCGGAGGTTACAGGTAGGAGCGTAAGGGGAGATGAGGGTAGAGAGGTAATGAGGGGTTGCAGATTGAGTGCATTTGTAGGTTAGTAGGAGAAGCTTGAACTGTATGCGGTACCTGATCAGAAGCCAGTGAAGTGACTTGAGGAGAGGGGTGATATGAGCATATCGGTCTAGGCGGAAGATAAGACGGGCAGCAGAGTTCTGAACGGATTGAAGGGGGGATAGATGGTTAAGTGGGAGGCCAGTGAGGAGTAGGTTGCAGTAGTCAAGGCGAGAGGTGATGAGAGAGTGGATGAGAGTTCGGGTGGTGTGCTCGGAGAGGAAAGGGCGAATTTTGCTGCTGATATAGAGAAAGAAGCGACAGGTCTTGGCTGTCTGCTGGATATGGGCAGAGAAGAAGAGGGAGGAGTCGAAGATGACTCCGAGGTTGCGGGCAGATGAGACGGGGAGGATGAGGGTGTTATCGACTGAAATAGAGAGTGGAGGGAAAGGAGAAGTGGGTTTGGGTGGAAAGACAATGAGCTCAGTCTTGACCATGTTCAGTTTCAGGTGGTGGTTGGACATCCAGGCAGCAATGTCGGATAAGCAGGCTGATACTTTGGCCTGGGTTTCCGCAGTGATTTCTGGTGTGGAGAGGTAAAGCTGGGTGTTGTCAGCATAAAGATGGTATTGGAAACCATGAGATGAGATCAGCGAGCCCAGGGAAGAGGTGTAGATTGAAAAAAGAAGGGGTCCAAGGACAGATCCCTGAGGAACTCCAACAGAGAGCAGGATGGGGGTGGAGGAAGATCCATGAGAATGAAGGTACGGTGGGAGAGATAGGAGGAGAACCAGGAGAGGACAGAGCCCTGGAACCCAAATGAGGATAATGCAGCAAGGAGTAAATTATGATTGACAGTGTCAAAAGCGGCGGATAGGTCAAGGAGGAATGAGGATAGAGTAGTGACCTTTGGATTTGGCAAGGAACAGGTCATTACAGACTTTAGACAACTGCTCCTATGTCTTTGGTATATGAATTATATGAGGTTTTTTTTTTAATCTGCTCATCTTTCTAGTTCACAAAAATTTTTCCTCATAAACAGTAGAGAAACTGGGATGATGTATGATCTGGTTTCTTGGCTGATAATATTGCTTGGAAACTAGGTTGTCTGATATTGTGAAAAGGAAAAATCGATATGCATTGCTGTGTGCTTCACACTTGTAGAATTTGGTGAAGGGCTACATGTTGCATGAGACTAGAATGTATGCAGGTTAAATGTATTGATAAACCACATGTAGAATTGAATAATTTTATTTGCACAGTTTGTATTAAATTTACAAGAATTGTGTACACAGTAGTTAACATAAGTAACTCATTTGAGAGAGTGCTAACAAATTGTATAGCATATTTCATCTAATGATATAACAAAAAAGGTTTTAATCACAGAATCTAGTTTATTAGTTTATTAAGGCCCCAGAGACCCATGGCTTTTGCAAAAGCAACTGCTTCATATGTTGCAGACCCCAGTAACAATGCAACCAGTGTCTAAAAATGTGAACGTGACAGTATACTGTTCAGCCAGCACATGGATTCATTACTTTCCCATTTATCGGTGGTAGTTGTATCAACAATCAAGAAAGTAAGAAAATGCATGGAATTTTATAATATATGATCTGGTAAAGACCCTAGACTCTTATACCACTTAGATTGCACCCTGGAATTCTTTCTTGCTTGTGAGCCTGTTTGGTTCATTAGCTTTACATGGTTCAGTAAACGCATACCATCATCCAGCCTGTTTTTCCAGTTGCAGTCTGAGCTATCTGCCATCTTGGCTTAAGCAAACAAGTATGGAATCTATCTTGTATACTTGACATATGACATATATGATACAGTTTCCAAAATCTTGGATTCTGCCATTGCTGCCAGACATCTTGGGTGGCTATGTTCATCCAGCCTCCATGAAGACACCTTTGTGCAAGGACATAACACTTGAAGTGGTTCACAGAAAAATGATAAAACTGGTATGGGGTTTGTGCCACAAGACACATGAGAAGAGGACTTGAGGACCTAAATATATTTAACCTAGAGCAGGGGTAGGCAACTCCGGTCCTTGAGAGCCGCAGGCAGATCAGGTTTTCAGGATATCCACAATGAATATGCAGGAGATAGATTTGCAAGCACTGCCTCCATGGTATGCAAATCTATCTCCTGCATATTCATTGTGGATATCCTGAAAACCTGACCTGCCTGCGGCTCTTGAGGACCGGAGTTGCCTACCCCTGACCTAGAGGAAAGGAGGGATAGGGATTATATGATACAAACATTTACATATTTGAAAGGTGTTACTATACAAACAAATCTTTCCCAGAGATTGGGAAATGGTAGAACTAGAGGACATGAATTGAGGTTGCAAAGAGGGAGGGGTTCAACTTAAGAGTAACATCAGGGAGTACTTTTTCATGGAAAGGGTGGTAGATACCTGGAATGCCCTCTGCAGGAGGTGGTGGGGACAAAAACAGTTATGGAATTTAAAAGTACTAGGGACAAACCCTAAGGATTCCCACATGGAAAGAGAATGGAATTAAAGCAAAACTTAGTCATGCTTAGATGGCAATTCCCAGGTCCTCTTGGCTATTAATGGTTTATGGAATTTTCCTCCAGAAACTAATCTCAATCCCTTTTAAATCCAGCTATGCGAAATGCCATGGAGGTTTGATAACAGGAGATGGCATGATGTCACAACGCTGAAGCTGGTCTCCACCCACTCCACTCAAGAAGGTTTTAATTCTCCCCAATGCAGCCACCGCCATCTTGATACACCCAAAGCAATAAAGTTGATACGGTGATGAGCTCCGCCTACTGGCTTCAGCCCACATAATGGGCCAGATAGGCTCATGCTTTCTCATGTTATCAAACCTCCTATGTAGATGCATTAACCTCAGTCTTCAGCAACAACTACAGGCTGACCAAATTTCGATATCAACACCGAAACCGCCTCAAAACTCTCCACTGACCTCTGACCACTCCCTGGTAGTGGTGATGCTGCTACCCTCCCCGGTTTACCTTAACAAGCACTGGTGGTCTAGTGGCCTCTTTGGGGGCAGGAAAGAACCCCACTGTTTCTTGCCTGCTGTTCTTCCTGTTGCTGTCGCTACTTTAAAATGGCTGCAGAGACTTCCTGTGGCAGTCTTGTGAGACTGCCATGGGAAGTCTTGGTCTTGGCAGACATATTGAGGTTGGTCTTGCTTATACTGGTGCAATCTCAATATGGGTGGTGGTATCAATGGCACAGCAGCGGGCAGGAAAGAGTGGGGTTCTTTCCTGCCCTCGAAGTCACTAGACCACCTTTTCTTGTTACGTTAGGCCTGGGGGAGGTGGCAGTGGCCGTAGGGTCCATGGGGGGTGGGGGTGGGGGGGTCAAGCTCGAGTTTTCAGTTTTGGCTGCAGTTCCAGCCAAAACAGAGTTGCGGATTCGCTTTTGACTGGAACCAAAACCACTGGTTTCGGTTGGCCTCTAACAAATACTCTTGAAGTATTCTGTGCACAATGTTTTAAATTTCTGCATACATTTTTCATAATGTTTCTATACTGTGTTCCCTTATTAGACAGCTTGGTTTCTCCTTTCTCCCAACATAACCTCCCCCATTTCATTCACCAACTTTCTCCTCTCTCTGCTCTCTGTTCAAGTTAGCTTGAACCCCTCCCTATACTTGATATCCATCCCTATATTTGATATCCCTGTCTCCTGGCAGCTTTACCCCCTCTAGGTTACCCCATTCATTCCTCAGCTTTCTTTCTTTCTCTCTTCATTCCAACGAGGCTCTCAGTTCTTTGCCCTCCCCACTTCTCACCCCACCCAGGGCAGGATTAACCCTTGGGTGAGCCCTCGGCAAACAAGTATATTTGGCTCCTTCATTCCTAAGGGGATTAATTCCTAAGGGGATAATTACTTAGAATACATACAATTTTGGGTTCATGGCTCCAGGCTGGGACCAATTTCACTGTGGTGGCCATTGGCAAAACAATCCAAACTCTGCACTGGCACTCAATAACTTGGTCAATTCTAGAATTTTTTTTTTTTGTTACATTTGTACCCCGCGCTTTCCCACTCATGGCAGGCTCAATGCGGCTTACAAATTGTATACAGGTACTTATTTGTACCTGGGGCAATGGAGGGTTAAGTGACTTGCCCAGAGTCACAAGGAGCTGCCTGTGCCTGAAGTGGGAGTTGAACTCAGTTCCTCAGTTCCCCAGGACCAAAGTCCACCACCCTAACCACTAGGCCACTCCTCCACAGAATTGGGGTTCTGTACCAAAGTGTTTACTCAAAAATAGCCTTTAAGCACAAAGGACAAAAATCACAAAACAATTAGGTTAGGCAGAGAGCAAAAACAACAGCAAATACTTGCAGTCACTTAATTCTTAGTTGGGAACTCTCCAGGTTCTAACAGACACCTTTCTTTACTCCTCTACACCTCCAGAGCTGGATTTAACACAGTAAATGATGGCAGTTAACGATCTGAATGGTCCATCCAGTCTGCCCAACAGTCAAATTCATTATCAATTAAAGATTAAATCAACAATGAACATATTATATATTTGATCGTGTCTTTCTTTGATGTTTCTGGGACATAGACCTTAGAAGTCTGCCCGGCTATGTTCTTATGTTCCAACTACTGGAGTTGCTGTCAAAGCTCACTCCAGCCTATCTGAATCCATTTTGTCATTTGCAGGACACAGACAGTAAAGTCTGCCCAGTACTGTCCTCCCATTCCAAATTACTTGAGTTTCCATCAAAGCTGTTTCCAAAACATCCTACAACCGGATTGCTATATGCAAGACTTAGACCGTATAAGCTAGCCCAAAATCGGTCTTAGTCGATACAGCCAGAGTAACATAGTAAATGAAATGAATGACTGCAGATAAAGACCTGAATGGTCCATCCAGTCTGCCCAACAAGATAAACTCATTTTACATGGCATGTGATATTTTATACGTATACCCGAGTTTGATTTATCCTCGCCTTTTTCAGGGCACAGACCGTAAAGTCTGCCTAGCACTGTTCTTATGCTAAAAGTTTTGAAGTTAACGTCGAAGCCCCTTAAAATTTACACTCCAGCCCATCCATATCTATTCTGCCACGATCAGGGCGCAGACCGTAGGAGTCCACCTAGCACTGGTTTTATTCTCCAATTACTGGCGTCGCCACCCAATCTCCGCTAAGATTCCGTAGATCCATTCCTTCTAAACAGGATTCCTTTGTTTATCCCAGGCATATTTGAATTCCATTACTGTTTGCATCTCCACCACCTCCCGCAGGAGGGCATTCCACGTATCTACCACCCTTTCTGTGAAAAAATACTTCCTGACATTACTCCTGAGTCTGCTCCTCTTCAACCTCAATTCAAGTTCTCTAGTTCTACCACCTTCCCATCTCCGGAAAAGGTTTGTTTGCGGATTAACACCTTTCAAATATTTGAATGTCTGTATCATGTCACCCCTGTTTCTCCTTTCCTCCAAGGTATACATGTTCAGGTCGGCAAGTCTCTCCTCGTATGGTTTCCCATACCATTTTTGTAGCTTTTCTTTGCACTGCTTCCAGTCTTTTTACATCTTTAGCAAGATACGGCCTCCAAAACTGAACACAGTACTCCAAGTGGGGCCTCACCAACAACTTGTAGAGGGGCATCGACACCTCCTTTCTTCTGCTGATTATTCCCCTCTCTATGCAGTCTAGCATCCTTCTGGCCATGGCCGTCTTCTTGTCACGTTGTTTCTTCACCTTCAGATCTTCGGACACCAACACCCCAAGGTCTCTCTCCTGAGTTGAGCTTACTAATTTCTCCCCTCCTATTCGATCTCTCTCTTTTGGGTTTCTGCACCCCAAATGCATCACTCTGCACTTCTTGGCATTAAATTTAACTATCACAAACTGGGGAAATTCTTTAACCCAGAGTACTCACTTAGAATATTATACCAAAAAAACATGCTCCTTGTTTAAAAATATCAATTATAATTTATTGATACCACTCTATGTGGTATAGAGGAGCTAAAGTGTGATCAGCTGTTTTGACATTTTCTGGAGCCTGATGGAAGCCCTCTTCAAGCCACGCTTTGCTATCTGAATGAGCCTATGGAGATATTGATTCTTTAAGAACTTTTTCTCCAGCACAAGCAGCGCTGGCTTTGCTGTTGCATATTAACGATCCAAGTAAATTGACCGCACATGACATTCCACACTGTGTGAAGATTAATATTGGGAGTGCAACATGATACTATGTGGACATATTTAATCTTTCATGCAGTGTGCTGGATGATTCAATTATCTATGTAAAATTGAGGATATACATAGAGCTGTGACAGAATGGTGGAGTGAAAGGTTGAATGAGTGAGTTCCTTAGATGCCAGCTAGATAATTATTTAAGAGGGTGTATGAAACATAGAGTGGTATCAATAAATTATAATTGATATTTAAACAAGGAGTATGTTTTTTTGGTATAGTACTAAATTTTAACTGCCAGGCCCTTGACCATTCTTCTAACTGTTGGAGATCCCTTCTCATCGTTTCTACTCCCTCCAGGATATCCACTCTATTGGCTGTCTTCATGTGATCCACAAAAAGGCAAACCTTTCCTTCCAACCCTTCAGCAATAGCTCTCACAAATATATTAAACAGAATAGGTCCCAGCACCGACCTCTGAGGAACTCCACTGCTCACCTTCCTTTCCTCCGATCGGATTCCATTTACCACCACCTTCTGCCACCTGTCAGTCAACCAGTTTCCTGCCCAGTTCACCACTTTCGGTCCTAAGTTCAGCCCTTTCAGCATATTTACGAGTCTTCTGTGGGGGACCGTATCAAAGGCTTTGAAGGACGTGCGCTAGATGTAATCTACTTGAATTTCAGCAAAGCCTAAAACATCTAAGCACCACTTGACATGCAAACCCAGAAGTGGTCATAGGTGTCATTTATCTTTGCTACTTGGCTCTCTCCTGTAGTCCTCTTAATTTTTCCGTCAGAAACCGTTGTCCTCTGTTTCTCCTCATTCCCCTTAGAAATAGCACTGTGCTGATTTTCTGCTCCAGATTACACCTCTGTAGAAGCCTCAGCAACCCTGTTATTTATCATGTCTTTCCTCCTGCTAGCCATCAAGTTAGCAACTGTCAGGTATTGATACTATGTGACTCAGAGGCTAGCCTACCCTGTAAGTAGGCATGGTTTAAGGATGAATATAATGGTACATTTTTCTATATGTTGACTTCATGTAACATTGTGTGATTAAGCTATGTTGCAGCTAAATTGTTGGGCAAACTGGATGGACCATAAAGGTCTTCATCTATCTTTCATTTACTGTGTTAAAACCCTAGCTTGCTCTGTTTAGCAATGTGCAGCAAGAACAGTAGTTACATTTCAGGTCTTGTTCTCCTCTGCCACCTGGAATCAAACTGCTGATTTGAGATGTGCAGTGCCCCATGTGGTTTAAAGTTAGGTCCAGGGTAGCTACAGGAGGAGAAGGAAGAGTATGTGGCTCCACATTCAACTTTTCCTTGCTGCATAATTGCTGTGGGAGTGGAGTAGGGTAGGAAAGGAGAGGAACCATACCAGCCATTGTAGCTTGTGCTATACCTTGTTCCTGTGCTGTATTCTGCACAGGAGGGGAAGCTTAGTACAAATTCTGCATTACCCAGTTGTAGGCATACGACTATCCTAAGAGCAAAAATACATGCCTGTAAATTAGGCATAAGAGCAGTAGAGCTGGTGCGTGTGCCTGAGTGCCAGAGATATGTGTATAACTATAGTATTCTATAAGTTGTGCGCAAACTTTATAGAATTGCCCTGATAGTGCTGAAGATGTGATTGTAGAGTAGATGAATAGAGGCATTATGATATATTTTTTTATTAATAACTAGTAAACAAAGGCCCATTTCTGAGCGCAATGAAACGGGCGCTAGCAAGGGTTTCATGGCTGCATGGCTCGTCGTGGTTTTACCTGGTTCGTGGCATGCACCGCTGCTGTTTCCGTTGTAGCTCTGTGTGGGTGGCGGTTTTCATGCCCCGCCCTCGACATCATCGCGTTTTGATGCGAGGGCGGAGCAGAGCTACAGTGTGGAAATCCGGAGTTTGTGGCCTGAGTAGATCGTTGGAGGTGAGAATCTGCTCCGCCCTCAACGTCATAACGTTTGACGCGAGGGCGGGGCCCAGAGACTGTGATTTTTGTGGCTTCAGAGCTTTGAACATACGAACCTTGGCTTCAGTGACGTCAGCAGACAATAGAACGTTGAGGGTAAGTTTTATATATACAGTGGTGGAAATAAGTATTTGATCCCTTGCTGAATTTGTAAGTTTGCCCACTGACAAAGACATGAGCAGCCCATAATTGAAGGGTAGGTTATTGGTAACAGTGAGAGATAGCACATCACAAATTAAATCCGGAAAATCACATTGTGGAAAGTATATGAATTTATTTGCATTCTGCAGAGGGAAATAAGTATTTGATCCCCCACCAACCAGTAAGAGATCTGGCCCCTACAGACCAGGTAGATGCTCCAAATCAACTCGTTACCTGCATGACAGACAGCTGTCGGCAATGGTCACCTGTATGAAAGACACCTGTCCACAGACTCAGTGAATCAGTCAGACTCTAACCTCTACAAAATGGCCAAGAGCAAGGAGCTGTCTAAGGATGTCAGGGACAAGATCATACACCTGCACAAGGCTGGAATGGGCTACAAAACCATCAGTAAGACGCTGGGCGAGAAGGAGACAACTGTTGGTGCCATAGTAAGAAAATGGAAGAAGTACAAAATGACTGTCAATCGACAAAGATCTGGGGCTCCACGCAAAATCTCACCTCGTGGGGTATCCTTGATCATGAGGAAGGTTAGAAATCAGCCTACAACTACAAGGGGGGAACTTGTCAATGATCTCAAGGCAGCTGGGACCACTGTCACCACGAAAACCATTGGTAACACATTACGACATAACGGATTGCAATCCTGCAGTGCCCGCAAGGTCCCCCTGCTCCGGAAGGCACATGTGACGGCCCGTCTGAAGTTTGCCAGTGAACACCTGGATGATGCCGAGAGTGATTGGGAGAAGGTGCTGTGGTCAGATGAGACAAAAATTGAGCTCTTTGGCATGAACTCAACTCGCCGTGTTTGGAGGAAGAGAAATGCTGCCTATGACCCAAAGAACACCGTCCCCACTGTCAAGCATGGAGGTGGAAATGTTATGTTTTGGGGGTGTTTCTCTGCTAAGGGCACAGGACTACTTCACCGCATCAATGGGAGAATGGATGGGGCCATGTACCGTACAATTCTGAGTGACAACCTCCTTCCCTCCGCCAGGGCCTTAAAAATGGGTCGTGGCTGGGTCTTCCAGCACGACAATGACCCAAAACATACAGCCAAGGCAACAAAGGAGTGGCTCAGGAAGAAGCACATTAGGGTCATGGAGTGGCCTAGCCAGTCACCAGACCTTAATCCCATTGAAAACTTATGGAGGGAGCTGAAGCTGCGAGTTGCCAAGCGACAGCCCAGAACTCTTAATGATTTAGAGATGATCTGCAAAGAGGAGTGGACCAAAATTCCTCCTGACATGTGTGCAAACCTCATCATCAACTACAGAAGACGTCTGACCGCTGTGCTTGCCAACAAGGGTTTTGCCACCAAGTATTAGGTCTTGTTTGCCAGAGGGATTAAATACTTATTTCCCTCTGCAGAATGCAAATAAATTCATATACTTTCCACAATGTGATTTTCCGGATTTAATTTGTGATGTGCTATCTCTCACTGTTACCAATAACCTACCCTTCAATTATGGGCTGCTCATGTCTTTGTCAGTGGGCAAACTTACAAAATCAGCAAGGGATCAAATACTTATTTCCACCACTGTATAGATTCTAAACATTCTGTTTGTCTTTTGATCACTGCTGTACATTGAATCATGGAGTCATTGCTTGAGGGTAACACCAGGTGGCTAGATTCAGGGCCTATAATTGCAAATTTTGGCAGGGAGTCCTATATATGAACCCTGGTCCAAGACAGTAACTGCATTGACTCAATGACTGCATTGACTCAATGACTGCACTTAAACAGGTTGAAAAGAGGATGCAAGCCTGCAAAAAAATGCCTGGGTAGTAAATCAATAAAGGCTCACAGTGCCAGATCCCAATGCTGGTCTGGTTATACTAAAAAGTACAAAACAAAAGAGAACTACTGGGTCACAAGGCTTCAAGGTCAGAATGTTCTTAGCTTTTGAATAAATGAAACTAAGTGTCTTAGTCTTTCTTAATTAAATTCTACAAACTTTCAATTTTGTGATGTTGAAAGATTATCCTTAGCAATATTTACCTTTATTGCCCATTGAGAACTGAACATCCACTTCTAGCACTTTAGTCAAATGTTCTCCAAACTAGATAAAAATTACTTAGACAACTAATATAGAATCTACATTTTCCACAGAAATAGATCTTGAACTCCTGCACTCAGTATTAATTCTAACTTAGAAATAACAGGGAACACTATTTTTAAGTTTGGTGTGTGTTTTGTTTTAACATGAGTCAAAAACATTCTTCTGTTTGTCTCCCTAATATATTAAACAACTTTCCATTAACAGCAGTCCAAACAGAGATTCCCACGATCTCTGCAGAAACAGTTTCTTCCATCAGAGAGGCAATAAAGCAAAGTCAACAGCATGATAATTCAGCAACATTACATCAGCTTACCAACCTTGTACCTAATCTTGAAGCAGTTTTTTCAGGGTCCAAACTGACCATATTCAGATTAGTCTCCTCTTTGCCTCCAACTAGAGCAGAAATAACCTAGGTGCAATGAGTCTCCAACAGGAAAACAGTAGTGAAGAAGTTTTGTTATGTCAACAAGAGTTCTGTCCTGAAAATTTCATTTTGTACTTTGTAGCCAGTGGGGCTCAAAACAGAAAAATGTCCAAACAAACTGTCACAAAGCGGCAGATGGACCTTTTTTTTTTTTTTTTTTTGTAAAAACGTCCAAATCGTTATTTTTGAAACTAATTTTAAAGATGTTTTTCTATGCACTTTGCCTAAATCTCAAGGGGGTGTGTTGGAGGCATGTTTTGGGTGGGACTAGGGCAGGCTTACAATTGGATGTTTTTCTTCAATAATGGGGTATTGTGAAAAATATTCAGGGCAAAAATTAAGACACTTTTGGGTAGACCTGTTTCAATAATTACTGCCAAAAAGGTGCCAAAACTGACCCAATGACCAGTGCAAGGATAAAGGCATGACTGCCTCCCTTAATCCCCTAGTGGTCACCAACCCCCTCCATCCTCTCTAAGAGATGAAAGTGACAGTACATACCAGGATGTTTGACTGCTGCAGATATAATGGCCATTCCTCTTAAAGCAGCAAGCAGGTCCCGGAGTAGCCTAGTGGTTGGTGTAGGGGATTGTAAAGAAGGGGACCCAGGCCCATATTGTACTCTAACTGGTACACTTGTGGTGGAAAGTGTGAGTACCTCAAAACCCACAAAATACCTACTGAACCCACATATACTTGTACCTTACAGGGCCAATTGAGAACTCTTATCTTTGATCTTCAAGGTCTTTGAGCAAAATGGGCCAGAGTACTTAAAGAATAAGTTAGTATTCTACATACCTTTGAGGCCCCAAAGGTTTCTAAAGGAGCATCACTGTCTGTAGCTTCGTAAAGAGAAATCACACAACATGACACCAGTCAGCGAGCCTTTACAGGAGTAGCCCTGACATTCTGAAATTCACTCCTAGGGGCTATACTTAACGACTACTACAGGAAAGCCTGGCTCTTCTCCCAAGTCTTAAATACATAAGGTGACTGACTATCTACTCAGTCCACATCTGGGCTAGCTTGCTACACAGCCTGTAACTAAGACCAGTTCCTCATATCTGATTCACCTGTACATATAATTTGCATTGTTTAGCCACCCATCTGTTTTCTCAATGACTTTGCTGTATCCATTTTGTCTTACCTATATGTCTGAATCTGCGCATCCCCCTCTTGGGTGCCTATTAAGATGTTTCATTGGATTGTACAAACAGCATGAACATCATATCTGTTTTCTGAATGTTTTAATGCATGCCTGTTAATGTTTCATTTGTATTGTGCTGACATCATGAGTATCATTTCTAATGTTATATAAATGTTCATCCATGCTGCCTATTATATCATTTATATTTTGCTGACATTTATCATAATTGATCTACATTGCGGTTAAATGTGTATATTTCTAATGCTGTATTATTCCTATTACTAGGATTCAGTTTACAATCTCCAGTTTACCAGCTTGATTGTAATTATGCATATGTATTTGGTCATTTTACTATTGTTATGCTGTTAACAAACTTTTATGTCAAGTTGTAACTGCTGTACACTGCATTGGGTGAATCTCTTCATAAAGGTAGTTAATAAATCCTAATAAATAAATGTGGCAAAGCAGTGGTCAGGAGCGGAAGGGTTCTCAGCTGCATAGAGAGGGGCATAACCAGAAGAAGAAGATGGTGATAATGTCACTGTAGAATTAGAGGACATGAAATGAAGCTGCAAGGAGAGAAACTTAAATATCGGGAAATACTTTTAATGGAAATGGTGGTGGATGCCTGGAATATTCTTTTCTCCGAGGACAAGCAGGCTGCTTGTTCTCACATGTGAGACGGCATCCATGGTGGCCCAGGAACGGCAAATTCTTGCACAGCAAAATTTTAAAAAAGTTTTGCCAGAGCCTTCTGGCGCTGGAACTGCGTGCCCGTTGCGTGAGCGTTCCCGCTCAGTTTTTTCTTGTCCGCAATGAGGTGAAGAGGTTTTCCCCTGTTTGCTTCGCTGGCCCAGAAAAGAGTGTCTTAATGATTCGTTTACATTTCTTATCTTTTATCGTTATTCGTTCTTTAAAAAAAAAAAAAACACCCCGGTATTTTGTCTTAGTTTTGGCCACATTCTAAATTTTCTTTCTCTTCGCCGCCGCTGGCATTTTTCCCCTTTTGTCCTTTACTTTTTTGGCACGATCGCGTTGTTTAATTTTGCGGAAGCCATTTTTCCTTCCATGTCATCGAAGACACCCAGTGACTTCAAACGTTGTACTTGGTGCAACTGGACCATCTCGGGTACCGATACCCACACTTGGTGTATCCAGTGCTTTGGGCCTGACCGTAGCCCAGCCGCTTGCAGTCTGTGTCTTCGCATGAAGAAATTGACCCAAGCATCTCGAGAAGCCCAACAAGAGAAGCTTTTTGGGGCTCGGTCCGGTCCTTCAACATTGACATTGGTACCGAGGTTGGTGGCATGGACATCGAGGGACGCATCGACGCCAGGAATGAAGGTATTGGCTGCGGAATGACCAACTCGTGCTGGGAGCAGTGAAGCATCGAGTGGGTCACCACCTGTCTCGAGGCCTCCTGTTATGCAGGCCCTCCGGGACCAACCCTCGTCGGACCCGGCCCCGAGGAGACATGAGGATTCCATGTCTTCCTCATCGGTACCGAGGAGTCTCGATGACGGGCGTCAAGCGAAAGTGAAGAAGCACCGTCATCGTTCTACTTCGACACACGGTGCCAGGAGCTCTGGGGCGTCGAGGGATTTGGTACCCAAGAAGCGTCGGCGCCGAGAGGATCGCTCTCCCTCTATTCGGGAGGTGCTGATGCGTCGGTCTAGCAGCCTGGTACCTGCTCCCGAGCCTCAACAGATTCTACCACTGGCTCCTTTACCGACCCCGGCTCTCGACGAGCGCATCAGGGCCCTGCTTCCAGAGCTTCTGGGAGGGTTGCTGCACCAGTCTGCTTTGGTGTCGGGGGTGCTTGCGCCTTCCGTACCGTCTGCTGCAGCGGCATCTGGCCCTTCGCCTGTGGTGAGGTCCCCGACCTCGGTGCCGCCTGCGGCATAGGCGTTAGCTGCCACCCAGGTTGACTCTCCTTCGACGTTGGTGGAGGAAGCTTCACCAGAGTCCAAGCGGGCGTCGACTTCTCGGCACCACCATCGAGGACGTCATTCCTCGGCATTGAGGCAGGCTCAGTTTTGGACTGCTCTGAGGGATGTCTTGTCCGATACTGAAGATGAGCGTTCGTGGGAGGAAGAGGAGGATCCCAGGTACTTTTCTTCTGACGAGTCCTATGGGATTCCTTCTGAACCTTCCCCTCCACTAGAAAGGAGACTTTCTTCACTGGAGTGTCTATCTTTCACCTCCTTTGTCCGGGAAATGGCTGCAGCTATTCCCTTCCCTATGGAGGTTGAGGATGAGCCCAGGGCTGAGATGCGCGAGGTCCTGGATTATCCTTCTCTACCTAGAGAGGCTGCAATGGCTCCTTTGCATAATGTACTAAATGAACTAATGAACTAATGAATGTAATGAACTAAACATGTATACTCTGGAGGAAAGGAGAAACAGGGGTGATATGATACAGACGTTCAAATATTTGAAAGGTATTAATCCGCAAATGAACCTTTTCCGGAGATGGGAAGGTGGTAGAATGAGAGGACATGAAATGAGATTGAAGGGGGGCAGACTCAAGAAAAATGTCAGGAAGTATTTTTTCACGGAGAGAGTAGTGGATGCTTGGAATGCCCTCCCGCGGGAGGTGGTGGAAATGAAAACCGTATCGGAATTCAAACATGCGTGGGATAAGCATAAAGGAATCCTGTGCCGAAGGAATGGATCCTCAGGAGCTTAGTCAAGATCGGGAGGCGGGGCTGGTGGTTGGGAGGCGGGGATAGTGCTGGACAGACTTATACGGTCTGTAGCAGAGCCGGTGGTGGGCAGCGGGGACTGGTGGTTGGGAGGCAGGGATAGTGCTGGACAGACTTGTACGGTCTGTGCCAGAGCCGGTGGTTGGGAGGAGGGGCTGGTGGTTGGGAGGCGGGGATAGTGCTGGGCAGACTTATACGGTCTGTGCCCTGAAGAGCACAGGTACAAATCAAAGTAGGGTATACACAAAAAGCAGCAAATATGAGTTATCTTGTTGGGCAGACTGGATGGACCGTGCAGGTCTTTTTCTGCCGTCATCTACTATGTTACTATGTACTGAAGGAAGTCCTTATGTAAAACTGGTCGTTCCCTCTGTCTAATCCCGTGATCCCGAAAAAGGCTGAATCCCAATATTGGATCCACGGGGAACCTGGATTGATGAGGTCTCAGTTACCTCACAATTCCATGGTGGTGGAATCCGTTCTCAAAAGAGCCAAGAGTACTAGGAACTATGCCTCAGTGCCTCCAGGCAGAGAGTCTAGAACCTTGGACTCTTTTGGGAGGAAGGCATATCAGGCCGCTATGCTTGCTGCCAAAATCCAAACTTACCAGCTCTTCACGAGCATCCACTTGCGGAACTCGGTGAGGCAACTGTCTAGCTTGGTTGATGCACTCCCTCCGGAGCAGGCCGAGCCTTTTCGCCAGGTGGTCAGGCAGCAGAAGGTATGTTGAAAATTCCTGGCCAGGGATACGTTCGACACTTTTTTGATGTAGCATCCAGGATTGCTGTCCAAGATACAGTTATGCGCAGACTCTCATGGCTGCGTGTTTCTGACCTGGATCATTCTTTCAAGCAGCGGATGGCGGATGTTCCTTGTCGGGGGGATAAACTTTTTGGTGAGAAAGTAGAGGATCTAGTTGACCAGCTCAAGAAGCACAATGATGCTATGGATTCTCTCTCCCGCCAGGCGTCTTGTGCTACTACCTCCTCATCTAGGAGGTTTTTTGAAGGGAAGAGGGGTACTCCCTATTCCTATGCTAGGCGTAGGTACACTCCTGCATCTCAGCAGCCTGCCCAGGCTTAGTTCCAGCATGCTCGTTCTCGTCAACAGCGTACGCCTAAGGCCACTGCAGCTCCCCAGCAAAAGCAAGGGACGGGCTTTTGACTGGCTTCAGTTCAGCATAGCCTCAGTAAACGTGTCCATACCGGATGACTTGCCGGTTGGGGGGAGGTTGATGTTTTTTCACCAAAGGTGGCCTCTTATAACCTCCGACCGGTGGGTTCTTCAAATAGTCCGGTTAAGATACACCCTCAATCTGGAATCCAAGCCTCCAAATTGCCCACCGGGAGCGCAGACCTACAGCTCCCCAGCACAGGCAGGTACTTACAGAGGAACTCTTCTCCCTTCTACAGGCCCAAGCGGTTGAACCCGTTCCACCAGGGGAAGAAAGGCTGGGATTCTGTTCCAGGTACTTCCTTGTGCAAAAGAAAACAGGGGGGATGCGTCCCATCCTAGACCTAAGGGCCCTGAACAAATTTCTAGTCCGAGAAAAGTTCAGGATGGTTTCCCTGGGCACCCTTCTTCCCATGATTCAGGAAAACGATTGGCTATGTTCTCTGGATTTAAAGGATGCTTACACACACATCTCGATACTTCCAGCTTACAGGAAGTATCTTCGATTTCGGCTGGGAACACAGCACTTTCTGTACCCTGTATTGCCTTTTGGCCTGGCGTCTGTGCCCAGAGTGTTTACCAAATGCCTAGCTGTAGTCGCAGCATCGCTACACAGACTGGGAGTGCATGTGTTTCCTTATCTCAATGATTGGCTGGTGAAGAGCACTTCGAAGGATGGTGCTCTGGAGTCAATGCTAGAGCTACTGGGGTTCGTCATAAATTATCCCAAGTCCCATCTCACCCCAGTCCAAAAATTGGAATTCATTGGAGCCCTGTTGAACACTCAGACAGCTTAAGCTTATCTTCCTAAGGCACAGGTGGACAGCCTTCTGTCCCTGGTGTCCATGGTTCGATTGTCTCAGCAGGTCACGGCTCGGCAGATGTTGAGACTTCTGTGGCACATGGCCTCCACAGTTCATGTAACGCCCATGGCATTTCTACATATGAGATCAGCTCAATGGACCCTAGCTTCCCAGTGGCTTCAAGCTGCGGGGGATCTAGAGGATGTAGTCCAACTGTCCACCAGCTTTCGGAATTCTCTTCAGTGGTGGATGATTTGATCCAATTTGACCATGGGGTGACCATTCCAAGTTCCTCAGCCAGGGAAAGTGCTGATGACGGATGCATCTCTCCTGGGGTGGGGAGCTCATGTAGATGGGCTCCACACTCAGGGAGCCTGGTCCTTTCAGGAAAAAGGTCTGCAGATCAACCTCCTGGAATTAAGAGCAATCTGGAACGCTCTAATGGCTTTCAGAGATTCGCTGTCCAACTGAGTAATCTTAATTCAGACAGACAATCAGGTTGCCATGTATTACACCAACAACCTCTTTGTCAGGAAGCCAGATGTGGCTTTGGGTTCACCGTATTGGCATGTTTCTCCAAGCCACTTATCTGGCAGGTGTAAACAACAGTCTGGCTGATAGGTTGAGCAGGATAATGCAACCTCACTGGTGGTCACTGTACATGGGTGTAGTCTGCAAGATCTTCCGAGCATGGGACACCCCCTCGGTGGATATTTTTGCCACTCACATCAATCACAAGGTTCCTCAGTTCTGTTTCAGGCTTCAGGCCCATGACAGACTAGCGTCGGATGCCTTTCTCCTACATTGGGGGGCAGGCCTTCTGTATGCATGTCCTCCCATACCCCTAGTAGGGAAGACTTTGCTGAATCTCAAGCAAGACTGCGGAACTATGATCCTGATTGCACCCTTCTGGCCGCGTCAGATTTGGTTCCCTCTTCTTCTGGAGTTGTCCTCCGAGGAACCATGGAGATTGGAATGTTTTCCAACCTTCATCACCCAGAATGAGGGGTCGCTTCTACATCCCAACCTCCAGTCTGTCTCTCACTGCCTGGATGTTGAGAACTTAGAATTCGCCTCCTTGGGTCTTTCTGAGGGTGTCTCCCGAGTCTTGCTTGCTTCCAGAAAAGATTCCACGAAGAGGTGTTACTCTTTTAAATGGAGGAGGTTTGCCATCTGGTGTGACAGCAAGGCCCTAGATCCTCTTTCTTGTCCTACACAGACCCTGCTTGAATACCTTCTACACTTGTCAGAGTCTGGTCTCAAAACCAACTCAGTAAGGGTTCATCTTAGTGCGATTAGTGCTTTTCATCGCCGTGTAGAGGTTAAGCCTATCTCTGGACAGCCTTTAGTTCGCTTCATGAGAGGTTTGCTTTTGTCAAAGCCCCCTGTCAAACCTCCACCAGTGTCATGGGATCTCAGCGTTGTTCTCACTGAGCTGATGAAAGCTCCTTTTCAGCCACTGAATTCCTGCCATCTGAAGTACTTGACCTGGAAGGTCGTTTTCTTGGTGGCTGGTACTTCAGCTCGTAGAGTCAGTGAGCTTCAGGCCTTGGTAGTGCAGTCACCTTATATCAAGTTCCACCACAACAGAGTAGTCCGCATGCACCCTAAATTCCTGCCAAAGGTGGTGTCGGAGTTCCATCTGAACCAGTCAATTGTCTTGCCAACATTCTATCCCCGTTTTCATACCCGCCCTGGCAAAAGCAGTTTGCACACTTTGGACTGCAAGAGAGCATTGGCTTTTTATGTGGAGCGGACAAAGCCCTTTAGACAGTCTGCCCAGTTGTTTGTTTCTTTTGATCCCAACAGGAGGGGAGTCACCATCGGAAAATTCACAGTCTCCAATTGGCTAGCAGATTGCATGTCCTTCACTTACACCTAAGCTTGGCTGACTCTGGAGGGCCATGTTATGGCTCACAATGTTAGAGCCAAGGCTGCATCAGTGGCTCACTTAAAGTCAGCCTCCATTGAGGAGATTTGCAAGGCTGCAACATGGTCATCAGTCCACACATTCACATCTCACTACTGCCTCCAGCAGTATACCCAACGTGACAGTCGGTTTGGGCAGTCGGTGCTGCAGAATCTGTTTGGGGTTTAGAATTCAATTCCACCTCCCCTAGACAAATTTTTATTCTGTTCCAGGCTGCACTCTCAGTTAATTGTTTATGTTTCAGGTCAATCTATGTTATGTCCTCGCCGTTGCGAGGCCCAATTGACCAATGTTCGTTATTTTGAGTGAGCCTGGTTGCTATGGATACCCCACAAATGAGAACAAGCAACCTGCTTGTCCTCGGAGAAAGCGAAGATACTTACCTGTAGCAGGTATTCTCTGAGGACAGCAGGCTGATTGTTCTCACAAACCCGCCCACCTCGCCTTTGGAGTTGTTGGTTTGTTTATTATTTGCTTTTTGATTAAACTGAGCGGGAACGCTCACGCGACGGGCAGGAAGTTGTATGTGCATGCGCGCGCCAGAAGGCTCTGGCAAAACTTTTTTTAAAAATTTTGCTGTGCAAGAATTTGCTGTTCCTGGGCCGCCGTGGACGTCGACCCACATGTGAGAAAGATCAGCCTGCTGTCCTCGGAGAATACCTGCTACAGGTATGTATCTTCGCTATGTGGGAGATGGCAGAGGCAAAAACAGTAACAGAATTCAAAAAGATGTGGGATAGACATATGATCCCTATATGGCAAGAGCATAGCATAAAGGTATAGAAAATTTCCAAGGAAAGCAAAAATTAAATAACTTTCATGGTTTAAAAAATAAATGGACAGAGGGGGTAACCTGCATGGGGTGACAGATACAACCTTAGTGCCCTTCTGGGCAGACTGAATAAACCATGCTGGTCCTAACCTACTTTTACAATGTTTATGCAATACCCATACTATGTAGTTTGTCTCAAGACTAACTTAAAAATGTATAGCACATTCCTGCCAAATCTCAAGGATCTGAGGTAGGCCGCTCTCTGCCACTACCTTTCTCTAATTTCTCTAACTCTTCAAAAGATTCCTTGAACCAGGGGCATAATTGCTTTTGAGTGAGCCCAGCAAAAAGCCCGGGGCTGCCATTGGTAGGGGCTGCGCCTGCTGTCAAACCCGAAGTGCTTTCTAATCTTTGACTTCCTCCTTCCAGAAGAGATGCTGTGAGGACTTCCTCCAGAGCAGGACAACTTCATTTGCTGGGAAATTGCTTTTAAACTTGGGGAAAGGTAGACTTAGAGAGCTTAATGCATAAAGCTTACTGTGTTGGGAATGTTTGTTTTTAGACTGGTTTTAGCCAGTCTAAAGCAAATGTTAATTTAGGGAGTAATGCTCAAAGGGGTTTTCTGTGTCTCTAACATGTGCCATTAGCAGCCATTGAGATCCCCATGTAAATATATTATAGTCAGCTCATTAGTATTCTAATGAATATTCCAGATGATGCATAGCTCCAGAGCACCTAGCTCTAATGAGAAAATTTTATGGCTGCACTGGAGCTGTTGGAGAGGAAGGAAACACAAAGGCTGCCTGCTTGTGCTCCCTGCCTCTCCCCTCCTGGTGACGCCCGTTGTGACCCCCCCCCCCCCCAAATCTTTTTTACAATATCCCCTGGAGGTCCATTAGCTATCTTGTCTTTTGCACTAAGTGTCACATGTTTTAATTATTTCCCAGTTGGTGAGAGGTTGTATATGTGTACTCGGTGCAAAGAGCTCCTAGCACTCGGAGAACGGGTCCAATCCCAAGATGCTAAAGGAACAGATTTGGAGGAGCTTAGGCAGACAGAGGCAGCCTACAGAGACATAGTAGAGAAATCCTTCCTCCAGTCCGGAAACCTCTGTGCTACCATGGAGGAGAAAGGTAACTTGAAGGGAGAGCATTGCCTCGGAGAGGCAGGATGTCCTGTAGCTAGAACTTGCTCCCCAGGGGATGCAATATCCTCTCGCAGTGAGGATGTGTCTCCAGGGGCTTCTGTCTAGGAGGGAAGGGTTAGGACGGTTCTATTGGAGATTTAATCATTAGACATGTAGATAATTGGGTGGTTGGTGGATGTGAGCATCGCTTGGTTACTTGCCTGCCTGGTGCGATGGTGGTAGACCTCACATGGCACCTAGATAAGATTTTAGACAATGCTGGAGAGGAGCAGGCAGTCTTGGTATATGTGGATATCAGTGACATAGGAAAATGTGGGAAGGTGGTTCTGGAAGCCAAATCTTAGGTAGAAAGCTCAAAACCGGAATGTCTAGGGTTGCATTTTCAGAAGTGCTCACTGTTCTCACTCAGGACCCAAGAAGCAGGCAGACCTCTGAAATCTTTTTCGTGGATGAGACAATGGTACAGGTAGGAGGGATTTCAAGCCGTTAGGAACTAGGTAACATTCTTTCGATAGGATGGCCCTTAACCAGGATGGAGCCAGGCTGCTGGCATTAATATTTAAAAAGGAGATAGAGCAACTTTTAAATTAGAATGCGGGGGGGGGGGGGGGGGGGGGGGGGGGGTGGAGCCGACAGTCACTCAGGAGCACATGATTCGGAGTGAGGTATCCAAACACACTTGGAAGTGTCTGTATACAAAAGCTAGAAGCCTAAAAAATAAGATGAGAATTGGTGTATATTTTATTTATTTATTTGAATTTATTGACTGTCTTTATGAACAGATTCACCAAAAGTGGTGTACAGCAGGTACAATTTAACATAAAACTTACAAGTTAACAGCATAACAATAGTAAAATAACCAAGAATAAACATAAATACAATAAATGATGTAAACTTAAAACAGTAAATTGAAACCTAATAATAGAACTACCGTGAAACAGTATAAAAATATACATATTTGATAGCACTGGAATTCAAATATCAGAGAGATAATATTAATGATCCACCTAATAAGCATGCATTAGAACATTCAACTGACATAGATATGATGCTAATGATTTTCTACAGTACAGCTTACCATATAGCTGAGGGACCAAGAGCACATATATGATGGGAGCAAGATATGCAGTACAGAGTCAATTGGGATAATTTGATGGTTAGCTAAACGCATGGCAAGTTCTTTGTATAGTTAAGCAAAGACAAGGAACTAATCAAGTTAGTGTGTATAGCAAACTAGCCCAGGTGCAGAATCCATGTATAGTCAGTCACCCTATGTATTAAAGGCTTGGGAGAAGAGCCAGGCTTTCACCTGCTAACTGAAGTAGAAGTAGTCTCGAGTTGCACGTAGCCCCTCTGGGAGTAAATTCCAGAATGTGGGAGCTACTCCTGAGAAGGCTCGCTGGCAAGTATCACATTGTACAATTTCTTTTGACGAGGTTAAAGATAGCGATGATCCTTGAGAGGACCTTAGAGGTCTCAAAGGTGTGTAAAGGGCTAACTTATTCTTTAAGTACTATGGCCCATTTTGTCTGAGGACCTTGAAAATCAAACATAGTTTTAAATTTAGTCCTGTAAGATACTTGTAGCCAGTGTAGCTTTCGCAGGAAAAGTGTGATATGGTCACGCCACTTGCAGCTGTTTATCAGTTGTTCTGCAGCATTCTGAATTGGTTGGAACTCTTTTTGGTTTGTCCAGTGTACAGGTCATTACAGTAGTCTAGTCATGATGTTATGGCATGGACCACTGTGGTCAGACTCTTCTTTTCAATATATGGCAAGAGATTTCGTAGCTGCCGTTGGTGATAGAGACAATTCTCCGAGGACAAGCAGGCTGCTTGTTCTCATGATTGGGTGACGTCCAAGGCAGCCCCCAGGATCGGAAGATCTTCCTAACAACAAAAGTTTGCTAGCTCTCGCGTGATCTGTGCGCATCGCGCATGCACGACCATCTTCCCGCCCGAACGCGAGTGTGCTCGTCAGTCTCTCTTTTTCCGCGGTCAGAACGGATGTGTTTCATTTGTTTTTTCCCCCAGAGAGGCCCCGTCGTGTTCTTTGCGCAGTTTTTGTGCCTTTTCGGCTTATCTTCTTCCTCTTGTGTTCATTTGTTAAAAAAAAAAAAAAAAAAAGGTTTCAGCTACGTCGTAGAACTTTTTCCTCGTAAGTTTCCTTTTCTTTGCGTGAGCGGCTTTTTTCGCTGCAAGTACGGGTTTTTCCCTTTTTGGTGCCCCCTTTTTTTTTTGCATCATCGCTTTTGACCTCGCCGGCGTGATTTTTCCACCCATGTCCTCGAAGCCTGCCAGGGGCTTCAAGAAGTGCACGTGGTGCAATTGGACGATCTCGCTCACTGATAGGAACGTTTCGTGTCTTCAGTGTCTCGGGGCTGGTCATTGCCCTAATGCCTGTACTTTGTGCATCCAGCTCAAGAAGAGGACCCAGGTGGTGAGATTGGCCCAGTGGAACATCTTGTTCGGGGCCTCATCCGGTACTTCGAGGTCGGCGGAGCCAGCGGTACCGAGGTCATCGCCGGTATTGATGTCTGCATCGGAGGGTACATTGACGTCCGGAGTGCAGGTGATGGCTGTCCAGAGATCCCATGCTGGTAGCATCTTCAGACCCGGCCCCGAGGAGATGTTTGGATTCTATGTCTTCCTGATGGGTGCTTCGCGCGAAGGTGAAGAAGCACCGTCATAGGTCACCTTCCCGTCACGGTACTGAGAGCTCCAGGACACCGAAGGATTCGGTACCCGTGAAGCATCAACACCGGGATGACCGCTCGCCCTCCATACAAGCGGTGTCGATGCGCTCTGCTCCGGACAGCCCGGTACCGCCTCCGCGCCCCAGGCAGGTTCTCAGCTCATCGCCGGTATTGGCCCCGCTGCCTTGCTTGACAGCCACTCTGGACGAGCGCCTCAGAGCCATACTTTCAGAGATTCTGGAAGGCTGCTGTGACCTTCTCCTCCGGTACCGCCGGTGCCTGCGCTGGCGGTACCGTTGAGATGCAGCAGTTGGCTCCGTGCCTGTGGTGCGGACTGCGACGCCGGTACCGCTTGCGGCATCGGCGTCTGCTGCCACCCAGGATGACTCCCCGCCGATGTTGCTGGAGGAAGCTTTGTCGCCGCTGGCTCGAGAGTCTTCCTCTCGGCACCGACATTGAGGACCGGGTTCCTCGGCGTCGAGACGGGCTCGGCTTCGGACTGAAATTCATGAGCTTTTGAAGCAGACATTGATGGCGAACTGGGTGAAACCATTAAGTAACCCCCACATTCCCAAGAAGATTGAGTCCCAGTATCGAGTTCATGGGGACCCGGAGTTGATGAGGACCCAGTTGCCTCATGACTCTGGAGTTGTGGATTCGGCTCTCAAGAGAGCCAAGGGTAGTAGAGATTATGCCTCGGCGCCCCCGGGGCATGAGTCTAAGACTCTGGACTCTTTTGGGAGGAAGGCCTACCATTCTGCTATGCTCGTGTCCAAGATTCAGTCCTACCAGCTCTACACGAGCATCCACTTGCGGAACAATGTGAGGCAGCTGACGGACTTGGTCGATAAGCTCCCGTCGGAGCAGGCCAATCCTTTTCAGGAGGTGGTCAGGCAGCTGAAGGCATGTAGGAAATCCCTGTCCAGGAGTGCCTATGACACTTTTGATGTAGCGTCTAGGGCCGCAGCTCAAGGTATAGTGATGCGCAGACTCTCATGGCTGCGTGCCTCTGACCTGGAGAATAGAGTCCAGCAGTGGATTGCGGATGATCCTTGCCGGGGGGGGGGGAGGGATAACATTTTTGGTGAGCGCGTCGAACAGGTGGTAGAACAGCTCCACCAGCGGGAAACCGCATTCGACAAGCTCTCCCACCGGACGCCTTCAGCATCTACCTCAACAGGTAGACGTTTTTATGGGGGAAGGAGGAATGCTCCTTACGCTTATAATAAGCGTAGGTACAATCCACCTGCCCGCCAGCCTGCTCAGGCTAAGCCCCAGTGCGCTCGTTCGCATCAGCGTGCGCCTCCTCAGACCCCTGCAGCTCCCCAGCAAAAGCAAGGGACGGGCTTTTGACTGGTTCCAGGTGAGCATAGCCGAGATAAGTGTCTGTGCCGGACGATCTGCCGGTCGGAGGGAGGTTAAAGTTTTTTCACCAAAGGTGGCCTCTCATTACCTCCGACCGTTGGGTTCTTCTAATAGTCCGGCTAGGATACGCCCTCAATTTGATCTCAGAACCTCCAAATTGCCCTCCAGGAGCTCAGTCTTTTAGCTTTCAGCACAAGCAGGTACTTGCAGAGGAACTCTCCGCCCTTCTCAGCGCCATTGCGGTCGAGCCCTTGCCACCGGGGCAGGAAGGGCTGGGATTCTATTCCAGGTACTTTCTTGTGAAAAGAAAACAGGGGGGATGCGTCCCATCCTAGACCTAAGGGCCCTGAACAAATATCTGGTCCGAGAAAAGTTCAGGATGCTTTCCCTGGGCACCCTTCTTCCCATGATTCAGAAAAACGATTGGTTATGCTCTCTGGACTTAAAGGATGCTTATACTCACATCCCGATACTGCCAGCTCACAGACAGTATCTTCAGTTCTGTCTGGGAACACGGCACTTTCAGTACTGTGTGCTTCCCTTTGGTCTTGCCTCTGCACCCAGAGTGTTCACAAAATGCCTGGCGGTAGTGGCGGCATCTTTACGCAGACTTGGAGTGCATGTGTTCCCTTATCTCGACGATTGGCAGGTAAAGAGCACCACGGAGGCAGGAGCTCTACAGTCAATGCAGGTGACTATTTGACTCCTGGAGCTACTAGGGTTTGTGATAAATTATCCAAAGTCCCACCTTCTTCCAGTTCAGAGACTAGAATTCATAGGGACTCTGCTGGACTCCCAGACGGCTCATGCCTACCTCCCCGAGGCGAGGGCAGCCAGTCTCCTGTCCCTTGTTTCCTGGGTGCGAGTGTCGCAGCAGATCACAGCTCAGCAGATGTTGAGATTGCTCGGCCACATGGCCTCCACGGTTCATGTGACTCCCATGGCCCTTCTTCACATGAGTTCAGCTCAATGGACCCTAGCTTCCTAGTAGTATCAAGCTGCGGGATGTCTGGAAGGCGTAATCCGGCTGTCCACAAATTTTCTCACCTCCCTTCATTGGTGGACAATTTGCTCCAATTTGACCTTGGGACGTCCCTTTCAAATCCCTCAGCCTCAAAAAGTGCTGATTACGGATGCGTCTCTCCTGGGATGGGGAGCCCATGTCGATGGGCTTCACACCCAAGGATGTTGGTCCCTCCAGGAGACAAGGTTTCAAATCGATCTCCTGGAGTTACGAGCGGTCTGGAATGTGATAAAAGCCTTCAGAGATCGGCTATCCAACCAAATTATCCAAATTCAGTCAGATAATCAGGTTGCCATGTATTATATCAACAAGCGGGGGCACCGGATCTCGCCCCCTGTGTCAGGAAGCCGTCGGGATATGGCTTTGGGCTCACCGTCATGGCATGTACCTCCAAGCCACGTATCTGGCAGGCGTAAACAACAGACCGGCCGACAGGTTGAGCAGGATAATGCAACCTCATGAGTGGTCCCTCAACTCGAGAGTTGTCCGCAAGATCTTCCAGGCGTGGGGCACCCCCCCTGGTAGATCTTTTTGCCACTCAGGTCAACCACAAGGTCCCTCAGTTCTGTTCCAGAGTTCAGGCCTACGGCAGACTAGCGTCGGATGCCTTTCTCCTGCATTGAGGGAGGGGGGGGCCTCCTGTATGCGTATCCTCCCATACCCTTGGTAGGGAACACTTTGCTGAAACTCAAGCAGGATCGCGGATCCATGATTCTGCTTGCTCCCTTTTGGCCGCATCAGATCTGGTTCCCTCTTCTTCTGGAGTTGTCCTCCGAAGAGCCGTGGAGATTGGAGTGTTTTCCAACCCTCATCACTCAGAACGCGGGGGTGCTTCTGCATCCGAACCTCCAGTCCCTGGCTCTCACGGCCTGGATGTTGAGAGCGTAGACTTTGCCTCCTTGGGTCTTTCTGAGGGTGTCTCCCGAGTCTTGCTTCCAGGAAAGATTCCACGAAGAGGTGTTATGCTTTCAAATGGAAGAGGTTTGCCATCTGGTGTGACAGCAAGGCCCTAGATCCTCGTTCTTGTCCTACACAGACCCTGCTTGAATACCTTCTGCACTTGTCTGAGGCTGGCCTTAAGACCAACTCTGTAAGAGTTCACCTTAGCGCAATTAGTGCTTTTCATTATCGTGTAGAAGGTAAGCCTATCTCGGGATAGTCTTTAGTTGTTCGTTTCATGAGAGGTTTGCTTTTGTCAAAGCCCCCTGTCAAACCTTCACCAGTGTCATGGGATCTCAATGTCATTCTCACCCAGCTGATGAAACCTCATTTTGAGCCACTGAATTCCTGCCATCTGAAGTACTTGACCTGGAAGGTCATTTTCTTGATGGCAATCACTTCAGCTCGTAGAGTCAGTGAGCTTCAAGCCTTGGTAGCTCATGCTCCTTATACTAAATTTCATCATAACAGAGTAGTCCTCCGCACTCACCCTAAGTTCTTGCCGAAGGTGGTGTCGGAGTTCCATCTGAACCAGTCAATTGTCTTGCCAACATTTTTTCCCCATCCTCATACCCGCCCTGCTGAACGTCAGTTGCACACATTGGACTGCAAGCGAACATTGGCCTTCTATCTGGAGCGGACAAGCCCCTTCAGACAGTCCGCCCAAATGTTTGATTCTTTTGATCCCAACAGAAGGGGAGTGGCTGTCGGGAAATGCACCATTTCCAATTGGCTAGCAGATTGCATTTCCTTCACTTACACCCAAGCTGGACTGGCTCTTGAGGGTCATGTCACGGCTCACAGTGTTAGAGCCATGGCAGCGTCAGTGGCCCACTTGAAGTCAGCCACTATTGAAGAGATTTGCAAGGCTGCGACGTGGTCATCAGTCCACACATTCACATCTCATTACTGCCTACAGCAGGATACCCGATGCGAGAGTCGGTTTGGGCAGTCGGTACTGCAGAATCTCTTTGGGGTTTAGAATCCAACTCCACCCCCCTAGGCCCATTTTTATTCTGTTCCAGGCTGCACTCTGTTAGTTGTTTCTGTTTAGGTCAATCTCAGTTATGTCCTCGCCGTTGCGAGGTCCAGTTGACCAATGTTTGTTGTTTTGAGTGAGCCTGGGGGCTAGGGAAACCCATTTGGCATATATAGATATTCTTCCAAAGGTTCACTCAAATTAAGACAAATCAAACAAACAGAAGTTACTTTTTTGCTCCTTTATGTAACCCATACCAAAGTGATATGGGTTACAGAAAGGAGCAAAAAAGTAACTTCTGTTTGTTTGATTTGTCTTAATTTGAGTGAACCTTTGGAAGAATATCTATATATGCCAATCCATAGACCCCTGAAGAAGGCCTCTTTGGCCGAAACACGGACCGTGTAGGGTCTTAATAAATGAATTTGGCTTTTTTACATCTGTGATTTTAGTTTGGTCTTTCTGTACATCTTCCGTTCTTGTTGTTTTTAGGAAGTCAGATTACTCAGAACTGTGGGTAGATCTGGTTTAATAGGTATGAGTAGTTGTACATCATCAGCATAGGTGTAGAATTTTCTGTCCACTGACCAAAGCAGATCAGCTAGAGGCCTTGAGGTAGATATTAAATAAAATGAGAGACAGTATGGATCCCTGTGGCACCCCACAGTTCAGTGCCTAAGATAATGATGTGCTGTTGCTGAACAGAACAGATTTTTGTCTGTCTGACAAATGGGATTTGAACCAAGTAAATACTGTGCCACAGATACCTGTTTCTGCCGGTCTTGTAAGCATGATATTGTGATCCACGGTATCGAAAGCTGCTGAGAAATTGAGCAACACTAGTATCAAAGCAGATCCCTTGGCTCTGTTCTATACCCAGGTCTGAAGCCAGATTGACATGGGTCTAGCCAATTACTTTCAATTAGCCAGTCGTTGAGTGCGGACTCAGTGGCGTAGCTAGGTGGGGTGCAGGGGGAGCGACCGCTCCCTCAAACAGATTTGAGCAAAAACGGCGCCTATTTTTGCTGCGGACCCACTCCCTTCTCTGGCCTGTCTTCCTCCTCTCTCTCTCCTGATCATCAAGTTCGGTGGAAGAGCAGCAGCGGTGCCGGTATCAGCTGTAAGAACAAAGTGAAAGCGCGCGGGACCATTTTCCTGCATACACCCACTGCCGCTCTGCTCTGCCAGTCACGCCCCTCTGCCCTTTCCCCTACTTTTCAACTCACGGTTCATCCGGTTCTCTTAGCGCCCTTTTTCCTCTGGACACGCTGTTGACACGTCGCGATCAAGCGCCCAAGCGCAATCTTAGTGGCTGACTGGAGGGGAGACGTTCAGGCATTGGTTGTGGCAAGGAAGCACATGGGGTTGTTTGTTTTTCACCACACCTCCCTTCCTCCCTCAGTGCTCTTGTTCTTCTCCGTGTTTGGGCCCTCCTCCTCACAGAGCTGTTGCCGCCCAGTTCCCAACCGTGATGTTGCTGCTGCTCTGGAAGCTGTTGTTGCTTTTGCTGAGGTTGGTGGCGATTGCATGCAGGAAAATGGCCCCGCGCATGCTTTCACTTTATTTTTACTATTAATATTTCACTGCTCTTCCACCGAACTTGAAAGCTGTAAAAGAAGATGATCGGGAGACAAAGGGGATGTCGCTGGATTTTGGGGTAGCAGAGAGAGCGAGTAAAGGTAGAGAGATATGGGGTGATACTTGATTGGGGGGGGGGGAGAGACAGAGACTACACATGCTGGGTAAGGTAGGAGAGCGAGAGAGATGGGGTGATACTTGATTGGGGGTGGACACAGAGAAGGCACTACTGGAAAGGGGAAGGAGATAGGGACACAGAGGGGCACTACTGGAAAGGGGGAAGTAGATAGGGACACAGGAGCACTACTGGAAAGGGAAGGAGGAGATAGGGACACAGGAGCACTACTGGAAAGGGGGAAGTAGATAGGAATACAAAGAGGGCACTACTGGAAAGAGGGAGGAGGAGATTAGGGACACAGGGGCACTACTGGAAAGGGGAAGGAGATAGGGACACAAAGAGGGCACTACTGGAAAGGGGGGAGTAAATAGGGACACAAAGAGGGCACTACTGGAAAGGGGAGGAGGAGATAGGGACACAGGGGCACTACTGGAAAGGGGGGAGTAGATAGGGACACAAAGAGGGCACTACTGGAAAGAGGGAGGAGGAGATTAGGGACTCAGGGCAGTACTGGAAAGGGGGGAGTAGATAGGGACACAAAGAGGGCCCTACTGGAAAGGGGAAGGAGATAGGGACACAGAGGGGCACTACTGGAAAGGGGGGAGTAGATAGGGACACAGAGAAGGCACTACTGGAAAGGGGAGGAGATAGGGACACTACTGAAAAGAGGGGGAGGAGATAGGGACACAGGGGGGCACCACTGGAAGGGGGATATGGGGTCAGTGGTGAAAAAGGGGTGAGATGGGGACAAAGAGGTAAAGCTGCAAAAGGGGGAAGATGGTAACAGGGGTAATGCTGGGAAGATGGGGACACAGGACAATGTTAGAAAAAGTGAGAGGTGGGGACACTAGGACGGCAGATGCTAGAAAGGGGGAGATGAAGAGACCAGGTAGGCTTGTGCTGAAAAAGGGGGTGAGATGGGGACACAGAAAGGGCAGATGCTGAACTTGGGGGCAGGATAGGGACAAGGGACACAGAAGGGAGATGCTGGACAGCACAAATAGTGGTGCAGAGGAAAAAATGATGGTGCACTTGGAGACAGATGTAGAGAAGAAAAGGAAGAAAAAAGAGACGAGAGAAGAAATGGAAAGGTCAACCTGGAAAAGAATTTATATGGCTGACTCATGGAACATGGAAAAAAAGACTTCCCAGACAACAAAGGTAGAAATTTTTTTTTTTATTTACTACTTTGAAAGCACTGAAATGTACCTGCTTTGTAAAATGTACATTTTTAATATTTTTATTTTGCAAAGTACAGGAGAAAATGCATATCTGTCTCTTTTTTTTTTACCAGTATAGCACTGTTTAGAGTCTGGCTTCCTTGGGCAGGGGGTCTGTATTTCAATTTTTGCTGTTTTTTTTTTTTTTTGTGTGGCTCCCTATTCTGCATTAGATTGGTAGCATGGAATGTTGTCACAATTTGGGTTTCTGCTAGGTGCTTGTGACCTGGGTTAGCCACATTGGAAACAGGATACTGGGCTAGATGGACCATTGGTCTGACCCAGTATGGCTACTCTTATGTTATATAGATGAGGGTCTGTCCATGTTCTGCATGTGTGACTGAGGTGAAGGATTCTGCCAGCATGTAGTAGTATCTGTGTAGAAATGTGTAACAGTGCAGCTTGTTCCAGTTTCCCAATAGTAGGTATATTGGTGCTCCAGAACCCAGTGTAATATATATAGCACTGCCTTCTGATAGGTGGTTTAGGGCTGTTATAGTGTGGTAAGTTTTGTGTTCTAGGGCAGTCCTGGAGTACCCCCTTGCCAGTCAGGTTTTCAGGATATCCACAATAAATATGCATGACATTGATTTGCATATACTGCCTCCATTACATGCAAATCTTTTTCATGCAGATTCATTGTGGATAGCCTGAAAACCTGAATGGCAAGAGGGTACTCCAGGACCACCTAGGGAAACACTTCTCTAGGTCCCACTGTAATATTTATAGCATTGTCTTTTCATAGGTGGGTTAGGGCTGTTTTGGTGTGGTAAGTTTTCAGTATAGGTTGTGGGTGTCTTTTTGCAGGGGGTTGTGTTATTTCACAGTGTCTAGCCCTATTTGAAAGTAGGCTCTGGGGCAAGGTCCACCAAAGGTCACCCAAGATAAAAATGCTCAAGACTAGTGTTCTTCATATCCTGTAGAGCCACCACACAAACAATAGCCCATCTGATTTAAACAAGGTGTCTAGCAGTGGAAAGACTGGGTGTGCTATTCCTTAGGTGATGGTCACGATTTGAATATTTTTATTTGAAGTTAAGAAGACAGGTTGCCTGCTCTGGCCAGTCCAGGAACCTCTTCTGTGTCCTGCCTACTGATGTAACTTACTGTTTCCTTGTAGGCAGGACGCAACAGAGGGAGCCTGTATTAATCATTGCCCGCCACAGCCCCTGAGCAACAACACAGACACTGCTGTCTAGCTGACACCAACTGGCTCCTATTTTGTAAGAGTCTGCTCCCCCTGCGATCAAAACCTGGCTACGCCTCTGTGCAGACTGTCCTTTCTATAAGTTTTTCCTGGAAAGGAATGTTAGAGACTGGCTAGTAGTTTTCGAGCTTGTCCTGGTTCAGTGAGCTCTTTTTCAGTAGGGGACGCACCACAGCTCTTTTTATTGTTGTTGGCAACCTCCCTTCCATAAGAGAGGAGTTAACAATTTTAGTGGTCCCTTCAGTGAGGCCTGTGCTCACTCATTGTATAATCCTTGCGGGCAGGAATCAAGAGTGCAGGTTGTAGGCTGTAGACCTTTCACGGTATTTTCAAGAGCTTCCTCTGTGACCTAGTTGAGTGAGACACAGATGGCTGTGCATGGTGGGGAAAAGGTAGTGTTCTCTTCATTAGCTGGTAGGAGCTTTGATGGGACTCTCTGTATGTCCTCATGGAGACCTTTAATTTTGTTTGCAAAATAAGTGGCAAAATCATTGCTGGTTAGTTGACTGGGAAGGCCGGTTCTGTTTTGGGGTTTGCAGTAGGCTGTTTACTATTTTAAAAAGCTGCTTGTTTGAATTTCCTGCTTGTTCTATGTGTGGAGAAAAACATTGTTTTTTTTGCTGTTATGGCCTGGCGGTGCATTGTCTTTTTTTTTGTTACATTTGAACCCCGCGCTTTCCCACTCATGGCAGGCTCAATGCGGCTTACATATACAGGTACTTATTTGTACCTGGGGCAATGGAGGGTTAAGTGACTTGCCCAGAGTCACAAGGAGCTGCCTGTGCCTGAAGTGGGAATCGAACTCAGTTCCCCAGGACCAGAGTCCACCACCCTAACCTATCTACATGTTAAACCTTGTGGACCTACCTCCCAGAAACACCTCAAAATCATCCCGTAAATTTCTTGACCTTTACTTCCCCAACTGCAAAGGACTAAAATACAAGACGATGCATGATACCACCTTCTCCTACATGAGCACGAAGTTATGGAACGCACTACCTAGAGACCTGAAGACAATCAACGAAACAACTATCTTTCGCAAATCCCTCAAGACGTATTTCTTCAACAAAGCTTACAATGAAAACCCAGAACTGTACTAATCCACCTCTGAAAACCCATCGTCTAAGAAAACCAATCGTTTAATATTCCTACTAAATTCCTTCCTTCTTCTCTCTACTTCTTCCCCTAATTAATCTCTACACAACAATAATTGTACCTGACATCCAGGACTAACTGTGTGTAACAAAACTATGTAAGCCACTTTGAGCCTGCAAATAGGTGGGACAAGGTGGGATACAAATGCAATAAATAATAATAACCACTAGGCCACTCCTTCTGTTTCTTATAGTTGAGCCTGACTTCATCTAGGTGAGATTTCTTTTTTCCGTTTTCTTTCAAGTTGTCGTCCTTGACACTTAAGGATCCATAGTTCTGGTGAGAACCACGGGGAACATTTGTGGAGCACAGGAACTTCTTTAGAGGGGCTGTTTTTTCTAATTCCATTGCTAAGCATGCATTCCAGATAGCAACCTGTTCTGATACTGTCATCATCTTTTCATCCACATGGGTGTAGGACAAGGCCTCTAGGAAGTTTTCAGCAGTCAGATTTCTCATGTCTCAGATTTCCTTTGATACTTTGATTGGGCCTATCTGTTTTATGTAGTTCTTAATAGAAAATTTGATTAGGAAATGATCAGTTCATGATAGGGGTATTATCTCTATGCCACCAGCTTTGCGTTCCAAGATATCAACCCCTTTGCAGAACACCAAATCTAGCATATGGCCCTTTTCATGGGTTGGAGATTTGATTACCTGGATGAATCCTACAGCTGCCATCGTATGAAGGAAGACAGCGGTACTGGTGTCTAGAGTTTTGATGTGTAGGTTAGTCTCCCATGATCAGTAACCTAGGGTAGCACAGGGTTACCTCGGTCACCAGATTTAGCTGTTCTTGCACAGATGTGGTATTGCGAGGTGCTCTGTAGACCACGAGCAGCCACATTGGTTCCTTGTCTCCCAGCTGGATTTGCAGGCATTCTGACTTAGATAGGTGGGGAATGGAGACTGCCCAGTTTGTGTCTCGGATCAAGACTGCTGCCCGTCCACCCCGCTTCCCTTGTTTTGGTTGCTGCAGGAGAGTGAATCCTGTGGGGCATAGTTCAGCCAGTGGTACTCCTCTGCTTTCATCCAGCAAGGTCTCAATTATTGCCAAGATGTTGAAGTGGTATTCATTGATGACATTGTAGATCATAGCAATTTTTTTTATTGGCTGATCTGGCATTTACTAGGCCCAAGTTTCCAAGTACTAGTCTGTTTGTGGATGTAGTTTTAGTTTGAGGGGTTACTTGATGGTGGTAGGCAGGTATTCATGTGGGTATACCTGGATAAGAGTTATACTTCTTGAATTTGTGTCTTTAGGCGGATGGTGGAGTCTATTGTTTCCTCTTCCCCAGAATACTGAGATGTCTGAAGATTTTTGGTTTACTAGACCAGAACGCTAATCAGTATAACAAAAAGCCAGTTTGGCAGCAATTAACAGTGGAGTGTTAATTATGCAGACAGTGCTTGATGAGGATCTGAGTCCCTTTGAAGTGTCAGCTTCCTAGGAAGAGGAGCTCTGTTTGCTTCAGTGAAGACTTCTTGTTTAAAATGAGATATGCAGTCAGTCTGCTAATTCTACCTATATTTTGTGCTTTTAAATCTTGAAACAAGGGTAAACTAGTTTTTAAAGTCCAATATCTAATATTTAACAGGCACTTTGGTTCACTAGAGACATACATCAAATGGCTCTATTTCACTCCTGTGAAATTATTTGGAAGTTTTAATGCAGAGGAAGATTCAGCAAGATATCAGAAATTTACAGTAATTTACAGATAAGTTAAAGATATGAACTTCAACTCACAAATTGTAGTGATGGTTTCAATTTGCAGTTTCTGATCCTGATGTCCTTTGATCCAATTGATGCAGATCCCTTTATGCTTTTTTAGTTGTAGATCCAGCTCATATTGCAAGCAAAGAGAGAGTGTGCTTGCTTGAAAAGTGGAGGGAGGCAAAAAGTTGCATTTATCCAATTAAAACATATGAAATTAAGTGAAGGAAGGACACTCAAAATAAAATTCAAGACTAGTACCCCAACATAGACTGAGCAGAAGTAGGTAAAATCTGAGTTGTAAATAAGCAATAAGTGTATTATTTAACCTGATTTGTAGGGGCATGATGTGAACAGCCTTTCTCTTCCTCTGCCCAGCTCCACTTATATATATATATATATATATATATATAGCACTAAATGAAGAGGTAGATATAATAGATAATCTCAGAGACCTAGTGGAAAGAGGACAATCAATGGGACACTGTGTTATCAGGGTATAAATTATAATGCAACGATAGGGTGGATCAAATTGGAGGGGGCGGGGTTGTGCTATATGATAAGGATTGACAAGGCAGCAACGTGGAATCCTTATGGGTAGAAATTCCATTTGTGAAGGGCAGAACAAACAAACAGACAGACAGACTGATGAAGATATGTTAATAAAAATTAGAAAAGCTAGCAAAATTTGGCAACAGTATAATAATGGGTGATTTCAGTAACCCCACTATTGGATAAATGCCACATCAGGGAATGGTAGGGAGGTAAAATTCCTAGATGTAATAAATGTCTGCTTCTTGGAGCAACTGGTCCAGGAACCAACAAGAGGGGGAGCTATATTGGATCTAGTCCTTAGTTGAATGCAAGACAGTACAAGAGATAAACAGTGTTGGGTCCACTGGGAAACAGTGATCATAACATGATCAAATTTGACTTAATAACTGGAGTGCAATCACTAAGGAAATCTACAGTAGTAGCATTTAATTTTCAAAAGGGTAACTATGATAAAATGAGGGAAATGGTAAAAGCTGAAAGGCTCAATTACAAAGGTTAGGACTTTAAATCAATGCATGGATGTTGTTTAAAAATACCATTTTGGAAGCCCAAACCAGATGTATTCCACATATTAATAAAGGTGGAAAGAAAAGCATACGACACCCAGCATGGTTAAAGGGAAAAGTGAAAGAGGCTATTGGAGCTAAAATATTATCCTTCAAAGAATGGAAACAGGAGTGAAGAAAATGAGAAGCAGCATAAGCACTGGCAAGACACTGAAGAAGGCCAAAAGAGAATATGAAGAGAAACTTGCCTTGGAAACAAAAACTCATAGTAATCACTCTGTCAGGTATATCGAGCAGAAAGCCTATGAGGGCATCTGTGGGATTGCTAGATCATCAAGGAGTAAAAGGAGCACTCAGGGAGGACAGGGCTATAGCAGAGAGGCTTAATGAATTCTTTGCCTCGGTCTTTACTGGGACCCAGATCTGAGCAACCAAAGAAGTTAAGTGTTTCTTAAAACAAACACTTCACGTCTACCCGTTCCACAGCACTCATTATTTTATAGACCTCTATCATATCTCCCCTCAGCCGTCTTTTCTCCAAGCTGAAGAGCCCTAGCTGCTTCAGCCTTTCCTCATAGGGAAGTTGTCCCATCCCCTTTATCATTTTCGCCACCCTTCTCTGCACCTTTCTAATTCCACTTTCCTTGTCATCAAGCAGATGAATCCATTACGAGTGGGTTGTGTCCATCAACCAGCAGGGGGAGATAGAGAGCACTGAAAAACCATAATGCCTCATGGCCAGCTAGCTCCATCTGCCTCTTCAGTATTCTCTATCTCCCCAGCAGGGTGGTTGCAGCTTGTTCAAGCTCCTTCAGAAAATCTGCCTGGGGTGGCTCCTGTGCTTTTGCCAGTTGTAGCAGGGGTGTTGTGGCTGATGGTGCCCACTTTAAAGGCAAATAGGTTAGCCCTTTCCCTGCCTTACCCGGCCCCCAATGTGGAAGTAGGCAAATAGGCAAGCCCTGTCCCTGTCTTTGCCCATGCTGTGGATGCAGGCACATAGGTTCGCCCTTTCCCTGCCTTTCCCACGCTACTGATCCTCCAGAGTTGGAAATTTGCCTCTTTCGCTGTTGCCTCAAACTTTCCTCACAGCGTTAAAAAAAAAAAAAAAAAGTTGCGTCGCGCTTTGGCGCTGCGATCCCAGAAAAGAGGTTTTCTTCTGATTGTGCAGTGTGACCGGAGCTCGGAGACTCAGTCTGGTGAGGTAAGAGCATTTTGTAGCTCCTCTGGGGAGGGCCCGCGTTCGGGACCATTTTGGCGCAAACCCGCCATTTTGAATTTCCGCCGTTTTCGGCGATGGCTGCTGAGAAAGTAAAGCGCTGTTCCGTTTGTGGCAAGTGCAAATCTGCAGCGGGGCTCTGTAAGGCGTGCTTTTCAGACGGTAGAGCCGGCCCGAGCAGGGCGAGCGATGTTCCTTCCCGCTCCGTGGAGCTGGCAGCGGGTGCCATTTTGGAACAGCATGACGCGACCCCCGCTGAGGCGGAGGGGTTTGAGCCTGGAGGGGCGCCTCGTGTAGAGGCTAATAAAAGAGCTGTTTCCCCCGGATTGGAACCAGGAGGCCAGGGTGAGCCATTTCCCCTGAATTTGTTTTATTGCTGCATAATGCATACATGTTAAAAAGAGCTCTTCCGCAGGAGTCCTCTGCGGCCCTGCTTTCTGTATCCCCTCCAGTGGAGTCTGGCCTTGGATTACCGTCAGGCGCGTTTTCCCCTGACAGATGGCCGCAAGACAAGCGCAGAAGAGTGGATTCCCCTTCAGAGAGTGGCGCACTCCCCCCCCCCCCCCCCCCCCCCCCCCCCGTGGTCGGGATGTGAGGACTGAGGGGTCTGGCAGGCCTTCGTGGTCTGGAGAGCCAGAAGGAGGTGCAGGATTGCCACCGGATCCAGATGATCCTTCCGCGGTGAGGATTTTCTACTGCGATGAGCTGCCAGCGCTTACTACTGATGCCTTACTATAGAAGACCCTGGGAGTACTGAGACCTCCTCCGGTAATCCGAGGATGGCAAGTACTAAGAAGCCTGCTTGAGCCTTTCCTTTGCATGACTCCATCCAAGAGCTTATCACGGGTCAATGGGCTGACCCCGAGGGGCTTTTGAAAGTCACCAGAGCTATGGGGCAATTATACCCTCTAAGTGAGGAGCATTTGGCGTGCCTAGCAGTGCCTAAAGTGGATGCCCTTGTCACGGCTGTGACAAAGAAAACTACCCTCCTAGTGGAAAGAGGAGTTGCCCTGAAAGACATGCAGGACCATCGCCTGGAGGCAGCTATGAAATGGTCCTTTGAAATTTCAGGCCTATCCTTACGGGCGTCTGCATGCAGCTGCTACGCTGCCTGAGCCTGCCTCGCTTGGTTACAACAGGCAGTGGAACAGCCCGGAGATGGGGCTGAGCCCCTTACGGAGGTGGCACTGTGGATGGAGTCGGCCTTGTCATTTTTGGCTGACACCCTTTATGATCTGGTCAGAGCTTCGTCTAAACAGATGGCTGTAGCGGTGGCGGCTCACTGTCTTCTGTGGCTACGGCATTGGGCAGCTGACATGGCCTCTAAGCAAAGGTTGGTGAAGTTGCCCTTTCAAGGTCTTCTCCTGTTTGGTGAGGAGTTGGAGAAAATTGTGAAAGGCCTGGGGGATGCCAAACCCGACCGCTTACCCGAGGATAGGCCGTGACCTTCTTCCAAGGGTCAGGCGGTTCCCTCCTCTTACAGACCTCGCTTCTGTGAAGCTAGAAGGTACCGTCCGGGGCGTTCTGCTGGGTTCACTTCGTGTGCCCGTTTTCAGCGGACAAACGTTCCGCAGCAGCAGGCTCAAGACCTGGAGTTCAAGGGCGACCCTCTCAATGATGGTGCGCTGGCCCCCTCCTCGATTCCTGTGATAGGAGGACGTTCCCTCTTTCTCGAGGAGTGGGCCAAGATTTCCTCAGATCAGTGGGTCTTGGACCTGATCAGAGAAGGCTACAGAATAGAATTCAATGCCCCGATAAGAGACGTGTTTGTGGAGTCCGAATTAGGTTCTGCCACCAAATGGGCGGCGGTAGAGGAGATCTTGCAAGGCTTGATTCACATTGGGGCAGTTTCCCTCGTGCCTCCTGCCGAATGCGGCTCTGGCTGTTACTCCATTTACTTCGAGGGTCTTTTCAGCCTATCCTGGACTTAAAACAAGTCAACAAGTCTCTGAACGTGCGGCATTTTCACATGGAAACCCTGCGCTCCGTCATAGCGGCGGTACAGCCAGGAGATTTTCTCATATCTCTGGACCTGAAAGAAGCTTACTTGCACATACCAATTTGGCCCCCGCACCAGAGGTTTCTGCTTTTTGCGGTGATGGGAAAACATTTCCAGTTTCAGGCCTTGCCTTTTGGCCTTGCCACAGCTCCCCGAACCTTTTCCAAGGTAATGGTGGTAGTAGCTGCTTTTCTCAGGCGAGAGGGTATCTGGGTTCACCCGTACCTAGACGACTGGCTCATCAGAGCAGACTCTGCAGAAGAGAGTCATCAGGTTACAGCCAGAGTGGTCTCAGTACTGCAATCTCTGGGCTGGGTCGTCAATATAGCCAAAAGTCACCTGACCCCCTCTCAATCTCTAGAATATTTGGGGGTCCGGTTCGACACTGCCTCGGGGATGGTCTTCCTACCCGAGCAAAGGCGGTGCAAATTTCAGAACCAGGTCCGTCTGCTCCTGAGGATGCCTCGTCCGCGATCTTGGGACATAGTCCAGCTGTTGGGGTCGATGACGGCCACTTTGGAAGTGGTGCCTTGGGCGAGAGTGCACCTGAGACCTCTGCAGTGTTCCTTGCTTCAATGGTGGTCTCCAATATCTCAGGATTATCAATGCAGACTCATGTGGCTCCCTGCGGCCCGGCTCAGTATGGAGTGGTGGCTCTCAGACAGCATGCTGCGGTGAGGAATGCCGCTAGCCCTCCCCGATTGGTGCCTGGTGGTAACAGATGCCAGCCTGAAGGGCTGGGGTGCACATTACCAGGGAAGGCATGCCCAGGGTCTTTGGACACCCGAGGAGTCGGAGTGGTCCATCAATCGCTTGGAGTTGAAAGTGATTTTCCAGGCGCTTCTGGCCTTTCAATTGACCCTGGAAGGATTGGCTGTCAGATTTCTGTCGGACAACACGACAGCAGTGGCCTACATAAATCGTCAAGGAGGCACTCAGTGCATAACACTAGCAGTGCAGGCCGCGCAGATTTGCCACTGGGCCGAGCTTCATCTGCAGTTTCTGTCAGCAGCTCATATTGCAGGTCAGAGCAACGTGCAAGCCAATTATCTGAGCAGGAATCAAATCGACCCAGCAGAATGGGAACTTGCAGACGAAGTATTCCTGCAGATATGTGCCAAATGGGGAAAGCCCGTAATGGATCTTATGGCGTCAAGCACAAATGCCAAAGTCCCGTGCTTCTACAGCAGACGGGGAGAGATCCTTGCTCGGCAGGGTTGGATGCCTTGGCTCAACCCTGGCCTCAGGGCATCCTGTATGTGTTCCCTCTGTAGCCCTTGATAGGGCGAGTACTCCTGCGGATTCGGCTCCACCAAGGAGAGGTGGTTCTCATTGCCCTGGATTGGCCCAGGAGGCCGTGGTATGTGGACCTCCGGCGGATGCTGGTACAGGATCCCCTGCCGTTACCTCTGGTACCGAACCTGTTGTCACAGGGCCCGGTGACCATGGAGGACGCCTGCCGCTTTGGTCTTATGGCATGGCTATTGAGAGGGTGCAATTGAGAGACAAGGGATATTCCAGTAAAGTCATTTCCACTCTCCTACAGGCCAGCAAGCGTTCCACTTCCGTGGCTTATGCCAGGATTTGGTGCCAATTTGAGGCTTGGTGTGCTTCTAAAGCGATCACACCCATGCGGGCTTCTGTCTCGCCGATACTTGACTTTTTGCAGGATGGTTTACAAAAAGACTTGGCCTATAATTCCCAGCGTGTAAAAGTGGCAGCCTTGGCATGTTTTCGAGGGAAGGTCGCTGGCCTCTCTCTGGCTGCTTGCCCGGATGTGACACGGTTTCTTAGAGGGGTGCTTCGGCGCCGTCCTCCTGTGCGGGCTCCGTGTCCGGCATGGAACCTGGGGTTAGTTTGAAAGGCCCTTCAGTGTTTGTCCTTTGAGCCGCTTAGGCGAGCTTCGGAGAAGGATGTGACCTTAAAGACGGTCTTTTTGGTGGCCGTGACATTGGCGAGACGGGTATCTGAGCTCCAGGCGCTGCCCTGTCGAGACCCATTTCTGCAATTCTCATAGTCCGGAGTAATGGTACGTACGGTGCCCTCCTTCATGCCTAAGGTGGTTTCACCTAAACCAGCCTATTTTCCTGCCCTCCTTTTCTAAAGAGGAGTTTCCAGGAGCCTATGGGCAGTTGCACCTTCTGGATGTGCGAAGGGCTCTGTTGCAATATCTGTGCATGTCAAATGCCTTCAGGACCTCTGACCATCTTTTTGTTCTTTTGTCAGATCCGCGCAGAGGGTCTCCAGCGTCTAAGGCCACTATAGCCCGTTGGCTCAAAGAAGCTATCTTTTCAGCATATCTGCTATTTGGCCGGCCTCCGCCTGAAACCTTTAAGGCACATTCCACAAGAGCGATTTCCTCTTCCTGGGCTGAAACTGGAGCACTCTCTCTTCAAGAGATATGCAGTGCAGCGACATGGGCGTCTAAGCTCTCATTTGCCCGACATTACAGGCTGGATGTGGCTGCAAGGAGGGACGTGCATTTTGGAGCACAAGTGCTGGCATGTGGTGTGGCTTGTTCTCACCCTATCTAGGGATTGCTTTGATACATCCCACTTGTAATGGATTCATCTGCTTGATGACAAGGAAAGGAAAATTAGGTTCTTACCTTGGTAATTTTCTTTCCTTTAGTCATAGCAGATGAATCCATGAGCCCTCCCTAAGTGATTCATGTTACTTTTATGTTCAGTTTTTCCTGTAGATATGTTCCCTCATTGGGAGAAGTTGGAAAACAGTCTTCAGGATTTCTGTTCAGTTACAGGAGGATAAGTTCATTCCCTCCAGGAGGATGAGTCCATTCCCTCCTTTGACTTATAGCTGCAGTTTTGGGGCGTTCATCCGCTGTGAGGAAAGTTCATGTTATTATGCTTTGCAGTGTAACACTGCTTTGGAAGCTTCAAATACTGAAGAGGCAGCTGGAGCTAGCTGGCCATGAGGCACTATGGTTTTTCAGTGCTCTCTATCTCCCCCTGCTGGTTGATGGACACAACCCACTCGTAATGGATTCATCTGCTATGACTAAAGGAAAGTAAATTACCAAGGTAAGAACCTAATTTTCCCATATCTTTTTTGAGATGCGGCGACCAGAACTGAACACAATATTCAAGGTGCGGTTGGTCCATGGTGCGATTGCACCATGGTGCGATACAAAGGCATTATAACATCCTCATTTTTGTTACATATAGCCAGACTTATCTTTGGTAAGTCAAGATTTGATAGTGCAACAGCTCTTTGTGAGAAGCTTCATTGGCTCCCCATCAGAGAAAGAATTAATTTTAAAGTCCATACATTAATTCATAAGATTATATATGGAGAATCCCCTAACTACTTGAATAACCTCATCGACCTCCCAACCAGCAACAGATCAATGTCCTCTCGTACTTACCTCAATTTGCACCTTCCCAACTGCAAAGGTATTAAATACAAAACCTCCTATGCATCCAGTTTCTCCTTTTTGGGCAGCCAACTTTGGAACGCTCTACCAAGATCCATCCGAATAATCAACGACCATCTGCCCTTCAGAAAAAGGTTGAAGACCCATCTCTTCAAGAAAGCTTAACCTAATGTCCCAACTTAACTTTTTAAGCCCACCTACATGATTCCTGCCTTGACGATTATTATACCGACAGTCGCTCAAAAGAGCATGGTTCGGGATAAGGTATCTTTCAAAGATATCACCATAACAGGGAAGATAGAGTATCCTGATAGTGAGGTTGCAAAAGAGATTGTAGTAGATCGGGTATCTTTAAATAACAATAAAAATCAGACAAAAGATTGCCAATTAATACTGTCAAGTACTAAGCATGATGTACTTAGGAACAACAAACATAGTTTGAAATGTCTATATGCGAATGCCAGGAGCCTAAGAAATAAGATGGGGGAGTTAGAATATATTGCACTAAATGAAAAATTAGATATAATAGGCATCTCTGAGACCTGGTGGAAGGAGGATAACCAGTGGGACACTGTCATACCGGGGTACAAATTATATCGTAGTGATAGGGTGAATCGGATTGGTGGAGGGGTAGCATTGTATATTAACGAGAGCCTTGAATCAAATAGATTGAAAATTCTGCAGGAAGCAAAACACTCCTTGGAATCACTGTGGATTGAAATTCCATGTGCAAAGGGGAAAAGGATAGTGATAGGAGTGTACTACCGTCCGCCTGGCCAGGACGAACAGACGGATGCGGAAATGTTAAAGGAAATCAGGGACGCAAACAAACTGGGCAACACAATAATAATGGGGGATTTCAATTACCCGCATATAGACTGGGGTAATGTAACATCTGTACACGCAAGGGACATAAGATTTCTTGATGAAATCAAGGACAGCTTCATGGAACAGCTAGTTCAGGAGCCGACAAGAGAAGGAAAAATACTAGACTTAGTCCTTAGTGGTGCTCATGATCTAGTGCAGGGGGTAACGATACGAGGGCCGCTTGATAACAGTGATCATAATATGATCGGTTTTGATATTGGCATTGAAGGAAGTGAAACTAGGAAATCAAGTACGCTAGCGTTTAACTATAGAAAAGGTGATTACGACAAAATGAGAAAAATGGTGAAAAAAAGACTGAAAGGAGCAGCTCGCAGAGTAAAAAACTTGCATCAGGCGTGGATGCTGTTTAAAAACGCCATCCTGGAGGTTCAGGACAAATATATTCCACGTATTAGAAAAAAGGGAAAAAAGACTAAACGTCAGCCGGCGTGGCTAAACAGTAAGATAAAGGAAATCATTAGAGCCAAAAAACAATCCTTCAGAAAGTGGAGAAGAGAACCAACTGAAAGTAACAGGATAGATCATAAGGAATGCCAAGCCAAATGCAAAGCGGAGATAAGGAGGGCAAAAAAGGACTTTGAGAAGAAATTAGCGTTGGAAGCAAAAATACATAGTAAAAACTTTTTTAGATACATTAAAAGCAGGAAACCGGCCAAAGAGTCGGTTGGGCCGCTGGACGAAAATGGTGTTAAAGGGGCGATCAAGGAGGACAAAGCCGTAGCGGAGAAATTAAACGAATTCTTTGCTTCGGTCTTCACCGAGGAGGATTTGGGGGGGACACCGGTGCCGGAAAGAATATTTGAAGCGGGGGAATCGGAGAAACTAAACAAATTCTCTGTAACCTTGGAGGATGTAATGGGTCAGTTCAGCAAGCTGAAGAGTAGTAAATCACCGGGACCTGATGGTATTCATCCCAGAGTATTAATAGAACTAAAAAATGAACTTGCGGAGCTACTGTTAGAAATATGCAATCTGTCCCTAAAATCGAGTGTAATACCGGAAGACTGGAGGGTAGCCAATGTTACTCCGATTTTTAAGAAGGGTTCCAGAGGAGATCCGGGAAATTATAGACCGGTGAGTCTGACGTCGGTGCCGGGCAAGATGGTGGAGGCTATTATTAAGAATAAAATTGCAGAGCATATACAAAAACATGGACTGATGAGACAAAGTCAGCACGGATTTAGTGAAGGGAAGTCTTGCCTCACCAATCTAATGCATTTTTTTGAGGGGGTAAGCAAACATGTGGACAATGGGGAGCCGGTTGATATTGTATATCTGGATTTTCAGAAGGCGTTTGACAAAGTGCCGCACGAAAGACTCCTGAAGAAATTGCAGAGTCATGGAATCGGAGGTAGGGTATTATTATGGATTAAGAACTGGTTGAAAGATAGGAAGCAGAGAGTAGGATTGCGTGGCCAGTATTCTCAGTGGAGGAGGGTAGTTAGTGGGGTCCCGCAGGGGTCTGTGCTGGGTCCGTTGCTTTTTAATGTATTTATAAATGACCTAGAGATGGGAATAACTAGTGAGGTAATTAAATTCGCCGATGACACAAAATTATTCAGGGTCGTCAAGTCGCAGGAGGAATGTGAACGATTACAGGAGGACCTTGCGAGACTGGGAGAATGGGCGTGCAAGTGGCAGATGAAGTTCAATGTTGACAAGTGCAAAGTGATGCATGTGGGTAAGAGGAACCCGAATTATAGCTACGTCTTGCAAGGTTCCGCGTTAGGAGTTACGGATCAAGAAAGGGATCTGGGTGTCGTCGTCGATGATACGCTGAAACCTTCTGCTCAGTGTGCTGCTGCGGCTAGGAAAGCGAATAGAATGTTGGGTGTTATTAAGAAGGGTATGGAGTCCAGGTGTGCGGATGTTATAATGCCGTTGTATCGCTCCATGGTGCGACCGCACCTGGAGTATTGTGTTCAGTACTGGTCTCCGTATCTCAAAAAAGATATAGTAGAATTGGAAAAGGTACAGCGAAGGGCGACGAAAATGATAGTGGGGATGGGACGACTTTCCTATGAAGAGAGGCTGAGAAGGCTAGGGCTTTTCAGCTTGGAGAAGAGACGGCTGAGGGGAGATATGATAGAAGTGTATAAAATAATGAGTGGAATGGATCGGGTGGATGTGAAGCGACTGTTCACGCTATCCAAAAATACTAGGACTAGAGGGCATGAGTTGAAGCTACAGTGTGGTAAATTTAAAACGAATCGGAGAAAATTTTTCTTCACCCAACGTGTAATTAGACTCTGGAATTCATTGCCGGAGAACGTGGTACGGGCGGTTAGCTTGACGGAGTTTAAAAAGGGGTTAGATAGATTCCTAAAGGACAAGTCCATAGACCGCTATTAAATGGACTGGAAAAATTCCTCATTTTTAGGTACAACTTGTCTGGAATGTTTTTACGTTTGGGGAGCGTGCCAGGTGCCCTTGACCTGGATTGGCCACTGTCGGTGACAGGATGCTGGGCTAGATGGACCTTTGGTCTTTCCCAGTATGGCACTACTTATGTACTTATGTACTTATGTACCATGTCTCCCAGTCTCCTTATGCTCCCCCAATCTTGTCTTCCCCATTCTTCCTACACCTTACCTCTCCCTATATCCTTCCTTCCTATCTCCTTTCCTTTTGCACATCTTTGTTTACCTCTCCATGTTCAATTTACATATCCTTCCTATCTCCTTTCCTTTTGCACATCTTTGTTTACCTCTCCATGTTCAATTTACATATCCTTACTACAATTTGTAATATTCTCATTCAAAACTTATAATTCTATTTACTATGTAAGCCGCATTGAACCTGCTATTTGTGGGAAAGCGCGGGGTACAAATGTAATAAATAAATAAGGCACATTTTATGGTTGACACACAAAATGAAAGTTTTAAAAAGTGCAATGATTATATGCTGTGGACGCAGTATAAGACCAGTGAGTCTGTGACTGTCCTATGGAAGACATATGAGCACTTTTTAAAATGTCAGACACTGTTTGAAACTACTTGTTTAGAAATGTTTTTCAGTAAATTACTGTGTGGAAATATGTTCTTGTTTACTATTTTTAAAATGAACAGGAGAAATATTTTGTCACTCACTGAATAGTTAATCTCTGGAACTTGTTGCCAGTGGATATGGTATCAGCAATTGGAATAGCTGGGCTTAAAAAAGGTTTGGACAAGTTCCTGGAGGAAAAGTCCATAGTCTGCTATTGAGAGAGACCTTGGGAAAGCTACTTTCTTGCCCCTGGGATCAGTAGCATGAATCTTACTATTTGGCATTCTGTCAGATACTTGTGACCTGAATTGGCTACTGCTGGAAGAAGAATACTTGGCTTGTACATAAGTATTGTCATACTGGGACAGACCACATCAAGCCCAGCATCCTGTTTCCAACAGTGGCCAATCCAGGTCACAAATACCTAGCAAGATCCCCAAAAATGTACAAAACATTTTATGCTGTTTATCCCAGAAATAAGCAGTGGATTTTCCCCAAGTCCAATTTAATAATGGCCTATTGACTTTTCCTTTAGGAAGCCGTCCAAACCTTTTTTAAACTCTGGAATTTGTTGCCAGATAATGTGGTAAAGGTGGTTAGCTTAGCAGAGTTTAATTACACGTTGAGTGAAGAAAACTTTTCTCCAATTCATTTTGAATTTACTACTTTGTAGTTTCATCGCATGCCCCCTAGTCCTAGTATTTTTGGAAAGCATAGACAGACGCTTCACGTCTACCCGTTCCACTGCACTCATTATTTTATAGACCTCTATCATATCTCACCTCAGCCACCTTTTCTCCAAGTTTTAGCCTTTCCTCATAGGGAAGTCATCCCATCCACTTTATCATTTTCGTCGCCCTTCTCTGCACCTTTTCTAATTCCACTATATCTTTTTTGAGATGCGGCGACCAGAATTGAGCACAGTACTCAAGGTGTGGTCGCACCATGGAGCAATATAACGGCATTATAACATCCTCACACCTGTTTTCCTTACCTTTCCTAATAATACCCAACATTCTATTCGCTTTCCGAGCCGCAGCAGCACACTGAGCAGAAGGTTTCAGTGTATTATCGACGACGACACCCAGATCCCTTTCTTGGTCCGTAACTCCTAATGTGGAACCTTGCATGATGTAGCTGTAATTCGGGTTCTTTTTTCCCACATGCATCACCTTGCACTTGCGCACATTAAACGTCATCTGCCATCTAGCCGCCCAGTCTCCCAGTCTCGTAGGGTCCTTCTGTAATTTTTCACAATCCTGTCGCGAGTTAACGACTTTCATGAGGTACTTTGTCAAACGCCTTCTGAAAATCCAGATACACAGTATCAACCGGCTCACCTTTATCCACATGTTTGTTGACCCCTTCAAAGAATTGTAATAGATTGGTGAGGCAAGATTTTCCTTCACTAAATCTATGTTGACGAGGAGGGCCATAATCGAATGGGCCCAGCCATCTATAAGGGCGGCCATCTCTAACGCCGGCCCCATCAAGCAGCATACCCAACTGTATTATCGAAACAAGATGGCTGGCCATCTTTCGTTTCGATAATACGGTTGGGGCTGGCCAGATCTCAACATTTGGCCTGCCCTTAGAGATCGCCAGCGTTAGAGATGGCCGCCATTGGTTTTCGCCGATAATGGAAACTAATGGCGGCCATCTGAAATCCGGCCAAATCCAAGGCATTTGGTCGTGGGAGGAGCCAGCATTTGTAGCACACTGGTCCCCCTCACATGCCAGGACAACAACTGGGCACCCTTGGTGGCACTGCAGTGGACTTCACAAATTGATCCCAGGTACATAGCTCCCTTACCTTGTGTGCTGAGCCTCCCAAATCTCCCTCAAAACTCACTACCCACAGCTGTACACCACTACCATAGCCCTTAGGGATGAAGGGGGGCACCTACATGTGGGTACAGTGGGTTTTGGGGGGCTCCCATTTACCACCACAAGTGTAACAGGTAGGGGGGGATGGGCATGGGTCCGTCTGAAGTGCACTGCACCCACTAAAGCTGCTCCAGAGACCTGCATAGTGCTGTCATGGAGCTGGGTATGACATTTGAGGCTGGCATACAGGCTGGAAAAAATGTGTTTTTATATTTTTTTTGAGAGTGGGAGGGGGTTGGTGACCACTGGGGGAGTAAGGGGAGGTCATCTCCCATTCCCTCCGGTGGTCATCTAGTCAGTTGGGGCACCTTTTTGAGGCTTGGTCGTGAGCAAAAAGGGACCAAGCAAAGTTGGCCAAATGCTCGTCAGGGCCGGCTTTCTTTTTTCCATTATCAGCCAAAGCCGGCCATCTGTTAACCATGCCCCCATCCCACTTTCGGTATACTGCCGACACGCCGCCTTGAACTTTCGCCGGCTCTGCGACGGAAAGCAGTTGAAGTCGGCCAAAATCGGCTTTCGATTACACCGATTTGGCCGGCTTTAGGAGAAGGCCAGCCATCTCCCGATTTGTGTCGGAAGATGGCCAGCTTCGTTCAAAAATAAGCAGGTTAGTCTTATTAATCCGTTCGTTTGAATATGCTCTGTAATTTTGTTCTTAATAATAGTCTCTACCATTTTGCTAGGCACTGACGTCAGACTCACTGGTCTATAATTTCTCGGACCTCCTCTGGAACCTTTTTTAAAAATCGGCATTTCATTGGCCACCCTCCAATCTTCCGGTACCATGCTTGATTTTAAGAATAAATTACATATTGTTAGCAATAGTTCCGCAAGTTCATTTTTCAGTTCGGTCAGTACTCTGGGATGAATACCATCAGGTCCAGCAGATTTGCTACTCTTCAATTTGTAGAACTGCCCCATTACATCCTCCAGGTTTATAGAGATTTCGTTCAGTTTCTCCGACTTGTCAGCTTTGAATACCGTTTCTGGCACCGGTATCTCTCCCAAATCTTCCTCGGTGAAGACAGACGCAAAGAATTAATTTAATCTCTCTGCTATGACTTTGTCTTCCCTAATTGCCCCTTTTACCCCTCGGTCATCTAGTGTTCCAACCGATTCTTTTGCGGGCTTCCTGCTTTTAATGTACCTAAATTTTTTTTTACTATGTGTTCTTGCCTCCAACACAATCTTTTTTTCAAAGTCCCTGTTTGCCTTCCTTATGCACGCTTTGCGTTTGACTTCACATTCTTTATGCTGTTTCTTATTATTTTTAGTCTATTCCGTCTTCCATTTTCTGAAGGATTTTTCTTTAGGTCTAATAGCTTCCTTCACCTCACATTTTAACCATGCTGGCTGTCGTTTGGTCTTCCGTCCTCCTTTTTGGCCGGGGCTTCCAAGATGGTGTTTATGAACAGCATCAACACCTGATGTAAAATTTTGACCCTCACAGCTGCTCCTCTAAGTTTTTTTTTTTCACCATTCTTCTAATTTTATCATTGTCGTCTTTTTAAAGCTAAACACTAACCTATTTGATTTCCTGCATATGCTTAATTCAAAGCTAATAAAAAATATGATCATGTTATGATCACTGTTATCAAGCAGCCCCAGCACCATTACCTCCCACACCAGATCAGTAGGTATAGAATTTTTCCTTCTCTAGTTGGCTCCTGTACCAGCTGCTCCATAAAGCAGTCCTTGATTTCGTCAAGGAATTTTACCTCCGTAGCATGCCCCAATGTTACATTTACCCAGTCAATATTGGGGTAATTGAAATCAAGCAAAAACACACCTTACTACCTAGTATACAACGTGTTTGAAGGCAACAATGGCGTCCCCAAGGTGAAAAAATAATAAAAAAAAATGTGGAGAAAAAAAAAGACATCAGATCCCTCGGAAACACCTCTTTGTCAAAGGACACGCCTTTTGTTTAATGAGGGAACCATATCAGTCATGTGTCTTCAAAAAAAACTCCACAAAACAATATTCACACTGGCTTAACCATGTACTCTATAAACACTTGTAAAGGAGACATAAATAACACATTTCCCAAAGCTTGGCAAGAGTACTTATCTTGGCTGAAGAAGTGTACAACTTTATATTATGAATCCAGCCTCGCGTATAATGTACTCCTCACTTCCATAAAGTCCCGACAGGGTCACCCTGTTTCGCTACAGTATAGCTGCTTCAGGGGAATATTTCCATAATTAAAGACAGTCCAAGCTCTTCACATCTTGCTGTCTCCAATTCACTCTGGTTCAAAAATGCTTGATAATAGATCCTACCTATTCCGTTGGATTACGGTAATTGAAATCACCCATTATTATCGTGTTGCCCAGTTTGTTTGTGTCCCTAATTTCCTTTAACATTTCTACATCCGTCTGTTCATCTTAGCCAGGCGGACGGTAGTACACTCCTATCACTATCCTTTTCCCATTTACACGTGGAATTTCAATCCACAGGGATTCCAAGATGTGTTTTGTTTCCTGCAGAATTTTCAATCTATTTGATTCAAGGCCCTCCTTAACATACAATGCTACCCCTCCACCAATTAAATTCACCCTGTCACTACGATATAATTTGTACCCCAGTATGACAGTGTCCCACTGGTTATCCTCCTTCCACTGGGTTTCAGAGACGCCTATTATATCTAATTTTTCATTTAGTGCAATATATTCTAACTCTCCCATCATATTTCTTAGGCTTCTGGCATTCGCATATAGACATTTCAAACTATGTTGTTTGTTCCTATTTACATCATTCTCAGTACTTGACAGTATTAATTTGCAATCTTTTGTCTGATTTTTATTTAAGGACACCTGATCTACTGTAGTCTCTTTTGCAACCTCACTATCAGGATATCTTATCTTCCCTGTTTTGGTGATACCTTTGAAAGATACCATGTGCTTTTGTGTGACTGTCGGCCTTCCCCCAGTCTCTAGTTTAAAAGCTGCTCTATCTCCTTTTTAAATGCCGATGCCAGCAGCCTGATCCCACCCTGGTTAAGGTGGAGCCCATCCTTTCGGAATAGGCTTCCCCTTCCCCAGATTGTTGCCCAGTTCCTAACAAATCTCAAACCCTCCTTCCTGCACCATCGTCTCATGCACACATTGAGACTCCGGAGCTCTGCCTGTCTCTTGGGCCCTGCGCGTGGAACAGGTAGCACTTCAGAAAATGCTACCCTAGAGGTTCTGGATTTGAGCTTTCTACCTAAGAGCCTAAATTTGGCTTCCAGAACCTCTCTCCCACATTTTCCTATGTCATTGGTACCCACATGTACCAAGACAGCCGGCTCCTCCCCAGCACTATCTAAAATCCTATCTAGGTGACGCATTGAGGTTTGCCACCTTTGCACCAGGCAGGCAAATGACCAGGTGATCCTAACGTCCACCGGCCACCCAGCTATTTATATGCCTAATGATCGAATCACCAAATACAACAGCCGTCCTAACCCTTCTCTCCTGGGCAGCACTTGGAGACATACCCTCGGTGCGAGAGGATAGTATATCCCCTGGTGGACAGGTCCTGGCTACAGGAGTACTCCCTACTTTACCAGGGTGATGCTCTCCTTCTAGGAGACCTCCCTCCTCCAAGGTAGCACAGGGGCTACCAGACTGGAGGTGGGACTTCTCTGCATGATCCCTGTAGGTCTCCTCTATGTACCTCTCTGTCTCCCTGAGCTCCACCTAGGCTGCTACTCTAGCCTCAAGAGAAGAGACAGGTTCTCTGAGAGCTAGGAGCTCTTTGCATCGGGCACACACATATGACATCTCACCAACTGGGAGATCGTCATATATGTGACACTCAATGTAAAAGACTGGATAGCACCCCTCTCGCTGCTGGACTGCTGACTCCAGCTTAGTGTTTTTGAGTTTTTCAGTAATTTAAAACATGCTACAGTATTAAGGATATTAGCCTATTATAAAGTGTCTTTTAGTTTATATAGTATATTGTATGATATATTTAGTGTTTCCTTCTTAGATGGTAATGAAATGTATTTAAATGTCTGTAAGAGCACTCCTTGCTTGTTATCCTAATTACAATAACTGACTATAAATGAAGAGTTGTCCAAGGGGTGGGTGGGTGGGTGGGAAAACTAAACTAGATCCTGCTGTGCCTGCTAGAGGCTATCTGTTAATGCTGTGGTACAAAGTTCAATTTTTAAAACTAAGGGGAAAAGACTATGGAGATTAGTTGATAAAATGTGCTTTTTTTATATCTTTATTCTGCCTATCACTAACCTACAAATTCCTCCTTTAAACCCCAATCTTTAAGTTCCCAAAGCACAAAGCAAAATAGTGTTCACTTACCAGAGAAATGTCCTTATCTCTCAGAACTTCTCAGAAAGAAAGTTCAGCGGTACCTTTCCTCTTTATATAGTTTTGAATCTAAGTGGCCTTTTTCAAAATAGGCTCTTTCAAGCTAAATCAGTAATCAGGTTGCCCTTAGCTACCTATACAAATATTCTACTTTCTCACACCTTAATTAAAACCTAATTGAGGTCACTGGTCGTGCTACGTCTCCAAGAACCAAAGAACAGAAAATAACTGTCTTTTAGAACAAGATTTGAGCCTTTTAAAGTTTTTGGCTGTTAAGTTTCTACCTGTAGAAAAAAAAATGCCTATTTCTAGAGAAAATTTCAGTTTAAAACTATGGGAAAAGGGTTGTACGCTATTGGGCTCATTTTCAAAAGAGAAGGATGCCCATCTTTCGAAATAAATCGGAAGATGGACATCCTTCTCACAGAAATGTCCAAATCGGTATAATCGAAAGCCAATTTTGGGCACCCCCAACTGCACTCCATCTCAGGGACATCCAAAGTTCACGGGAGTGTGTCAGAGGTGTAGCGAAAGCGGGACTTGAGCGTGCCTAACACTTGGACATCCTTGACCCATAATCGAAAAAAAGGACGTCCCTGACAAGCACTTGGACGTTTTCATCTGGACCTGTTTTTCTAACGACTAAGGCATAAAAAGGTGTCCGAAATGACCAGATGACCATCGGAGAGAATCAGAGATGACCTCCCGTTACTCCCCCAGTGGTCACTAACCCCTTCCCACCCTCAAAAAAACATCTTTCAAATTATTCTGTGCCAGCCTCTGTGCCAGCCTCAGATGTCATACTCAGGTTCGTGACAGCAGTATGCAGGTCCCTGGAGCAGCTTTAGTGGGTGCAGTGTACTTCAGACAGGCGGACGCAGCCCCATCCCCCCCACCTGTTATTTTTGTGGAGGAAACAGCGAGCCCTCCAAAACCTACCACAAACCTACTGTATCCACATCTAGGTGCCCCCCCTTCACCCGTAAGGGCTATGGTAGTGGTGTACAGTTGTGGGTAGTGGGTTTTGGGGGGCTGAGCACACAAGGTAAGGGAGCTATGTACCTGGGAGCAATTTATGAAATCCACTGCAGTGCCCCCTAGGGTTCCCAGTTGCTGTCCTGGCATGTCAAGGGGAGCAGTGCACTACAAATGCTGGCTCTTCCCACGACCAAAGGGCTTGCATTTGGTCGTTTCTGAGATGAACGTCCTTGGTTTCGATTATCGTCGAAAATCAGAAACGTTCTTGTCTAGGGACGACCAAATTTAAGGATTTGGACGTCCCTGATGGTATTTTCGAAACGAAAGATGGGCTTACATCTTGTTTTGGAAATATGGGTTTCCTCGCCCCTGGATCGGGACGTTTTGCGAGGACGTCCAAATCAAAACTTGGACGTTCCTTTCGAGAATGCCCCTCCACGGCAACTAGTTAATGCTTGCTTTTCTCTCTCTCTCTTTCTTTCTCTCTCTCTCTCTCTCTCTCTCTCTCTCCTCCCCCCTTAATACTAAACTAGATCCTACAGTGCCTGCTAGAAGCTATTGTTAATGCTGTGGTACAAAGTTCAAGTTTTAAAACTAAGGGGAAAAGACTATGGAGATTAGTTGATAAAATTTGCTTTTTTATATTTTTATTCTGCCTATCACTAACCTACAATTCCTCCTTTAAACCTCAATCTTTAAGTTCCTAAAGCACAAAGCAAAATAGTGTTCACTTACCAGAGAAATGTCCTCTTATCTCAGAACTCAGAAAATGCTATCCACAACAATATTTCCAGCAGTTCTATCCTAGGGGAAAACTCCCTCAACCCTTTGTAAAAATGCATTGCAATGCCAACCTTCTCTTGGTATGTGTAGAGATAAAATCCCGAAGAAAGAAAACGTGCTTCGGCTCCTGCATCTGTAATAAAACCCACATCATCTTTTTGATTATCTCCCTGTGGAAGGCAGGATCAGTTTCTTGTTTTGTTTTTTTTTTCTTTTTTTGAGAGACTTGGCATTCAATAACTATAGTTAAGTGGGTTCTACAAGTCATAAACTATGGATATCAAATTTCATATCAATCCCTGCTAACAGACCTCCCAAGAAACACTACAAGATTCTGGATGATTATATTCCTATTGACATAACACAGTACCATGGTTCAATGACAAACTGAAAAAACTAAAAACACAAACCAGAAAGTCTGAATGAGCATGGATAAAAATAAGACGATCACACACTTAACGCTTGGAAGCAAGCACATAGGAAATATAAATACGCAATAACATAAGCCAAAAGGTCATACTGTAAATCCAAAATAAGACCAGATCACAAAGACACGAAGAAACTAAACCAACTCGTACACAAACTACTAGACAGTACTTTGGTCACCACAACCAACTCAGACATCCCATCGGCAGACGAACTTGCCAAATACTTCAATGAGAAAATTGTAAAACTATTCCGCGAATTAGAAAAGAAAGACGGAAGTCCAAAAGACAGCCAGCGTGGTTGAAAAGTGAGGTGAAGGAAGCTATTAGGGCTAAAAGAAACGCCTTCAGAAAATGGAAGAAGGAACCGTCTGAAAATAACAAGAAGCAGCATAAGGAGTGTCAAAGCAAATGCAAGGCGCAGATAAAGAAAGCCAAAGGGATTACAAAAAAAAGATAGCATTAGAGGCAAAAAAACATAGCAAAATTTTTTTGGGGTATATTAAAAGCAGGAAGCCGGCAAAAGAATCGGTTGGGCTGCTGGATGACCGAGGGGTAAAAGGGGCGGTCAAGGAAGATAAAGCCGTAGTGGAGAGATTGAATGAATTCTTTGCTTTGGTCTTCACCGAGGAAGATTTGGGTGGGATACCAGTGTCGGAAATGGTATTTCACGCGGACGAGTCGGAGAAACTTACTGACTTCACGGTAAACCTGGAGGACGTAATGGGGCAGTTCAGCAAACTGAAGAGTAATAAATCTCCTGGACTGGATGGTATTCATCCTAGAGTACTGATAGAACTGAAAAATGAGCTTGCGGAGCTACTGTTAGTGATATGCAATTTATCCTTAAAATCGAGAGTGGTACCAGAAGATTGGAGGGTGGCCAATGTGACGCTGATTTTTAAAAAAGGTTCCAGGGGAGATCCGGGAAATTATAGACTGGTGAGTCTGACGTCGGTGCCGGGGAAAATGGTAGAGGCTATTATCAAAAACAAAATTACAGAGCACATCCGAGGACATGGATTACTGAGATAAGCCAGCATGGCTTTTGTGTGGGGAAATCTTGCCTGACCTTGTGTGGGGAAATCTTGCCTGACCAATTTACTTCAATTCTTTGAAGGAGTAAACAAACATGTGGACAAAGGGGAGCCGGTTGGTATTGTGTATCTGGATTTTCAAAAGGCATTTGACAAGGTACCTCATGAAAGGCTACAGAGGAAATTGGAGGGTCATGGGCTAGGAGGAAATGTCCTATTGTGGATTAAAAACTGGTTGAAGGATAGGAAACAGAGAGTGGGGTTAAATGGGCAGTATTCACAATGGAGAAGGGTAGTTAGTGGGGTTCCTCAGGGGTCTGTGCTAGGACCGCTGCTTTTTAATATATTTATAAATGATTTACAGATGGGAGTAACTAGCGAGGTAATTAAATTTGCTGATCACACAAAGTTATTCAAAGTCGTTAACTCGCGACAGGATTGTGAAAAAGTACAGAAGGACCTTACGAGACTGGGAGGCTAAATGGCAGATGACGTTTAATGTGAGCAAGTGCAAGCTGATGCATGTGGGAAAAAAGAACCCGAATTAGAGCTACGCCATGCAAGGTTCTACGTTAGGAGTTATGGACCAAGAAAGGGATCTGGGTGTTGTCGTCAATAATACACTGAAACCTTCTGCTCAGTGTGCTGCTGCGGCTAGGAAAGTGAATAGAATGTTGGGTATTATAAGGAAAGGTATGGAAAACAGGTGTGAGGATGTTATAATGCCGTTGTATCAAGAAAGATATAGTAATATTGGAAATGGTGCAGCGAAGGGAGACTAAAATGATAGCGGGGATGGGATGACTTCCCTATGAAAAAAGACTAAGGAGGCTAGGGCTTTTCAGCTTGGAGAAGAGACGGCTGAGGGGGGACATGATAGAGGTATATAAAATAATGAGTGGAGTGGAACAGGTGGATGTGAAGCGTCTGTTCGCGCTTTCCAAAAATACTAGGACTAGGGGGCATGCGATGAAACTACAGTGTAGTAAATTTAAAACAAATCGGAGAAATTTTTTCTTCGCCCAACGCATAATTAAACTCTGGAATTTGTTGCCGGAGAATGTGGTGAAGGCGGTTAGCTTAGTAGAGTTTAAAAAGTGTTTAGACGGTTTCCTAAAGGACAAGTCCATAAACCACTACTAAATGGACTTGGGAAAAATCCACAATTCCATGAATAACATGTATAGAATGTTTGTACGTTTGGGAAGCTCACCAGGTGCCCTTGGCCTGGATTGGCCACTGTCGTGGACAGGATGCTGGGCTCGATGGACCCTTGGTCTTTTCCCAGTGTGGCATTACTTATGTACTTATGTACGAAACAATCTTTCTCAGAACACCACCGATATAGAAAACTTTATCTATGGCCTGGACCCAACCTCAGGAGAATACCCAGCGGATCGAATCTGGTTAAAATTCACTCTCTTCACCACCAAAACAGTTACCCATGCAGTGAACAGAGCCTCCAACACCCACTGCAAATTGGACACCTGTCCCAGCTACCTAATAAATTCCGCCCCCGATCGCTTCACAACAGATCTCACTTCCTACCTAAACTTCATGCTGCAACATGGTCTCTTCCACAAGGAAAATGGTAACATCCTACTCACTCCTATACCAAAAGATACCAAGAAAAAAAACCCAAATGATCTCACCAACTACTGCCCAGTAGCATCTATTCCACTACCAGTCATTCTGATGGAAAGTATGGTAACCAAACAGCTCACTGATTATATACACAAATTCTCTATACTTCATGAATCACAATCAGGATTTCGCCCTCGCCACAGCACCGAAACAGTGTTAACCACCCTCCTGGCCAAATTCAAGCAGGAAATAGCAACAGGCAATAAGATACTTCTCCTCCAATTCGACATGTCTAGTGCTTTCGACATGGTAAACAATAATATACTACTAAGACTCCTAGACTACTTCGGGATTGGTGGAAATATACTCAGTTGGATCAAGGGTTTCCTAACCACCAGAACATACCAAGTGAAATCAAATTCAACTATATCATCGCCGTGGAAAACAGACTGTGGAGTACCTCAAGGATCACCACTTTCATCGATCCTTTTCAATCTAATGATGACCCCACTAGCCAAGTGCTTATCTACCCAGGGTCTCAACCCATTCATCTATGCAGACGACGTTCCAATATACATCCCTTTCAAACATGATTTGGCAGAAATCACCCTCGGCTTGCACACCATGAGCTCATGGGCAAACGCAATCCAAATAAAACTCAATACAGAAAAAACACATTGCTTCATCCTCTCATTCCAATACTACACAAGAATACCTACAAACTTAATCACCCTCCCTATCTCAGATAACCTGAAAATCCTTGGTGTCACAATCGACAGGAACCTTACACTTGAGAGCTAAGTTAACTCTACAATCAAGAAAATGTTCCACTCAATGTGGAAACTCAAACGCGTAAAACCATTCTTTCCTAGGGCAATGTTCTGCAACCTGATACAATCAATGGTACTAAGCCATGCTGACTACTGCAACGGAATTTATGCGGGATGCAAAGACCAACTCATAAAGAAGCTACAGACCGCTCAAAACACAGTAGCCAGGCTTATATTTGGAAAATCGCGATTCAAAAGCGCCAAACCCCTTCGAGAAAAACTGCATTGGCTCCCAATCAAAGAACATATTACTTTCAAAATCTAAACCCTGGTCTATAAGATTATCTATAGCGATGCCCCGGGATATATGTATGACCTCATAGACCTGCCAACCAGAAACTCAACCAGATCATCACGAACATTCTTAAATCTTCTCCACCCTAGCTGCAAAGGACTTAAGTACAAATCAATTTAGGGATCTAGTTTCTCCTATATAAGCACACAACTCTGAAATGCACTCCCAAGAGCCGTAAAGACAACGTACGACCACATCAACTTCCGGAAATCACTAAAGACCAACTTGTTCGAAAAGGCATACCATACTGACCGAACTTAAATGCCTTAACCCAGCAACACAAAGAAACAAAAATTTATAATGAACTCTATATAACTCCTCTTCTCTACGATTCCCTACTGTATCTGTAATATATTTATCTCACTGACTATAACATCACTCTGTATTTGTTTCACCACCGGAGGTAAGAAACAATTGGCTTGCCTGTCTAGATCTAAAGGATGCATACCCCCCCCCCCCCCCCCCATTCATTCAAGTCGCTGGAAATGGTTTTCATGATATTCTAAAATCCCTGACTTGCAAGGTGTACCCAGAGGCCTGGGTTGAAACCCCCTGTTCTATAGCCTTTTGAATATGGGCTCTAAATTGGGCCACAGGCATTATTATTGCATGATGACTGGGGCTATCTTCTCTTCAGGGGCTCTATATGCTGCCTCTGAGGCATCCCTGTTCTAGGCTGACCTGGGTGGCAGAAGACCCATGTCCTCTGTTTGCCAGTGCACATGTAGCATGCCATTCATCCACTGGGCAGGCCCTCATTTCTTATTTTTAACAATGTGTCCTTTTAGAGAGACTCTGAATTGGTTTACCTTCACTTAGGAGGATGAGTTCACATTTTCTTGTGGAATGTGCTGTATGATAAATCTTCTGAGTTACTGATTAAGATTGAGGCTTTAGCTACTTACAGGCAGTTAAATTCCTTTCATATCTTCTGTCTTAGCACATCTCTCAGCTTGTCAGTGTATATCACATGAGTGAGGAGGGAGACAGTTAAAAAAAAACAAACAAACAAAAAAAGCCTTTTAGTAGAGTGCCAAAATTCCATGGCAAACGTTTAATTTCTTCTTGTAAAACACTTATGCCAGGTAATCTGTATCTGACAATTAAGTGGATAATAAAAATGTAATTTCTGCAGATAAAATAATGTTTTATGTGCAGAAAAGGCTTTTATAAAATTGCCTGGAGCATGATTACATAACCTGTGTGCATACAGGCTGTTCATGCACAAGTTTATACAACCTGAATGGAGGCAATTCTGGGAGCAAGATTAGGGAAGGATTTAATGCCTACCCATTTTCTGTGTCCACATAAAATGAATCTGGAAATTCATGTGTACTAAACAGCAGGTGTAAATGTGTGTTAATGTATGTACTTTTGCAAGGGGTAGTTGTCAAACGGGAAATATGTGCATAATTTCACTTAAGTGCTGTCCTGCTGCACAAATTAGGTGGTCTGTTATAAAATAACCCTTAGATTTTTCTGTGCAATGCCGTATTTGTGGCTCTTGTGTGCACCCTGGGCTAGGGAGATGGGGTCCCTGTCACTCAGAACATTGGTCAAGCTATATTGCCCTAAGAAAAACAAAACTTGTACTCTTAGATGTGGAGTTTCCTGGACACAGAATTCAAATCTTTCCTGACCTGTAGAGCCACTCAACTCGAGCAAGGCTTTTTTTTTTTAAGCTTTTAAATCTTTATTATTGGGTCTGGGAGGGATGTTTCTCCTTCAGTTTCTGTGTAAATGTTCTATTAAATCAGATTCTAAGTCGTGTGTTTTTATTGACCCAGATCAATTTAATAATTTTCTAGATGCAAGAAAGCTTCCGTAGCCTATTTGGCCTTCCATCCCGACCTCTAGTTCAGCAAAGTAAAGTCTCATGTAATAATGGCTGGCATTTCAGTGTAAAAAATTTATTTTGTTTTCTTTAATATACGAGTTTTTCTCTGAGGCCAAGCAGGCATGATATTCTCACATGTAGGTGTGGGATGAGCAGCCTAACGTTTTCTGTGGAGCAGAGAGGTTGGGTTTCTAATCTCTCAGTGCGTCAAACTTTACCTTTTTGTGCCTTCCCTTTTTTGGGGATATTTTTCCTCATATTCTGCTTTTTATTAATTTTGTTCAATTTATTCATTTTTATAATTATTTTTCATGTTCTCTTTTGGGACCTCTGACCCTTTGGTCTGGAAGCATCGAACATTTTTGGTTATAGAACTACTCAAACTTCCTGGTCCATTGAGCCTTTTTTCCTCCATGGCAACAAGGATGTTGAATAGCTTTAAGAAGTGTACTTGATGCAATAGGACCATTTCAGGCACAGACCCCTTCCCCCTCAATAACTGGTGTGTTTAGTGCTTGGGTCCAGAGCGCCAGGACATACAGTGTGGCTTCTGTTTGCGCATCCAAGTGAGGACACTTAAAGCCTGCAGAGTCTAGTGTGAAAAACATATTTTGGCTCTGCATTGAACACAGCAGGAGATTTGGCACTTGACACAGAACCTGTATCCATGTTCGCATTGACATCAAGTGCACCAATATAACATAGAGAAGGTCCAATATCGGACTCGGTACTGTGACCGCATAAGGACTCTACATTCTCTTTGTTGGAGCCGCATGCATTGAAGGACCTGCAGCATAAAAAACCTAAGAAACATCGCTATCATTGTCCCTTTCCCTCTAGGCACTCTGCCAGCACCTCCCCTGCATCAACATCCTCAATGCATGGGAAGCGTCCATGCCTCAGTGACCGCTCTCCTTCCCTACAACTTATTTCTCATCAAGAGCCTTTGAGGTCCTTGATCTCCTGTGCCTGCACAGGCTATAACTGGGGCTTCATCCACACCGCTTTCAGTCAGTACAGATGCATACTCTACAGGAGGAAATCTGGGCTGTTCTCAAAGAGGAGCTTTCAGGTTACTACATACGCAGTCTAATTAGGCTTACAGGTGTGCCAGCCTCAGCCCAGTTAGTAGATACTTCAGAGAGACAGTCACGGGAGAGGTCCCACATACTGGCTCTGCATCGACCGTCGGGGCACTACAAACTCGGCCGATGCATAAGTTGACATCGGCAGAGGAACTTTCACCAGCCTTGAAGACTCATCTGCCTCGATGCAGTCTGACACAGAGCCAACACTATATTCGACACTCTCTTCAACGTACTTATTTGACACTCTCTTCCATGTACTTCCCAAGAACAGCATTTGGAAGAGTCACTCAGACCTCTCCTGGAAGACAGAACAGGACCACATGACCTCTCTGCTGATGAGTCCTATGGTATTCCATCTGATCCTTCTCCACAACCTGAGATGGAAGTCTCCTCCAGAAAGTATACCTGTTACTGGATTTATCTGTGAGATGTCCGAAGCCATACCTTTAAATTTGGAGACAGAGGATAAACCTCGATCAGAACTCTTTGAGGTTCTAGATTGATTCTCCTCCTAGAGAAGTAATGACAGACTACTCTGATCAAAAACTGAGAGACTCCACTGACAGTTCAAGTTGCTACAAAGAAAATTGATACATTGTACAGCATACAGAAATGCACTGGGTTTGAAAAAACACAGTATCCCCATCATTCCTTAGTTGAGGAATCTGCTTAAAAACATATAGTGCGAGATCTCATGCTTCTGCTCCTCCAGCAAGAGAAGTTAGAACATTACACTCTTGGCAGAAGAACATTTGAAGCTTCAATGCTAACCAATCGCATATTAGATTATCAGCTTTATTCTACAATTTACTTAATCTGTAATACAGAGTATTCTCCCTTTTGCAGACTTCCTTCCTCTTGAAAAGACTGTCCCTCCAACTTAGCAGAAAACTTCTAGATTGTCATAAATATCTGACAAGACAGGCCTTTGATGTCTTTTCTTGAATTTCTGCCTTAAGAGTAGCAGTGTGGCATATTTCCTGTTTCAGACTCTCCGACCTCAAATCTTCTATCCAGGAGAGTCTAGCAGATGTCCCTTGTTGGTGAGATAACTTATTCAGTGACAATGTTGAGAAAGTGGCCGACCTAATAAAAAAGCATACAGATACTATTAAAACTCTATCCAGGCCATAGACTTCTGCCGTCTTTTCTGAAGATTGCAGGAGGACGCTTCAATTAGAATACATCTAAGGGTCATTGCACTCCCATTCCTCCGCCACCTCAAAGGACTACGCCCAAACACTCATGTCCACAGCAGCAGTGGGGACAGAAATCACAGACTTCTAAGTCTAAAGAACAACCCAGTTTTTACTCTTTCCTAGAGAGCATTGCCACCGACCAGTTATCCATACCAGGTGACCTACCAGTAGGAGGCACACTCAACAGAGGTGGCCGTTCATGACCTCTGACCATTGGGTGTTATGTATCATACAGTATGGTTACACTCTGCGTTGGCAAAAAAGACCTCTACAGTTGATGCAAAATACAGCTATTAAATTGATTAATGGGATTGGCTGCTTCGATAGCATGTCTCTCATCTGCCGAGATTTTCATTAGCTAAAAATGAGTAAACGTATTCACTTTAAAATTCTTTGCTTGATTTTTAAGTCTATCTCTGGCTCGAATTCTGAGGATTTAACTGAGCTGCTGACCTTTTCATCTGCAGAGAGAACTTTGGGCTTCTCAAGAACTTTGAAGTTGGGTTTTACTACTTCGAAAAATGTTTGGTTTAAATCTTATCGTAAAGGCCTTTTTTTTGTTTGTTTGTCGGGGCTAGATTATGGAATAAGCTTTCTTTGGAATTGAGGTCTGCATCATTTCTCTTTTAGGAAATTGTTAAAAATTTGTTTGAATCAATTTTATAGCTTGTTTGTTTTAAATTTGTTTTAAAATTTTATGATGTTATGCTACTTGTCATTTTCTCCTTTATTATTGGAGTTGCTTTTAAAAATGTAAACTGCTTTGAATACTTTGTAAATAACAGCGGTATAGAAAATATTGATAGTATAGTATAGGGCCGTTCATCAGGAGAGTCTCATTTCAACTCCCTCCAAATGATAGTACTTCAAGAGGAGCTCTCTGCCTTCCTCCAACAGAATGCAATAGACTGAGGAGTTCTGCTGGAGAGAGATCAAAGGTTTTACTCCAGGTACTTTCTCATACCAAAAAAGATGAGGTGGGGGGGGGGGGGGGGGGAGGGAGGAGGTTATGACCAATTCTTGACCTGCGAGATTGAAACAAATTCCTACTCCAAAGAAAAATTCTGTATGGTTTCCCTGGGATCAGTTTTCCCCATGATCCAACTCAATGACTGACTTTGCTGTTTAGATCTGATGGAGACATACGCTCACATACTTATTCTCCCTGCCCACAGAAAGTTCCTGTGCTTCTGCTATGGAACTGTCGTGGTTGTGGCCGTGCCCTTATGTTCAGACCTACTGTTTCTCTGTATCTAGCTCTGTGACATCATCAGCCTACTCCTTTATAAGGACCCAGGGAGCCTTTCTACATTGCCTTTGCAAGAGATCTCTTAATCTTGTGTTATCTGTTTAGATCATATCCGTGCTTGGCTTTGTTCCTGAATGTTTTGCTCCTGAAGGTCTGTGCTGTGTTTCAATGTTTTCCTTTGTTTTTGTGAGTTTGCTTTTGAACCTTGTTTCCTGAAAGCCTGGCTGTAGAGCCACACCCTGCCCTTGGTGTCTGTATGTGTTTGATTCTACCCTTGGCTCCTGCTTTTAGTCTAGCCCTGCTTTTGACTCTTGCTATAGTTAAGCTCTGTGTTTAAGCCAACATCTGTGTTTAGCCACGCTCCTGTGTGTGTGGTTCTTGTCTATTTATTCTGAGTGTAGAAGCCAGCATTATACCTGATTACTTCACTGCTATCCAGCTGTGGGTGCTGGTAAGCACATTGCTTCTTTGTTTGTGTGTCTTCACTTAGTCTGCTTAATCTTTTGCCTGCTATGTTTGCTTCCTGGCTCTTGAGCTCTGTTTCTACCAAGTTCTGTTCCTGTGTGTGTTTGAGCTAGTTCTGTCCCAGTTCCCTACTAAGCCAAGTCCCTTTCAGTAATCCTGTTCCAGCCAAGCCAAGTCCCTTTCAGTATCCTGTTCCAGCCAAGCCAAGTCTGTTCCAGTATCCTCTTCCAGTCAGGTCAAGTCTGTTCCAGAATCCTGTTTATCAAGCCAAGCCCATTCCAGAGTCCTGTTCCAGAATCCTGTTCCAGCCAAGCCTGTTTGAGAATCCTGAATCCTGTTTAAGAATCTTGAATCCTGTTCCAGCCAAGCCTGTTTGAGAATCCTGAATTTTGTTTGAGAATCCAGAATCCTGTTCCTACCAAGCCCGTTCCAGAATCCTGTTCCAGCTAAGCCTGTTCCAGCCAAGCCTGTTTGAGAATCCTGAATCCTGTTCCAGCCAAGCTTGTTCGAGAATCCTGAATCCTGAATCCTGTTCCAGTCAAGCCTGTTCTGGAATCCTGTTCCTGCCTTGTTTATTGTCTTGCTTCTGTTATTCTTGTTGCCTAGCTCCTACCCTGTCTTGCCTGTCTAGTTGTGCTTTGTCATGTCTCTTTCAGTCTAGTCCTGTCCGGATCCAGTCCTTGCCTTGTCCTTGCCTTGCCCTTTTCTGGACCGAGTTTTAATCTACTTCTGTGTTTTGCCTTGTCTTGCATGTCTGGGTCCCAATCCCAGTTTTAATGCAGTTCCGAGTCTTTCCTTGTCCTGTTTGGATTCCAGTTCTGGCCCTTTGTCTTTTCCTTGCCTCGTCTGGACCTGGTTCTTGTGTTGTCCATTGTGTTTAGTTACCTCTGTTCTGCCTTGTTGAGTCTGGTTATCCTAGTCCAGACTGTTCTGATTCCTGCCTGTGCCAGCCCCAGTGATTTGTCTGCCAAAGCTCCGGCTGGTCCAAGGGGCTCACCATTCCTGACAGTTCTGACAGGAATTCTGCAATATCAGTGCAGTGTCTTGCCATTTGGCTTGGTTTGGCTTTGGCTCCATGAGTCATCAAAAAATGCCTGATAGTGGTAATTGCAAAGCTCCGGTAGTGGGGCATACACATCTTTCCCTATCTCCGACAACTGATTAATCAAAGTAGCCTCCCGGGAGTTGAGTCAGACTTCCTAAAACTCCTGGGTTTTGTGATAAATTACCCCAAGCCACACCTTCAACTTGTTCAGACACAGTTCATTGGGGCTCTCCTGGACACTACTCGGGGCCGAGCCTTCCTCTCTCAACCGAGAGCAAACAGCATAATGCCTCTCTGCTTAGGTGACGAAATCCACCTAGGTATAAGCTTCTCAGATGCTCTACCTACTCGGTCACATGGCTGCAACAGTCCATGTAACACTATTGGCTTGATTCCACTTCTGAATTCCTCGGTGGGTTCTTTCCTCTCAGTGGTCTCAAGCCATAGGATTGCTCTTGGCCCATATTCGAGTTACTCCAGAGTTATGCCACTCTCTACAGTGGTGGATGGTGTCCCAGAATCTCACCCAGGGATTTCAGTTTCAGCCCTTTCCACATCACAAGGTCCTCTCCATGGATGCCTCCATAGTAGGTTGGGGTTCTAACAGGGTTCTTGATCCCCATGGGAAAAGCGACATATCAATCTCCTGGAGTTGTGAACAGGCTGGGACGCCCTCAGAACTTTCCAGGACTGTGTACTGGGTAGGATAATACTCATTTACACAGACAACCAGGTTGTGATGTATTCTCCAAGGACAAGCAGGCTGCTTGTTCTCACTGATGGGTGACGTCCACGGCAGCCCCTCCAATCGGAAACTTCTCTAGCAAAGTCCTTTGCTAGTCCTCGCGCGCCCGCGCGCACCGCGCATGCGCGGCCGTCTTCCCACCCGAAACCGGCTCGAGCCAGCCAGTCTTCTTTTGTCCGCACTCGGTACGGTCGTGTTTCGCCGTGTCGAGCCCCGGAAAGTCGACCTCGCGCGTCCAAATTTATTTTGACGTGTTTTTTTCTTCGGAAAAGTCTTTAAAAGTGTCGGGAAGTGCTCCGGAACCCCCCCCCCGGGTTTCGTGTCAACCCCTTCCCGTACTTCCAGCTTTTTGCCCCGATAAGTTTTCTTTCGTCGTCGGGGTAGGCCTCTTTTCGGCCTCGGTCGAGATTTTCTCCCTTAAAAATTTTTGGTGCTCTTTTTCCGTCATTTCGGATTTTGATTTCGCCGGCGTGATTTTTCCGCCCATGACATCGAAGCCTTCCAGCGGCTTCAAGAAGTGCACCCAGTGCGCCCGGATAATCTCGCTCACTGATCGACACTCGTCGTGTCTTCAGTGTTTGGGGGCCGAGCACCGCCCTCAGAACTGTAGTCTGTGTTCCCTGCTTCAAAGGCGGACTCAGGTAGCGAGATTAGCCCAGTGGAACGTGTTGTTCTCGGGCTCTTCGTCGGCATCGGCACCGGGATCTTCGAGTGCATCGACGTCGTCAGCGTCCAGATCATCTTCCTCGGCCGCCACTGCATCGAGTGCATCGAGGCATCGGGCCTCTGCATCGGCGCCAAGGTATCGGGCGACTGCATCGACGTCGGTGGTACCGGGACCTCGTCTGCTGATGTCGTCGGACGGTGGTGCATCGTCAGGAGTGCAGGTGAGGGCTGTCCATTCCCCTGCTGGTGGCGGTGAGCCTTCGGGTGGGTCTCCTCCTACCCTGAGGGCTCCTGCGGTACAGCCCCCCCGAGACCGACCTCCTTCGGCCTCGGCCCCGAGGAAGTGATGGCTGGATTCTACGTCCTCCTCGTCGGTGCCGGGGAGCTCCGGTGACATGCTTCGGAAGAAGTCGAAGAAGCATCGACACCGGTCGCCTCCCCGCGTCGGCACCGAGAGCTCTGGGTCGCCGAGGGAGTCGGCACCCAGCAGGCATCGGCACCGAGAGGACCGCTCACCCTCTGTTCAGGAGGTGTCGATGCGCTCCACTCTGGACAGCCCGGAACAGCCTCCTCGCCCGGAACAGGTTCTGACGTCGACGCCTGCATCGACCTCTTTGCCTTTCTTTGCAGCCGCTCTGAACGAGAGCCTCCGGGCCGTTCTCCCAGAGATTCTGGGAGAGCTGTTGCGCCCTACCCCTCCGGTACCGGCGGTGCTTGCGCCTCCGGTACCGTCGAGCGTGGCGCCGGCTGGCCCATCGCCCGGGGTGAGGTCCCCGACGTCGGTACTGCGTGCGGTGCCGACTGCGGCCACCTCCCAGGATGCGGGCGAGGGAGTCTACCTCTCGATGCCCCCATCGTGGACGTGGCTCCACCGAGTCGAGCCGGGCGAGGTTGCAGACACAGGTTCGTGAACTTGTGTCTGACACCGAGGGTGAGGCCTCGTGGGAGGAAGAGGAAGACCCCAGATATTTCTCTGACGAGGAGTCTGAGGGTCTTCCTTCTGATCCCACTCCCTCTCCTGAAAGACAGCTTTCTCCTCCTGAGAGTCTGTCTTTCGCTTCCTTTGTCCGGGAGATGTCTACGGCCATCCCCTTCCCAGTGGTTGTGGAGGAAGAGCCCAGGGCTGAAATGTTTGAGCTCCTGGACTATCCTTCTCCACCTAAGGAAGCGTCCACTGTTCCCTTGCACCATGTCCTAAAAAAGACATTGCTTGCGAACTGGACCAAGCCACTATGTAATCCCCACATTCCCAAGAAGATCGAGTCCCAGTACCGGATCCATGGGGACCCAGAGCTGATGCGCACCCAGTTGCCTCATGACTCTGGAGTTGTGGATTTGGCCCTAAAGAAGGGTAAGAGTTCTAGGGAGCATGCTTCGGCGCCCCCGGGCAAAGACTCTAGAACCTTAGACTCCTTTGGGAGGAAGGCCTACCATTCTTCTATGCTCGTGGCCAAAATCCAGTCTTACCAGCTCTACACGAGCATACACATGCGGAACAATGTGCGGCAGTTGGCGGGCTTGGTTGATGCTCTTCCCCCTGAGCAAGCCAAGCCTTTTCAGGAGGTGGTCAGGCAGCTGAAGGCGTGCAGAAAATTTCTGGCCAGAGGGGTGTATGACACCTTTGATGTTGCGTCCAGGGCCGCTGCTCAAGGTGTGGTGATGCGCAGGCTCTCATGGCTGCGTGCCTCCGACCTGGAGAATAGACTCCAGCAGCGGATTGCGGACTCGCCTTGCCGTGCGGACAATATTTTTGGAGAGAAGGTCGAGCAGGTGGTAGAGCATCTCCACCAGCGGGACACCGCATTCGACAAGTTCTCCCGCCGGCAGCCTTCAGCCTCTACCTCTACAGGTAGAAGATTTTTGGGGGGAAGGAGGACTGTTCCCTACTCTTCTGGCAAGCATAGGTACAATCCCCCTTCTCGACAGCCTGCGGCCCAGGCTAAGCCCCAGCGCGCTCGCTCTCGTCAGCAGCGTGCGCCTCAGCAAGGCCCCGCGGCTCCCCAGCAAAAGCAAGGGGCGAGCTTTTGACTGGCTCCAGCAGAGCATAGCCGAAATCCAAGTATCAGTGCCGGGCGACCTGCCGGTTGGGGGGAGGTTGAAAGCTTTTCACCAAAGGTGGCCTCTCATAACCTCCGATCAGTGGGTTCTGCAAATAGTCCGGCAAGGATACACCCTCAATTTGGCCTCAAAACCTCCAAATTGTCCACCGGGAGCTCAATCTTACAGCTTCCAGCACAAGCAGGTACTTGCAGAGGAACTCTCCGCCCTTCTCAGCGCCAATGCGGTCGAGCCCGTGCCATCCGGGCAAGAAGGGCTGGGATTCTATTCCAGGTACTTCCTTGTGGAAAAGAAAACAGGGGGGATGCGTCCCATCCTAGACCTAAGGGCCCTGAACAAATATCTCGTAAAAGAAAAGTTCAGGATGCTTTCCCTGGGCACCCTTCTTCCCATGATTCAGGAAAACGATTGGCTATGCTCTCTGGACTTGAAGGATGCCTACACACACATCCCGATACTGCCAGCTCACAGACAGTATCTGCGATTTCAGCTGGGCACACGTCACTTCCAGTACTGTGTGCTACCCTTTGGGCTCGCCTCTGCGCCCAGGGTGTTCACAAAGTGCCTGGCTGTAGTAGCAGTGGCACTTCGCAGGCTGGGGGTGCACGTGTTCCCGTATCTCGACGATTGGCTGGTGAAGAACACGTCCGAGGCAGGAGCCCTGCAGTCCATGCAGATGACTATTCGCCTCCTGGAGTTACTGGGGTTTGTAATAAATTACCCAAAGTCCCATCTTCTCCCAGTGCAGAGACTCGAATTCATAGGAGCTCTGCTGGATTCTCGGACTGCTCGCGCCTATCTCCCAGAGTCGAGAGCCAACAACTTGTTGTCCCTCGTCTCGCGGGTGCGAGCGTCCCAGCAGATCACAGCTCGGCAGATGTTGAGATTGCTGGGCCACATGGCCTCCACAGTTCATGTGACTCCCATGGCCCGCCTTCACATGAGATCTGCTCAATGGACCCTAGCTTCCCAGTGGTTTCAAGCTGCTGGGGATCTAGAAGACGTGATCCACCTGTCCACGAGTTTTCTCGAATCCCTGTATTGGTGGACGATTTGGTCCAATCTGACACTGGGACGTCCTTTCCAAATTCCTCAGCCGCAAAAAGTGCTGACTACGGATGCGTCTCTCGTGGGGTGGGGAGCTCATGTCGATGGGCTTCACACCCAAGGAAGCTGGTCCATCCAGGAACGCGGTCTACAGATCAATCTCCTGGAGTTGCGAGCGATCTGGAACGCTCTGAAGGCTTTCAGAGATCGGCTGTCCCACCAAATTATCCAAATTCAGACAGACAACCAGGTTGCCATGTATTACATCAACAAGCAGGGGGGCACCGGATCTCGCCCCCTGTGTCAGGAAGCCGTCAGCATGTGGCTCTGGGCTCGCCGTCTCGGCATGGTGCTCCAAGCCACATATCTGGCAGGCGTAAACAACAGTCTGGCCGACAGATTGAGCAGGATCATGCAACCTCACGAGTGGTCGTTCAACTCCCGAGTGGTGCGCCAGATCTTCCAAGCGTGGGGCACCCCCTTGGTGGATCTCTTCGCATCTCGAGCGAATCACAAAGTCCCTCAGTTCTGTTCCAGACTTCAGGCCCCCGGCAGACTGGCATCGGATGCCTTCCTCCTGGATTGGGGGGAAGGTCTGCTGTATGCTTATCCTCCCATACCTCTGGTGGGGAAGACTTTGTTGAAACTCAAGCAAGACCGAGGCACCATGATTCTGATTGCGCCTTTTTGGCCGCGTCAGATCTGGTTCCCTCTTCTTCTGGAGTTATCCTCCGAAGAACCGTGGAGATTGGAGTGTTTTCCGACCCTCATCACGCAGGACGAAGGGACTCTTCTGCATCCCAGCCTCCGGTCCCTGGCTCTCACGGCCTGGATGTTGAGAGCGTAAACTTTGCCTCTTTGGGTCTGTCAGAGGGTGTCTCCCGCATCTTGCTTGCTTCCAGGAAAGATTCCACTAAGAGGAGTTACTTCTTTCTGTGGAGGAGGTTTGCCGTCTGGTGTGACAGCAAGGCCCTAGCTCCTCGCTCTTGTCCTACACAGACCCTGCTTGAATACCTTCTGCACTTGTCTGAGTCTGGTCTCAAGACCAACTCTGTAAGAGTTCACCTTAGCGCAATCAGTGCATACCATTACCATGTGGAAGGTAAGCCGATCTCAGGACAGCCTTTAGTTGTTCGCTTCATGAGAGGTTTGCTTTTGTCAAAGCCCCCTGTCAAGCCTCCTACAGTGTCATGGGATCTCAATGTCGTTCTCACCCAGCTGATGAAACCTCCTTTTGAGCCACTGAATTCCTGCCATCTGAAGTACTTGACCTGGAAGGTCATTTTCTTGGTGGCAGTTACTTCAGCTCGTAGAGTCAGTGAGCTTCAGGCCCTGGTAGCCCAGGCCCCTTACACCAAATTTCATCATAACAGAGTAGTCCTCCGCACTCACCCTAAGTTCTTGCCAAAGGTCGTGTCGGAGTTCCATCTGAACCAGTCGATTGTCTTGCCAACATTCTTTCCCCGTCCTCATTCCTGCCCTGCTGAACGTCAGCTGCACACATTGGACTGCAAGAGAGCATTGGCCTTCTATCTGGAGCGGACACAGCCCAACAGACAGTCCGCCCAATTGTTTGTTTCTTTTGATCCCAATAGGAGGGGAGTGACTGTAGGGAAACGCACCATATCCAATTGGCTAGCAGATTGCATTTCCTTCACTTACGCCCAGGCGGGGCTGGCTCTTGAGGGTCATGTCACGGCTCATAATGTTAGAGCCATGGCAGCGTCGGTAGCCCACTTGAAGTCAGCCTCTATTGAAGAAATTTGCAAAGCTGCGACGTGGTCATCTGTCCACACATTCACATCTCATTACTGCCTGCAGCAGGATACCCGACGCGATAGTCGGTTCGGGCAGTCAGTTCTTCAGAACCTGTTTGGGCTTTAGGATCCAACTCCACCCCCCGAGGGCCCTGTTTGTTCTGTTCCAGGCTGCACTCTCAGTTAGTTGGTAAATTTTTTAGGTCAATCTCAGTTATGTCCTCGCCGTTGCGAGGCCCAATTGACCATGGTTGTTGTTTTGAGTGAGCCTGGGGGCTAGGGATACCCCATCAGTGAGAACAAGCAGCCTGCTTGTCCTCGGAGAAAGCGAATGCTACATACCTGTAGAAGGTATTCTCCGAGGACAGCAGGCTGATTGTTCTCACAAACCCGCCCGCCTCCCCGTTGGAGTTGTGTCTTCCCTTGAAGTGTATTGTCTTGCTACATACTGGACTGGCCGGCTCGAGCCGGTTTCGGGCGGGAAGACGGCCGCGCATGCGCGGTGTGCGCGGGCGCGCGAGGACTAGCAAAGGACTTTGCTAGAGAAGTTTCCGATTGGAGGGGCTGCCGTGGACGTCACCCATCAGTGAGAACAATCAGCCTGCTGTCCTCGGAGAATACCTTCTACAGGTATGTAGCATTCGCTTTACCTGAACAGCAAGGAGGAACAGGTTCTTATTACTTACCCTTGTCGGCAAGCAATCGGGATATGGATTTGGGCAGCTTCTCAAAACATGTATGAGAGACAGTACCTGCCTGACAGAGTTTACAATCCATTCAAGACAGACAAACAGGACATGTATTAGATTAGGGAATTACGTATTGTGGGAATGATTAAAACAGACATGGTGGATGGTGGACTGAGGACAATCAATGGGACACTGTGTTATCAGGGTACAAATTATATTGCAATGATAATGTATCCTGGAGGGGGTGTTGCCCTATATGTTAGAGGGAATTGAGTCAAACAAAATAAATATTCTACATGAAACAACAGTGTGGAATCCTTGTGGATAGAAATTCCATGTATGAAGGGAAGGAGTATACTGGTAGGGCTGTATTACTGTCTGCCAGGACAGAATGAACAGGCAGATAAATGTTCACAGAAATTAGGAAAGCTGGCAAATTGGTCCAAGAACTGACAAGAAGGGGGAGCTATTTTAGATCTAGTACTTAGTGGAATACAGGGCATAGTATGAGAGGTAGTGGTGTTGGATCTGCTGGGAATCGATGATCATAACATGGTTGAAATTGAAGTAATAACCTGGAGTGAACTCACTAAAGGAATTTACTGTAGCAGCATTTAATTTGCGAAAGGGTGACTATGACAAAATGAAGAAAATGGTTCAGGCATGGGCGTTGTTTAAAAATTACCATTATAGAAGCCCAGACCAGATGTATTCCATATATTAACAAAGGTGGAAAGAAGAGCAAATGACAGCCAACATGGTTAAAAGGTGAAGTGAAAGAGGCTATTATAGCCAAAAGAGCATCCTTCAAAGAAAGAAAAAAAGGATCCTAATGAAGAAAAAATAAGAAGCAAGATAAGTAATGTCAAGCTAGACTGATAAGGCTGAAAGAGAATATGAAGAAAAACTTGCCGTGGAGACAAAACCTCATAGTAATACTTTTTCAGGTACATCAGAAGCAGAAATCCTGTGGGGGAATCCGTGGGACCATTGGATCCTGAAGGAGCAAAAGGGGCACTTGGAGGTCAAGGCCATAGCAGGAGAGATTAAATGAATTCTTTGCTTTATTCTTTATGGAAGATGTAAGAGATCTACCTATACCAGAAATGGTTTTCAAGGGAGACTGCGGAGGAACTGAAAAATCTGTGTGAACCTGGAAGACATACTGAGCCAAACTGACAAGTTAGAGTGGAGGAGTGGCCTAGTGGCTAGGGTGGTGGACTTTGGTCCTGGGGAACTGAGGAACTGAGTTCGATTCCTGGCACAGGCAGCTCCTTGTGACTCTGGGCAAGTCACTTAACCCTCCATTGCCTGCCGCATTGAGCCTGCCACGAGTGGGAAAAGCACGGGGTACAAATGTAACAAACAAAATAAATAAATAAATCACCTGGACCGGATGGCATACACCCCAGGGTACTGAAAGGACTCAAACCTGAAATTGCTGATCTGTTAGTGACCTGTAACCTGTTGTTAAAATCCTCCATAGTACCTGATGATTGGAGGGTGGCCAATGTAATGCCGATTTTTAAAAAGCTTTCCAGGGGTGATCTGGGAAATTTCACACATAGACAAACTTGGTTTAAAGGCATAGAGTCAGTATAGGTTCAGCCAAGGGAAGTCTTGCCTCACCAATTTGCTTCATTTCTTTGAAGGCATAAATAAGCATGTCGATAAAGGTGAACTGATTGATGTGGAGGGGCATAATCGAACAGGGCGCCCAGGTTTTCCTGAAGGCGTCCTCACAGGACGTACTTGGGAAGGGGCGGGGAAACCCGTATTATCGAAACAAGATGGGCGTCCATCTTTCGTTTCCATAATACGGTCAGGGATGCCCAAATCTTAACATTTAGGTCGACCTTAGAGATGCTCATCCTTAGAGATGGTCGTCCCTGGTTTTCAGCAATAATGGAAACTGAGGACGCCCATCTCAGAAATGACCAAATCCAAGCCCTTTGGTCGTGGAGGGAGCCAGCATTCATAGTGCACTGGTCCCCCTGACATGCCAGGACACCAACCGGGCACCCTAGGGGGCACTGCAGTGGACTTCACAAATTGCTCCCAGTTGCATAGCTCCCTTACCTTGGGTGCTGAGCTCCCCCAAACCTCCACTCCCCAGAACTGTACAACACTACCATAGTCCTAAGGGGCGAAGGGGGGCCACCTACATGTGGGTACAGTGGGTTTCTGGTGGGTTTTGAAGGGCTCACATTTACCACCACAAGTGTAACAGGTAGGAGGGGATGGGCCTGGGTCCGCCTGCCTGAAGTGCACTGCACCCACTAAAACTGCTCCAGGGACCTGCATACTGCTGTCGGGGAGCTGGGTATGACATTTGAGACTGGCAAAAAATATTTAAAAAGGTTTTTTTTTAGGGTGGGAGGGGGTTAGTGACTACTGGGGGAGTAAGGAGAGGTCATCCCCGATTTCCTCCGGTGGTCATCTGGTCATTTCGGGCACCTTTTTGAGGCTTGGTTGCAAGAAAAAATGGACCAAGTAAAGTCGGCCAAGTGCTCGTCAGGGACGCCCTTCTTTTTTCCATTAGCGGCCAAGGACACCTATGTGTTAAGCACGCCCCAGCCCCACCTTCGCTATGCTTCTGACACGCCCCCGGGAACTTTAGTCGTCCCCGCGACGGAAAGCAGTTGAGGACGCCCAAAATTAGCTTTCGATTATGCCGATTTGGGCGACCCTGAGAGAAGGACGCCCATCTTCCGATTTTTGTTGAAAGATGGGCGCCCTTCTCTTTTGAAAATAAGCCTGATAGTGTATCTGGATTTTCCGAAAGCTTTTGACAAAGTTCCTCATGAGAGACTCCTGAGAAAATTGAAAAGTCATGGAATAGGAGTTAATGTCCTTCTTTGGGTTAGGAATTGGCTATTAGACAGAAAACAGAAGGTAAGTTTAAATGGCCATTTTTTTCAGTGGAGGAGAGCGGATAGTGGAGTTCCGCAGGGATCTATACTGGACTGGTGCTATTTAATATATTTATAAATGATCTGGAAAACAGAATGATGAGTGAGGTGATTACATTTGCAGATGATACAAAACTATTCAGAGTTGTCAGAAAACACGTGGATTGTGAACATTTGCAGGAAGACTTTTGGAAACTGGAAGATTAGGCATCCATATTGCAGATGAAATTTAGTGGACAAATGCAAAGTGGTGCACATTGGGAACAATAATCAGAATCATAGTTGCCTGATGCTAGGGTTCACCTTGGATGTCAGCACTCAAGAAAGATCTAGGTGTCACTGAGACAATATGCGGCGGCCAAAAAAGCAAACAGGACGCTAAGAATTATTGAGAAAGGGATGCAAAATAAGACAAGAATATTATAATGGCTCTGTATTGGTCCATTGTGTCCTCACCTTCAGTATTGCGTTTAATTGTGGTCACCGTATCTCAAAAAAGATGTGGAGGGGCATTTTCAGTATGACGTCTAAGTCCGACTTAATCTGAATAGCAAAGAAGTTTTTTTTCAAAAATACTGTTTAGAACAAGGTTTTGTATTTTGGTCCATTAAAAAAGAAAAACGTCCAAGTTCAAAACGCACAAAATCAAGCCATTAGGATGTAGGAGGAGTCAGCATTTTTACTAGACTGATCCCCCTGGCATCCCAGGAAAGCAATAGGACAACCTAGGTGGCACTGCAGTGGACTTCATAAAATTCTCCCAAGTACACATCTCACCATCGCTTTCTTATCTTGAACCCTCCCCCCCCAACCCACCCAAAACCCACTACCCCCATCTATACACCACTACCATAGCCCTTACGGATGAAGGGGGCACCTATATGTGGGCACAGTGGGTTTCTGGTGAGTTTTGGAGGGCTCACAGTTTCCTCCACATGTGTAACAGGTAGGGGGAGGTAGAAGCCTGGGTCCACCTGTCTGCAGTGCACTGCACCCACCACTAGACTACTCCAGGGACTCGCATTCTATTCTTATGGACCTGATTATAACATCTGAGGCTGGCAAGTAATGTTTTTAATCACATTTTTTGGGAGTGGGAGGGAGTTAGTGACCACTGGGGGAATAAGGGGAGGTCATCCCTGATTCCCTCCAGTGGTCATCTGGTTATTTAGGGCACCTTTTTGTGCCTTATTTGTTATAAAAACAGGTCTATCTCAAAACATCTTAGTTTTAGTCGTGGACAGTTTTGTTTTGTTCCATTATTTATTTATTTTTTATTTCATTTATATCCCACATTTTCCCACTGATCGCTGGTTCAAAGTGGCTTACAAAGTCTGTAGTGCAAGCTACAATACAAGAAAAACAATTATACAAATCGAGAATAAGATCTACTATAATAAAACGCAGCCTCAACGTTCTGAAGACACTGACGTCACTGAAGTCACTCACACACCGGTTCGTGGTTTCATGGTGGTGAAGCCACCACACCATCTTCATGCCCCGCCCTCGCGTCACACGTGATGACGTCGAGGGTGGAACACGAAAACAAATTAACGCACGGGGAGCAGTACTCCTCCCCTTCCAAGAAATCCCAGCCGCCGCTGACGTGCACATGAACCCCGCCCCTTTCGCCACATAGCCCCGCCCATGGTAGCACACGCTTAACCTCACCAACCTCCCTCCCTTCCTGTCACCTCCCCTCCCCTTACGCTTGTCTCCCTGGTGGTCTAGAGGTACCTGTTCCATCGGCCCAGGAAAGAAAGAGCCCCCTCTTTCCTCCCGTAGCAGTGGCTTCCTTGCTGCATGGTGTGGGAGTCCGGCTCTCGGCGTTTCAAAATGGCCGCCGAGAGTTCAAGCTGCCACCGCTACGGGAGGAAAGAGGGGACTCTTTCTTTCCTGGGCTGACGGAACAGGTACCGGAAGGGGAGGGGAAGGGAGTCCCGTGCCCGCTAGCGCCAGAAACGGGCCACTTTTACTAGTATAAAATAACAATTAAACATCAAAAGGCTAAAAAAACATCTAAATCTTAGGATCTCCCAAGTCCTGCCCTGAACTCGCCCCTCACATGCCCCCTTGAGATTTGAATGCACTCCTGACGGACGCCATAGACAAACGTCTAAAAATATGTTTCAAAAATACTGATTTGGATGTTTTTGTGAGAAAATCGTCCAAATGCTGCTTTATACCACTTTGAAAACATTTTTCTGCTTTGAAAATGAGCCCAATAGTAGAATTAGAAAAGTTTCAAAGAAGAACTATCAAAATGATAAAGGGGATGGAACTGCTTCCATGTAAGGAAAGGCTAAAGAGGTTAGGGCTCTTCAGCTTGGAAAGAGACAGCTGAGGGATATGATTGAGGTCTCTAAAATCCTGAATGGTGTAGAACAGGTAGAAGTGAATTAATTTTTCATTCTTTCAAAAAGTACAAAGACCAGGGGACACTCAATGAAACTACATGGAAACCTTTTAAAACACATGGGAGGAGATATTTTTTCACTCAAAGAATAGTTAAGCTCTCTGGAACTCACTGCTGTAGGATGTGGTAACAGTGATTAGCGTATCTGGGTTTTAAAGAGGTTTGGACAAGTTTCTGAAGCAAAAGTCTATAGCATAGTCTGTTATTGAGGTGAACATGGGGAAAGGCACTGCTTTCCCCCGGAGTGGCAGCATAGAATGTTGCTACTATTTGGGTTTCTGCCAGGTACTTGTAACCTGGATTGATCACTTTGGAACAGGGGTGCAGCCAGACCTCGAGGTGGGAGGGGGTCCAGAGCCCAAGGTGGGGGGCACATTTGGGTCGTTGTCGCCTCGCCACTCCTCCGCCGCTGTACATCTTGGCTGGCGGGGGTCCCCAACTCCCACCAGCTTAAGCACCGCTGCCACAAATACCTTGGCTGGCCGGGGTCCCCAACTCCTGCCAGCTGAAGACTTCGTCCACCTCTGGTCTCTGGTACCGCCGCATTGCCTGCCCTGCTCTCTCTTACCCTTACGTCTGGCACGCTTCTTTTAGTGAAACTAAGCATGCTCAATTTCACTAAAAGGTGCCTGCCTGATGTGAGAGGAAGATAGGTCAGGGCAGGCAGTGGGGCAACAAATCAGCGCTGGACGAAATCTTCAGCTGGCGGGGGTTGGGGACACTGCCATCCAACCAGGGGCCCAGAGCAAATTTTTTTTGGGGGGGGCAGGCCCCCGTGGCCCCACCTAGCAATGCCACTGCTTTGGAAGCAGGATACTGAGCTAGATGGACCATTGGTCTGACCCAGTATTGCTATTCTTATGGATACTGAATAGGTGAATATGAGTTAAGGAGTTAAAAGCGGCCTCAAAAAGGTGGGCTTTTAGCCTAGATTTGAATACTTGACGTACTGACTCAGGAAGTCTATTGTTGCAGCAAGGTAAAAGGAATGAAGTCTGGAGCTGGCAATGGAGCAGAAGGGTATATATAAGAGAGACTTACCCAGTGAACGGAGAGATGAGTAGAGAGTAGGTTATCGGATATGGGAATATTAACGTCTGAGGTAATGAGAGTAGTTGGATTAAGAGTAGAGTACTGGGATGAAAGGATTAGACATTGTGTTTTTTCCTTATTCAGTTTCATCTTAAAAGCGTTGGCCCATGAAGATAATATATTCATTACATTGATTATTTTATCAGAAATTTCTGCTAAGTTATATTTGAAGGGATGAATTTAGTCATCTGCATAAATGAAGGGGTTTAGGCCATATTTAGATAGGGACTTGGCCAGAGGGAGCGTCATGAGATTAAAGAGGACTGGGGATAATGGCGATTGTAATGAGATGCACTACCATTTTCCGATTCCCTTACCATGGAAACCCTAACGGGAGGTCTGCACCTCTCGTTGGGGCTGCTGTGAGGGAATCGGAAGGAAAAAAAAAAAGTGCTCGTCAGGGACGTCCTTCTAAAGTGCCTAACATAGACGTCCTTGACTCACAAGAACAAAAAAGGACGTCCCTGACGAGCACTTGGACATTTGCAGATTAAGTGAAGGGCTACTACTCCGCCTTCTCTCTCCAAAACACTCACGGGAAGCAGCGATCAGACGGGGATACGAGGATGCTCTCTCTTCTTGCGCTGCTTATTTGTCTTGTCCCCTGGAAATCTGGGTAGTTTGGAGGGTTTGTGTGCCTCGGATTCTGCTGTCCCCACACAGGGTAGTGCTGCGAGGGAATCGAAAGGAAAAAAAAACCCGTCCAAGTGCTCGTCAGGGACGTCTATCATGAGCTGGACGTCTTCTTGCACCTTTTGTGATGGGTGTCCTTCTTGGACATGTTTTTCTTATATGCAATTAGGAAGGACTTCTCTGAAGGGAAAAAAAAAAAGGACGTCCCTGTTTTTCTTACCTGCTTAAAATGACCACAAGCACAGTTCTCTCAACAGTCCCCTCCAAGGTTGTTTTCAGCTTGTGCCCCCCCCCCCCCCACCACAAGATCGGGAACGTGCGAGGACGTCCAAATCAAAACTTTTTGGACGTCCCTCCCTCCAGGTCTCTCTCAGCCAATCCCAGCACGTTTAGCTGTTACCAGTATCAGCTAAATGCGCTGGGATTGGCTGAGAGAGACCTGGAGGGAGGGACGTCCAAAAAGTTTTGATTTGGACGTCCTCGCACTTTCCGATCCTGGGGGGGGGGGGGGCCCAAGCCGAAAACATTGCAGGTAGGAAAAACACGTCCAAGAAGGACGCCCATCACAAAAGGTGCAGGAAGACATCCAGCTCGTGTTAGATGTCCCTTAGGAGCACTTGGATATTTTTTTTCTTCACAGAAGTCCTTCCTAATTGCCTGATGTAAGCCTGCCTTTAACATGCAAAGCAGTAAACAATGGAAATGTTACACAAGTGAAGAGCAGTAGCACTTAAATTAACTGGGGCTCTTTTCAGCACTCTTTCTCTTCTGAGGTTCAGGCTGCTGACAAGTTTCCTTATCGTCAGGGACGTCCTTTTTTTTTGTTGTTGTTTTTTGAGTGAAGGACGTCCATAAAGGACGTCCTTGGCATGCGCAGAGCAGCCGGCATAACGCTTGGCTGCTCTGCGCATGCTCGACCGGCCGACTGGCTTCTGAGGGAATAGAGAATGCAAGTGAGCTACAACGAGCAGCTCATTTGCATTCTCTTTCCTTGATGCATTCCCGTTGCTTACTGATTCGCTAAGGAATCGGTAAGGGAAGGGCATTAACAATTGTTTTAGTGCATCTTCCCCTGAGTGGACAGGATTACAGGGGTTCTGTGGGTTGATGTTGGCCCATGTAAAATAGTTTGCTCACCCACTGCACCATTAGAGTATTTTGTCGTTCTAGTTTGATTTCCATATTGGTGTCTCTAACGGATAGACAGTACGTAATTTTCTTGGGTCTCTAACACAAATTAAGTTTGGGCATGTGAAATACAATGTGATACTTTTATTTGTTTAAAACAGTTTACTAACTCTGTGTGTGGGATTTTTATCTGACCTTTGACATCAAATGTTGATTGGCTTCTGCTCCATCCATATCTTTACCTTAACTCTGACATCTTTGAGTGCTATCATAGCAGCACTTCCTCAATGCTGGTGGCTGTGAGCACTTTCAACTGCCCCTTGTTTATTTAAAAGAACCCAAACAAACTCTGCACGTGTTTCATGAAAAGTTATTTATAATTAAGTTTCTGCTCCTTCATTATGTTTAACAAGTACAACATAGTTCTGTCTTTTTCTTATAGTCTTCTGTTTTCACTTTTCTCCATATTAATATACCAAGAACTTTATCTTAAGATTTCTACATATAAAAAAAGATTTGATTTGATGCGTTGCTGCTGATATACATCTTCTCCCCCATTAAGAAGGGTCATACTGTAGGGGTTGGAATGCACCCAGCATCCTAAATGTCTTAATGATGATTTCGTTTGTGCTGGTCTTAATCCAAGCAAGCCAAGGGCCAGAGCTTGTTTAGAGTTCTGCAGGAGGACACACAGCTGTTTGGTTACTTAGTGACTCCATTAGGCACCAGCTGGGTATATTTATGCTTCCTCCAGTAAATTCCATAGCTAACTTTGTGGGAGTGAAGCCTGCGCCAAATCTGGCAGTCACTAAGGCAGCCTAGAAAAGTGCATCCTTCCTTTTCTAAGGTAGTGTGACCAGGGCTATGTCCATGACAGGGGTGGAAAAATACTGGAAATTTGTGAAAAAAATAAATGCTGGCCTGAATTTTTAGAAGAGGAAACTAAATGTGTTTTACTGTTTTAATTGATCTGTGTGTGCATGTTTTTTTTTTTTTTAATAATTTTTTCCTCCATTTCATGTTCTTGCTCCTTCTCCAGGTATTTCGTCATTAATCCTCACCCCTGAAAGTTTCCTGTTATCACTATGCTCTCCTGTTCACCCAATCTTGTTTTTCAAACTCCATGTCAAAGAGCCATAGAAGTCCATCTTCTTCTGCCATCAAAGTAATTAAGCTATTTCTTTCTCAAGAACTCTTACTTGCTCCCATTTTGCTACAGTGCCTTTATCTTTTTCCCACATTCTTTTCATTCCCTACAAACTTTTTTTTTAAAGAGTACTTTCTCTTTTTCTTTCTATGCTTCTTTTATCAATTCTTTGCAGTGTTCTGTCTCTGCTACATTTTTCCCTCTGTCCTCCCCCATCACTTGGTTTGTAACTTTCTCTCCCCTACCAGCCCCTTCCTTCCTTTATTGTATTCTCTTCATGGCCTTCACTTTTCTCTCTCCCTTTTCAGCCTTTTCTTTTTAACCATCTCTATCCCACCACTCCCAACGTTTTTCCCATACCTCTCCCTATAACCTATTCTATTCTGACACATCTCACTTAATTTATCTCTATTTTATCCCCAACCTTTTTTCCAATGCTGTGCTTCACCTCATGAGATATAGCAGCTCCTCCTTTAGGACAAAGGATACAAGAGCTCCAAACCTTTTGCAGCCTCACAAGCTCTGCTCCATAAGGGCTGCAGCAGAACATTGCACATCTATTAGAAAAGGGCAACAACAGAACTATTTGTGTATTCCAGCAATTTCTCCTCCCTGCCATGTTTGGAATAACCTCTATTCTTCCATATATTGGAAGGAAAAAATGGCCTATTTTGTAGGGAGACAGCATTTCTTCCAGCAGATGGCTCCATCATATAAAACGTTTGCATAGCTGTTGCTGCTGCTGTGCAATCTGAAATTTAAACATTAAAATAAAAACTTACCAACCTTTTTGAGACAAGGCACCAGGAAGAATGTACCCTGGCTTTCACATCATCTTAAAATGGTACCCTGAATTACTGCCTGCACTAAGATCTTCACAATTTTCTTTGCTTTCCTGTTAACTTACTGTTATCCCATGCCATACTTCTTTTCATGTCTATTTTTTTCTATATATATTGTATTTCTTTATATCTCTGCTCCTCTCATTGAGCTCTTTTTTTTCTGAGGCAATATAATAAACATTAGTAAAAATGTACATTAAATTCACATTTTAAGTCATGATGCACTAAAGGCTCGGTTTGCTAAGCGGCGCTATGGGCACGTTAGCGTTTAATGCAGCTTAAATTTACTGGTGCATTCAAAATGCAAACGTACCTTAGTTAAACATACCCTAAGTGTATAGCACAATGGTTCCTAAACGTTTTCGGTATGTGGCACTCCTAGTGTCCATTCAGTTTATCACAGCGCCCCCCTCCACCACACATTTCTCCCCTGACCACACATTTCTCCCCCCCCCCCGCCCCCCTGAAAAAAAAGCTATTTTGGGGAAACAAGTTTTCAAAATTTGGTTAATATCAACATTGTTCTATGACTTGTAAGGAAGGGCCCTTAAACTTACAAATACCTGGAATAAAGATGTTGGGATTATTGGTGGGTATAAATGGAGTGCAGGACACATGTGCATGCTGAGTAAGACTCAGCATATAGTGTTTGAAATCCTTAATACAGGCACTGCTATACAGCACAGCTAATCTTACACCAGCTACAGTTAGGCAGACTGTGTACTGGCAGCACACACTTTGGAGAATGACAAATTTTATGCCCCGTTTTCTTGATTTCTAACTACTGCATGGTGATCTACTTCATTAAATGAAAAACTTATCCTGTCTGTGGCTAAACACTGATGTTCAGAAGCCTCATTCAGCGGAGCACAGGACTGGAAGCCCTCATCTGCTAGAAAGTGTACTAGATATCAAGCTACTTACAATATCTAGCATTTCCAGAATATTTTGTCCAGGTCTGTCTTTAGACACTGCAAGCACCAACTCCTAATGTCTTGACACCACCCTCAGTTCAACCAACCCTTCACATGGACACTGCCTGCCCATCTCCCACAATCAACATCGCAACCGTAACCCGGTGTAGGGATTGGACGGAAGACTGAGCAGTATAATGTGATAACCCGTGTCCTAGCAACCAGTCAGCATGTGCTTGCCTCTCCCTCCATGGCACCCCTGTGAGTTTGCCATGGTGCACAGGTTAGAGAAATGCTAGTATGGTATGTAAGATGCACTGAGAGTTTGCAAATAATACTAATTAAAAAAAAATAGTGCCCAACAACATGAGTAAAAATGCATGCTAAGCTTAGTGCATTAGAAGCTGAGCTTTATATTGTTTAAACTTCTACCTCTAATTACTTGTTAGGCTAATTTACATTGGAAGCTCCCTGTTGCAGCCCAGGGCACTGGAGCTGGAGATACTGTGCATGGGAACCCCCACTCACCAGCCATCTAATTAGCTGCACCTATTTAGTAATTTGTGAGTTGGTAGGGAAGTAGCAAAATAGATTTGGGGGGGGGGGGGTATTGAGAAGGTAAGAGAATTAAGAGGGTTCTGAATTAGACTCCCCCTGACTCAGGGGTCCCCTAACTTAGTCTGTAGGTGTGTTGTTTTTCATTTTTTTTTCTTCTTTTAGACTTGGAATGATAATTTCTGGGCCACAAGTGAAGTAAAATTAACTCACATTCCTGGGGTTCTTATTAATTTATGATGCTGTAAAAACAAAAAACTACTACTACTACTACTACTACTATTTAGCATTTCTATAGCGCTACAAGGCATACGCAGCGCTGCACAAACATAGAAGAAAGACAGTCCCTGCTCAAAGAGCTTACAATCTAATAGACAAAAAATAAATAAAGTAAGCAAATTAAATCAATTAATGTGAACGGGAAGGAAGAGAGGAGGGTAGGTGGAGATGAGTGGTTACAAGTGGTTACGAGTCAAAAGCAATGTTAAAGAGGTGGCTTTCAGTCTAGATTTAAGGTGGCCAAGGATGGGGCAAGACGTAGGGGCTCAGGAAGTTTATTCCAGGCGTAGGGTGCAGCGAGACAGAAGGCGCGAAGTCTGGAGTTGCAGTAGTGGAGAAGGGAACAGATAAGAAGGATTTATCCATGGAGCGAGTGCACGGGAAGGGGTGTAGGGATGGACGAGTGTGGAGAGATACTGGGGAGCAGCAGAGTGAGTAGATTTATAGGTTAGTAGAAGAAGTTTGAACAGGATGCGAAAACGGATAGGGAGCCAGTGAAGGGTCTTGAGGAGAGGGGTAGTATGAGTAAAGCGACCCTGGCGGAAGATGAGATGGGCAGCAGAGTTTGAACCGACTGGAGAGGGGAGAGGTGACTAAGTGGGAGGCCAGCAAGAAGCAGATTGCAGTAGTCTAAACGAGAGGTGACAAGGGTGTGGATGAGGGTTTTGGTAGAGTGCTCGGAAAGAAAGGGGCGGATTTACGGATGTTGTAAAGAAAGAAACGACAGGTCTTGGCAATCTGCTGGATATGAGCAGAGGAGGAGAGAGAAGAGTCAAAGATGACCCCAAGGTTTCGAGCTGAGGAGACAGGGAGAATGAGAGAGCCATCAACAGAATAGAAAACGGGGGTAGCGGGGAGGTGGGTTTGGGGTGGGAAAATGAGAAGCTCGGTTTTGGTCATATTTAATTTCAGGTGGCGTGAGACATCCAGACAGCAATGTCAGACAAGCACGCTGAAAACTCTGGTTTGGATGCAAGGTGAGATATCAGGGGTAGAAAGGTAGATTGGGAGTCATCAGCATAGAGATGGTAGGAAAAGCCATGGGATGAGATTAATGAACCAAGGGAAGAAGTGTAGATAGAAAGAGGAGGGGACCAAGAACAGAACCCTGAGGTACGCCGACAGGCAGAGGGATAGAAGTAGAAGAGGATCCACCAGAGTGAACACTAAAGGTGCGGAGGGAGAGATAGGAAGAGAACCAGGAAAGGACAGAGCCCTGGAATCCAAGTGAGGACAGGGTATCGAGAAGTATGCTGTGATCGACAGTGTCAAAGCAGCGGAAGATCATGAAGAATGAGATGGAATATTGACCTCTGGATTTAGCCAGTAATAGGTCATTGGAGACTTTAGTAAGCGCAGTTTCGGTTGAGTGGAGAGGGCGAAAACCAGATTGTAGTGGGTCAAGAATAGCATGTGAGGAAAGAAAATCAAGGCAGCGGCGGTGAACAGCACGCTCAAGTAATTTGGAGAGAAAAGGAAGGAGGGAACATAAAAAGGGCGATGGGAAACATAACAATGATGAGGAAAACTGGAACACAGAAATATTATTGTTATTATTAATAGAAAAAGCAATTTGAAAGCTGCCAAAAAGTTTTATTGGCATAGCACTTACTTATACATGAGTATACATAAGAACATAAGAGTAGTCATACTGGGTCAGACCATTGGTCCATCTAGCCCTGTATTCTGTTTCAAACAGTGGCCAATCCAGGTCACAACGAGTACCTGACAGAAACCCAAATTATGGCAGCATTCCAATCTACAATCCCAGGGCGAGCAGTTGCATCCCCATGTCTGTCTCAATAGGAGACTATGGACTTTTCTCCAGGAGTTGTCCAAACGTTTTTTTAAACCAGAATGCTGACTGCTGTTACTACATCCTCCGGCAAAGAGTTCCAGAGCTTAACTATTCGTTGAGTGAAAAAATATTTCCTCCTATTTGTTTTAAAAGTATATCCATGTAACTTCCTTGAGTGTCCCTAGTCTTTGTACTTTTGGAACGAGTAAAAAATCAATATACTTCTACTCATTATACACCACTCAGGATCATCATGTCTCCCTCATCCGTCTGTTTTCCAAGCTGAAGAGGCTCTAACCTCTTTAGCCTTGCCTCATATGAGAGGAGTTCCATCCCTTTATCATTTTGGTCACTCTTTGAATCTTTTCTAATTCAGCTATATCTTTTTTGAGATACTGCGACCAGAACTAAATGTAATACTCAAGGTGTGGGGCGATATAGAGGCATTATAGTATTTTTGGTCTTATTCACCATTCCTTTTCTAATATCCTGTTTGCTTTTTTGGCCATCACCACACACTGAGCAGAAGATTTCAGCGTATTATCTACAATGACCCTAGATCTTTTTCTTGAGTGCTGACCCCTCCCCAATGTGGACCCCTAGCATCAGTATCTATGATTTGGATTCTTTCCGATGTGCATCACCTGGCATTTATCCACATTAAATTTATCTGCCATTTGGATGCCCAGTCTTCCAGTTTCCTAGGTCTTTCTGCAAATGTTTCACAGTCCGCACATGTTTTAACAACCTTGAATAGTTTTGTATCATCTGCAAATTTAATCACATCACTTGTTCCGGTTTCCATATCGTTTATCCCCCCCACCCCCCAAAAAAAAAAATCTGCTCCAAAATTGGATGCACAGCTTTCATAAGTATATAAGTATTGCTGTACTGGGATGGACAGACCAAAGGTCAATCAAGCCCAGTATCCTATTTCCAACAGTGGCCATCTGTTCCAAGTACCTGGCAGGATCCCAAAAGAGTAATAGATTCCTTCTGCTTATACCAGGCAACCCTCAGGGGGAGGAATGCTGGCTTCGGCCTAACCCCTAGTAAGCCTTTTCCTTAGCTGAGAAGTGCCCAGCTCTACCACCGGCTGCCTTTCAGGTGCTGTGGAGGACTTGCAGCTCATCTACATATCATTTATAACCTTCTCTGGGGTGACTCCCAGGTCCACTCCGATCCACTCAGGGCCTCCGCTCTAGGCGCGCGGGGCAATTTTTCTCTTTACATCTACTTTTCTCTCAGTTACTACTTATGGCTCCAGTACACTTTTCTCTTGGCACTGTCCCTTCCTAATTTGTTTCTCCATCTTAAAACCACTGTACACTGCAGGAACACTTTGTCCACAATCTGTATCATCATCTCACCATCTCTTTTTTTCCCTCTTCCTTTTCTCAGCTCTCAACCTTAACATTTCCTTCCTTTATTCATCCATCTCCTTTCTATCTGAGTACATCTCGCCTTCGTCGCTGTCGTCATACCCAAAGTTGCCAGGTGGGCGGTTTTACCGCCCAATTGGGCGGGTTTTTGCCTGTGGCGGCGGGATGCGGTTTTTTGGGCGGTTTTCCCGTCGCCGCTGTGCGAGTTCGGTGGTTTTTTCCGGGGCTTCTATTGGTCCAAATTGGACCAATAGAAGCCTTTCAGGGGCGGGGTTGACGTCAGGATGACATAGGGGGTGGGGCTAGTGACGTGGGAGGCGGGGCTAGTGACTTGGGGCGGGGATAGGTGATGCGGGGCAGGGTTGGTGACGCGGGGGGGCGGGATTCGGTGACGCGGGAGACGGGGATTGGCTAGGGTGGTTTTTGGGTGGGTTTACGGCTCGTTTGGGGTTGGGAAAATTTTTCCCAGCTGGCAACCCTGGTCATACCTCTCCTACTCTTCTCTGTACTCTCTACTCCTTCCCTGCTCTCCGTTGGGACATAATCCCAATCCTGGTCCTCCACATCAGCTCTTGTCCTGTCCATAGCAAACCACTGTCCTCGTCACTATCCCATGCAAACGATTCCGGGATGTCTCCAATCTCATCTCTATTCCCCTCCTCCCCCCCTCTTCCCTCCCTCCCTCGTGTGCCCTGTGGAATGCCCGCTCAGTCTGCAACAAACTTCCCTTCACCCATGATCTCTTCATCTCCTGTTCCCTTCAACTGCTCGCCCTAACTGAAACCTGGCTCACCCCTGATGACTCTGCCTCAGTCGCGGCCCTATGCCATGGAGGTTATCTTTTCTCCCACACTCCCCGCTCAGTTGGCCGCGGAGGAGGCGTCGGGTTTCTACTTTCGCCCTCCTGTAGTTTTCAACCCCTCCTCCTACCGCAGTCTCACTGCTTCTCATCCTTTGAAGTTCACTCCATCCATCTATTCTACCTGCTGCCACTCAGAGTTGCAGTCATTTACCGCCCCCCAGATAAGTCCCCTCTTCCTTCTTTACTGACTTCGATGCCTAGCTCTCTGTTTTTCTTTAACCCTCATCTCCGTCCCTCATTCTTGGAGACTTTAACATACACGCTGATGAGCCATCCGACTCTTATGCTTCTCAGTTCCTCACTCTGACATCCTCCTTCAACCTCCAGCTGAGCTCCACCACCCCTACTCACCAAACTGGCCATTGTCTTGACCTCGTCCTCTCCTCTGCCTGCTCACCCTCCAATTTCTGCGCCTCTGCTCTTCCTCTCTCAGATCATCTGATCACCTTCACACTTCATCACCCTCCCCCTCAGTCCCGCCCAACACTAACCACTACTTTCAGGAATCTCCAGGCTGTCGACCCTCCCACCTTATCCTCTAGTATCTCTAATCTCCTCCCGTCCATCATGTCCTCCGAGTCTGTTGACAAGGCTGTCTCTGCTTACAACGCCACTCTCTCCTCTGCTCTGGACACCCTTGCACCATCCATCTCCCGTCCCACAAGACATACTAATCCCCAGCCCTGGCTGACCCCTTGCATCCGATACCTTCGCTCCTGCACCCGATCTACTGAACGCCTCTGGAGGAAATCTCACACCCATAGCGACTTCATTCATTACAAATTCATGCTATCCTCCTTCCAGTCCTCCCTATTCCTTGCCAAACAGGACTATTACACCCAATTGACTAATTCTCTCAGCTCCAACCCTCGTCGTCTCTTCGCCACCCTTAACTCCCTCCTCAAAGTGCCCTCTGCTCCCACCCCCCCCCCTCACTCTCTCCGCAATCACTGGCTGACTACTTCCGCGACAAGGTGCAGAAGATCAACCTCGAATTCACTAGCAAGCCACCTCTTCCTCTTCACCCTTTAACCCACTCCCTCTTCACCCTTTAACCCACTTCCTCAACCAACCAACCCAGGCCTCCTTCTCCTCTTTTCCTGATATCACCGAGGAGGAAACCGCCCACCTTCTTTCCTCCTCGAAATGCACCACCTATTCCTCTGATCCCATCCCCACTAACTTACTAAACACCATCTCTCCTACTGTCACCCCCCCCCATCTGTCATATCCTCAACCTCTCTCTTTCCCTGACTCCTTCAAGCATGCTGCAGTCACACCACTCCTCAAAAAACCATCACTAGACCCTACCTGCCCTTCCAACTACCGCCCCATCTCCCTCCTACCCTTCCTCTCCAAGATACTTGAACGTGCCGTTCACAGCCGCTGCCTTGATTTTCTCTCCTCTCATGCCATCCTCGATCCGCTTCAATCCGGTTTTCGCCCTCTACACTCGACAGAAACGGAACTCACTAAAGTCTGTAATGACCTGTTCCTTGCCAAATCCAAAGGCCACTACTCCATCCTCATCCTCCTCGACCTATCCGCCGCTTTTGACACTGTCAATCATAATTTACTTCTTGCTACACTATCCTCATTTGGGTTCCAGGGCTCTGTCCTCTCCTGGTTCTCCTCTTATCTTTCCCACCATACCTTCAGAGTACATTCTCATGGATCTTCTTCCACCCCCATCCCGCTCTCTGTTGGAGTTCCTCAGGGATCAGTCCTTGGACCCCTTCTTTTTTCAATCTACACCTCTTCCCTGGGCTCGCTGATCTCATCTCATGGTTTCCAATATCATCCTTATGCTGACGACACCCAGCTTTATCGCTCCACAGCAGACATCACTGCGGAAACCCAGGCCAAAGTATCGGCCTGCTTATCCGACATTGCTGCCTGGATGTCCAACCGCCACCTGAAACTGAACATGGCCAAGACCGAGCTCGTTGTCTTTCCACCCAAACCCACTTCTCCTCTCCCTCTACTCTCTATTTCAGTCAATAACACCCTCATCCTCCCCATCTCATCTGCCCGCAACCTCTGAGTCATCTTCGACTTCTCCCTCTCCTCTGCCCATATCCAGCAGACAGCCAAGACCTGTCGCTTCTTTCTCTATAACATCAGCAAAATTCGCCCTTTCCTCTCTGAGCACACCACCTGAACTCTCATCCACTCTCTCATTACCTCTTGCCTTGACTACTGCAACGTACTCCTCACTGGCCTCCCACTTAACTATCTATCCCCCCTTCAATCTGTTCAGAACTCTGCTGCGCGTCTTATCTGCCGCCTAGACTGATATGCTCATATCACCCCTCTCCTCAAGTCACTTCACTGGCTTCCGATCAGGTACCGCATACAGTTCAAGCTTCTCCTACTAACCTACAAATGCACTGAATCTGCAGCCCCTCACTACCTCTTTACCCTCATCTCCCTTTACGCTCCTACCCGTAACCTCCGCTCACAGGACAAATCCCTCCTCTCAGTACCCTTCTCCACCACCGCCAACTCCAGACTCCGCCCTTTCTGCCTCGCCTCACCCTATGCTTGGAATAAACTCCCTGAGCCCATACGCCAAGCCCCTTCCCTACCCATCTTCAAATCCTTGCTGAAAGCCGACCTCTTCAATGTCGCTTTCGGCACCTAACCATTGTACCTCTATCCAGGAAATCTAGACTGCCTCAATCTTGGTTGACTGCACTTTTTGTCCTTTAGATTGTAAGCTCCTTTGAACAGGGACTGTCCTTCTTTGTTAATTGTACAGCGCTGCGCAACCCTGGTAGTAGTAGGAACAAGCAGTGGATTTTCTCCCTGTCCAGCTTAATAGAGGTTTATGGACTTTTCTTCCAGAACTTGTCCAAACCTTTTTTTAAACCCTACTTAACTAATGGCTTTTACCACATTCTCTGGCAGAGCTTAATTATTCATTGAGTGAAGAAATATTTTCTACAATGTTTATATAAGTACATAAGGATAGCCATGCTGGGATAGACCCAAGAGTACATCGAGCCCAGCACCCTGTCACCGACAGCGGCCAAAAGAACAAGCAATTTGTCCCGCCCATCCTAGACATACTGTATTATTCCCTCGTCCATTCAATAACATTCTATGGCCTTTTCCTCCAGGAAGCCGTCCAACCCTTTTTTGAAGTCCACTAAGTTAACCGCCTTAACCACCTTTTCCGGCAGCAAATTCCAAAGTTTAACTGCGCGTTGAGTGAAGAAAAATTTCCTCCGATTCGTTTTAAATTTACCACACTGCAACTCCATGTCATGCCCCCTTGTCCTAGTATTTTTGAAAAGCGTAAACAGACGCTCCACATCGACCCGTTCCATTCCACTCATTATAGAACTCTATCATATCTCCCCTCAGCCGCCTTTTCTCCAAGCTGAAGAGCCCCAGGCTCTTCAGCCTATCCTAATAGGGAAGTCTTCCCATCCCCTGTATCATCTTTGTCGCCCTTCTCTGCACCTTTTCCAATTCTACTATGTGTTTTTTGAGGTGCAGTGACCAGAATTGAACACAATACTCGAGGTACGGTCACACCATGGAGCGATACAATGGCAGTATAATATCCTTATTTTTGTTTTCAATCCCTTTCCTAATGATACCCAACATTCTATTTGCTTTCTTAGCCGCAGCAGCACATTGAGCAGAAGTTTTCAACATATCATCAACAATGACACCTAGATCCCTTTCTCGGTCCGTGACTCCCAACGCTGAACCTTGCATGACGTAGTTATAGTTTGGGTTCCTCTTTCCCACATGCATCACTTTGCATTTGCTCACATTAAACGTCATCTGCCATTTAAACGCCCAGTCTCCCATGACATGAGGAGAGAGACAAAATGGAAAAGCCAATTTGGAAAAAAATTCTGGGAGAAGACTGATACAAGTGGAAGAGAAACTGGGCCCAGCCCGATTAGAAAAATAAAATGCCCAGACAAAGATAGTAAAGAAAAAATATATTTTATGTAATACTTTTAAAGGACTGCGATATGTCTGCTTTGGGAAATGTACATCTTTTCTATTTTTGTATTATTAAAAAGTCTGGTTTTCATGGGGGTCTCCATTTCAGTTTTTGTCTGCACGTTTTTGTGATTCCCTATTTTGTATCAGCACAGTTCATAGCTATTTTTCCAATAATACTCCTTGCACATTTTTACACTCATTCCTTTTTTCTAAGTTAGACTACTGCATTTTCAGACAGCAGCCCATTTTCTATGCCATTAAATGTCATCTGCCATTTAGACGCCCAGTCTCCCAGTCTCGTAAGGTCCTCTTCTAGTTTTTCACAATCTTCCCGCGATTTGACTACTTTGAATAACTTTGTGTCATCAGCAAATTTGATTACCTCACTAGTTACCCCGATCTCTAGGTCATTTATAAATATTTTAAAAAGCAGAGGTCCCAGCACCGATCCCTGAGGGACCCCGCTAACTACCCTTCTCCATTGCGAATATTGACCTTTTAATCCTACTCTCTTTCCTATCTTTCAACCAGTTTTTAATGTTTAAATGTACTACTTAATAACTTCAGTGTATCCCCTCTAGTTCTTGGGTGATTTTCAGTGGAGCCATTCATCAGCTTCTCTTTTGTCCAAACAATAACTTCTTTAGGGACTCAATGCCATTTACATGTGCAGTAGCATTAGACTAAGGCTACCATATTTCTGGTGGTTGAATCTAGGTTGTTTGACCCCTGTATTGCATGAAATACAGAAGAACTCAAGAAGAGGAACACTAAAGAATACTGGATAAAATGCAAAGAAGCAGAGAAACATATGGCTGGCAAAAGCACAAGCGGAACTAAAAATGGCTAGAGATAGGTGACGAGACTTTTCAGGTATATTGGGGAAAGGAGGAAGGCTAGAAATGGAATTATAAGACTGAAAGTAGGGAAGTAGTAGAACTAGAGGATGAATTGAGGTTGCAGGAGGACCAACTCAGGAATAATGTCAGGAAGTACTTTTTCATGGAAAGAGTAGTAGATACCTGGAATGTCCTCCCACAGGAGGCAATGGGGATGAAAACTGTAACAGAATTCAAAAATGTGTGGGATAAACACAGAGGAATCTAATACTATGGTAAACAAGACTCTAGTGAAACAGATTAATGATAATCGTGCTTTAGCGATATTAAGGAGAAAAGCCCTCAGAAACCCTGGGCAAACTGCTGTAGGTTTTAAGCGATGTTATAGATTAAGCGGTTAATAACTATCGCTTAGGTTCTATCATAGGGCATAAAAACTCCCTAAGGTGTCAAAAGTATATTTTTGTTCTTTATAATTTCCTTTTACTTTTAGTCAATATATTTCAGCATGAAAAAAAGCCTGAAAAAGCACTTAGCTGTGTGCTGCTTTGAAAAGCACTCTCCGCTTGAAGTTTGATGGGGGCCACCGTTTCACCCCGAAAGCAAGGCTTCCTCAGGAACTGAGTGCAAGATATTGATGCTATGAATCTGTATAAAAGACAAAATATTAGAAATATATACGACATGTATAATAATTAGCACAATAACATAATGTTGATGTATTCTTCTACCATGTATGTCGATGTATTCTTCTACCATGTATGTACGCACCTGATGTCAACATCATTTGCAATTCTATGGACCGGAAATGGCAATCACCACTATGGCAAATGTAAGCCACATTGAGCCTGCAAATTGGTGGGAAAATGTGGGATACAAATGCTACAAATAAATAAATAAATAAACATGAAGTCACCCGTGGATGCATACTTCAAATGGAAACGCTCAAAATCTAAAATGGCATCTCAATGTCATCGTGTACACGGTTGGTTTAAATATGTTCATTAATTGAAACAGTGCTGATGAGATAATTAGTAAAAGACATGCCAGTCTATACAGCTGTTTAAATCATTCGGTTCTAATGTGTTTAAGTTAAATATCCACTCAGCTTTCTTCCTTTGCAGTTTCAATTTGTCATTCCCTCCTCTATTGGATGGGTTGATTTTGTCAATTACACAGCATCGTAATTCCTCAAATTTATGATTTTCTAGCAGGCAGTGCTCTACTAATGCCCAGGGTTTCTGAGGGCTTTTCTCCTTAATATCGCTAAAGATGGCCGCTCTCGTCACGATGTAGCCTAGCTCCGTGACCCTGACCGAACAAATTGGCGGGGAGTGGGCCGTGCGAACCACCGGACCCCAAACGGACCCGTGAACCGTCGGCCGATAGGATCTGAACCTGATTGGACCAATGAACGACGGTCTCACCTGAAGATCACGCCAATTGTCTGAGTCGCGGATCAGACCCGCAGAACAGACCACCAGACAACCCACGGAGTTCGAGGTCTTAATGGAGAAAAGGAGTCCAAAGAAAAAAGGCAATACTACTGCTGCTGAAAAAGTTGGACTCAGACAGACCGGTGGGACGAATCCTATGAGACCTGGCAGTCGATCCCGTCTGGAGGAGCGACCAACCTCGTGGCAATCGAACCGACGATACCGTGACCGGATAGGAGCTTACAGCTACAGACCAGGCAGCACGAGTCTAGGAGACAACGTGAGGAGAGCAACAAACAGAGCTAATGGCAATCGGAGTGAGAGAGAGAAGGGCACGGAACTTACAGCGGCCCCCATAGCAGCAATAAGCAGCTACACCTTTCCCAAAGGACCGGAGACCCGCGCGCCCAGACTGACCTTCTGTTCGCAGTCCTCCTAGCAACACAGCAAAAGCGGCTCGATCTCCCCGCATCTCCCACCCGACGAAGCCGACAGACGCCTGGGCCTCTCCTGCCTTAACAACTCTGCAGACCGAGGAATTCGGATCCCTATGCACCAACCACCCCTCAACCTGCGTTCAGGATTTATGCTAAGATAAGGTGCCTCATTCACCACTTGGAACGAAGAAGAGAAGGCAGATTCCGGTATCGATCTCTGGAATTCGCGGGCACAGCTGAAACAGAGCCATTCTTTCTTACCTTCTGCCGATCCCGATGAGCAAGACCAGCGGAGGTGCAGTGTGGAAATCGGCGAGACCACGCAATCCGACCACAGCAGAAAGCAGCGGAATATTGTCCCAACTGCACCGCCATACCAGCTGTGGAGGGACCAGCTGCGGCAAAACAACAGAAGATCAAGCACTGGTACGGCCGGAGGAACACGCCACGGACGACACGTGAGCGCGACCTGGAGCGACTCACAACCGGACCCGGAGGACCTCGTGGCCAGACGACACGATTCCGAACTGGAACTATCATCGCAGTCACGGACACTCAGCAGCAAAGAGATAAGTTCTTTGTTATGGATGCATAAGACCTTTTCAGGTTTTCAGGATGATTTTAAGCCTAAATGTGACATTGATGAATTTGATCTTTAGCTGTCTATCATATAGAACTTTAGCTTTCTGTTTCGTAGGCCTCAGCTTTCTGTCTGTTGAACTTTAACAACTTATTCACTTATTGTAAACATGCCTGGTGCATGCTAACCCTATGTCTTCTATACAGCTCACTGTAGTCTAGATGCTGTCTTTTCGCTCAGTATGCACATGATATACTATACCGAACTGTAGTAAGTCTCACTGCTGTTAATGTTCAGACTATGCTTTTTATGTAGCTTATAGCAAATTACTAACATGTAATAGGACCTACTATCCTGCTAACAGCACTTGATGAGATTGCCTTCTTAGCATAATATAGTAGTACTAAAATATAGATAGTTATCCTATAGTTAATATACCATCTTTCAACTGTATGTATGCTGACATACTAATATGTTTATCCCACCACACACATCCAACCTAAATATTTCACCAGCATGATCATCCTGATACTATCAGTCACCATCCACGCAATCAATATAACACACACAATTTTCACAACCTCTTCAACCGAACTCACCATGACATCATTCCTCCAATACCATCCAAGCACCCACACCTCACCACAACACACACTCCCTTACAAACCAATAACAACCTTAGAAACCCTTCACAGTCCAGGATACCATCCTTGAAAACAGAAATAAACCCCCACAACACCAAAACACTAAAAACAAGACAACTTACCAAAATCCGCACATCCCCACACCACTGATCCACTTCTAATTGTCCAAATAGGATACATTAATGCAAGATCAGTAGTAAATAAAAGCGAAATCATCACAGACTGGATCACCTCAGAGAACCTAGATCTACTTTTCATCACAGAAACCTGGATCCACCAACAAACTAAATAAACAAACTATGCCCGCCGAGCTACAAAATATCACACTGGCCCAGGAAAGACAAAAGAGGAGGAGGAATTGCACTCATCTACAGATCACACTTCTCCGCAGAACCCACCTCGGTCCATCTCAACTCAACTCAAAATAGCCTCTATAAAACTATATAGCCCCATGCTATACGAACACTTAACCTGCATACTGTTCTACAGACCTCCTAACAACTGGAACCATAACCAAACCACATTCATGGACTTTATATCAAACGCATGCATCAGCAACGCCAATATAGTACTACTGGGGGACCTAAACCTCCATTTAGAAGACTCCAACTCTGCCCATACCCGGGACTGTATAGACTTCCACCAACTATGTGATTTCAACCTTGCCCCAATAGTACCAATCCACAATAAAGGCCATTCACTTGATATCATCACACACAAACATTCTACAGATCAAAACTTCCTCCTATCAGACATCCACTGGGTCGCCTCTCCCTGGTCCGACCAGCACAAAGCAACCCTATCTATACAATGGCGGAAAAAAAGACCAACCCAAACCACCAGAACCCACAACAATCAAAACCAGAGGACGAATCGAAAAAGATACCTTCTGGCAACTTATCTGTGACAACAATTGGACGGTACACCCAAACACAAATCACTTCCTTGCAGACTGGGAACACAGATGCAAACTTATTTTAGATGAAATTGCCCCGCTACACTCCAAAACCCTACACATAAAGAAAAAACCCTCTCCATGGTTCATTGAGGATTTTTTAAAAAACTTAAAAAAGAACCAGAAACTAGAAAAAACTTGGAGCAAGTCAAAAGATGATCTAACCCTGAACATGTGGAAACAAACACAAAAGAAATAAAAGAATGAAATTAAACGAGCCAAAATAGCATACTATACAAAACAAATCACAGCCACCGGAACAGACATAAAAAAAGAATACAAAATCATAAAGAATCTAATCAACACGAACCCAGTAACAACTTCACCCTCAAATTGCCCATCTGCAGACCAACTGGCCAACTACTTCAATACTAAAATCACCAATCTGTGCAACACAATTCCCCATGACGATACCAATATTGACACTTTCCTTGACGAACTGGACCCCGACTCTGAAGAGATCCCAGCGGACCGCGACTGGACAAATTTCACCCCCCTCAGCACTAAGGAAATCTCCTCAGCACTATCCAAACTCTCCAAGTCTCACTGCCACCTGGACCCATGCCCCAATTATCTTATGAAAAATGCCCCAGAACGATTCATTATAGAACTCACCACCCACTTAAATTTCCTACTTCAACAAGGCTCCTTCCCCTCCGAACATGGCAATATTCTACTTACACCAATACCGAAAACACCAAGAAACCAGCGAATGACATCACTAATTACAGACCTGTGGCCTCCATCCCTCTTCCTAATCAAACTGATGGAAAATAGAGTGACCTCCCAACTTAACTAATTCACTCAAAAGTTCTCCATTTTACACGAATCACAATCGGGTTTTTGACCTGCACAGAAACAGTACTGCTCACCCTGATATCCAGGTTCAAACAGGAAATTTCAATTGGCAACAAAATACTTCTTCTGCAGTTTGACCTATCCCGTGCATTTGACATGGTAGACCATACTATTCTCACAAAACTACTGGACAAACTAGGGATCGGCGGAAACATCATTAAGTGGATAAAAAGTTTTATCACCACCAGATCATATCAGGTCAAATCAACCTCATCAATATCGCCTGCATGGTAATCATAATGCGGAGTCCCCCAAGGCTCACCTCTATCCCCTATCCTCTTCAACCTTATTGATGATTCCTTTGGCCAAATCCCTATCCAAATCCGGACTTAACCCCTTCATCTATGCTGATGACGTCACAATATTCATCCCTTTCCAATCCAACCTTACAGAAATCTCGCAGAAAATAATTACTGCCATGAACATCCTACTATTTAGCATTTCTATAGCACTACAAGGCATACGCAGCGCTGCACAAACATAGAAGAAAGACAGTCCCTGCTCAAAGAGCTTACAATCTAATAGACAAAAAATAAAGTAAGCAAATCAAATCAATTAATGTGTACAGGAAGGAGGAGAGGAGGGTAGGTGGAGGCGAATGGTTACAAGTGGTTACTAGTCAAAAGCAATGCTGAAGAGATGGGCTTTCAGTCTAGATTTAAAGGTGGCCAAGGATGGAGCAAGATGTAGGGGCTCAGGAAGTTTATTCCAGGCGTAGGGTGCAGCGAGACAGAAGGCGCGAAGTCTGGAGTTGGCAGTAGTGGAGAAGGGAACAGATAAGAAGGATTTATCCATGGAGCGGAGTGCACGGGAAGAGGTGTAGGGAAGGACGAGTGTGGAGAGATACTGGGGAGCAGCAGAGTGAGTACATTTATTGGTTAGTAGAAGAAGTTTGAACAGGATGCGAAAACGGATAGGGAGCCAGTGAAGCGACTTGAGGAGAGGGGTAGTATGAGTAAAGCGATCCTGGCGGAAGATGAGACGGGCAGCAGAGTTTTGAACCGATTGGAGAGGGGAGAGGTGACTAAGTGGGAGGCCAGCAAGAAGCAGATTGCAGTAGTCTAAACGAGAGGTGACAAGGGTGTGGACAAGGGTTTTGGTAGAGTGCTCTGAAAGAAAGGGGCGGATTTTACGGATGTTGTAAAGAAAGAAACGACAGGTCTTGGCGATCTGCTGGCTATGAGCAGAGAAGGAGAGAGAAGAGTCCAAGATGACCCCAAGGTTTCGAGCTGAGGAGACAGGGAGAATGAGAGAGCCATCAACAGAAATAGAAAACGGGGGGAGTGGGGAGGTGGGTTTGGGGGGGAAAATGAGTAGCTCGGTTTTGGTCATGTTTAATTTCAGGTGGCGTTGAGACATCCAGACAGCAATGTCAGACAAGCACGCTGAAACTTTGGTTTGGATGCAAGGTGAGATATCAGGGGTAGAAAGGTAACATAGTAGATGACGGCAGAAAAAGACCTGCATGGTCCATCCAGTCTGCCCAACAAGATAAACTCATATGTGTATACCTTACCTTGATTTGTACCTGCCTTTTTCAGGGCACAGTCCGTACAAGTCTGCCCAGCAGTATTTCCCGCCTCCCAACCACCAGTCCCGCCTCCCATCACTGGCTCTGGCACAGACCGTATAAGTCTGCCCTCCACTATCCTAGCCTCCCAACCTCTCTTCCCCCACCTGCTCCGCCACCCAATTTCGGCTAAGCTTCTGATGATCCATTCCTACTGCACAGGATTCCTTTATGCATATCCCACGCATGTTTGAATTCCGTTACCGTTTTCATCACCACCACCTCCCGCGGCAGGGCATTCCAAGCATCCACCACCCTCTCCGTGAAAAAATACTTCCTGACATCTTTTTTGAGTCTGCCCCCCTTCAATCTCATTTCATGTCCCCTCGTTCTACCGCCTTCCCATCTCCAGAAAAGATTTTTTTGCGGATTAATACCTTTTAAGTATTTGAACGTCTGTATCATATCACCCCTGTTCCTCCTTTCCTCCAGGGTATACATGTTCAGGTCAGCAAGTCTCTGCTCATACGTCTTGGAACGCAAATCCCATACCATTCTCATAGCTTTTCTTTGCACCGCTTCCATTTTTTTAACATCCTTCGCAAGGTACGGCCTCCAAAACTGAACACAATACTCCAGGTGGGACCTCACCAACGACTTGTACGGGGGCATCAACACTTCCTTTCTTCTGCTGATCACACCTCTCTCTATACAGCGTAGCAACCTTCTCGCTACGGCCACTGACTTGTCACACTGTTTCGTCGCCTTCAGATCCTCGGATACTATCACCCCAAGATCCCTCTCCCCCTCAGTACCTATCAGACTCTCACCGCCTAACACATAAGTCTCTCGTGGGTTTCTACTCCCTAAATGCATCACTTTGCATTTCTTCGCATTGAAATTTAATTGCCAAACCTTAGACCATTCTTCTAGCTTCCTCAGATCCCTTTTCATGCTTTCCACTCCCTCCCGGGTGTCCACTCTGTTGCAAATCTTAGTATCATCCGCAAATAGGCAAACTTTACCTTCTAACCCTTTGGCAATGTCACTCGCAAATATATTGAAAAGAATCGGCCCCAGCACCGATCCCTGAGGCACTCCACTACTCACCTTTCCCTCCTCCGAGCAAACTCCATTTACCAACACCCTCTGTCTGTCCATCAACCAGTTCCTAATCCAGTTCACCACTTCGGGACCTATCTTCAGCCCATCTAGTTTATTTAAGAGCCTCCTGTGGGGAACCGTGTCAAAAGCTTTGCTAAAATCTAAGTAGATTACGTCTATAGCACGTCGATGATTCAATTCTCCAGTTACCCAATCAAAGAATTCAATGAGATTCATTTGGCACGATTTCCCTCTGGTAAAACCATGTTGTCTCGGATCTTGCAACTTATTGGCTTCCAGGAAATTCACTATCCTTTCCTTCAGCATCGCTTCCATTACTTTTCCAATAACCGAAGTGAGGCTTACCGGCCTGTAGTTTCCAGCTTCTTCCCTATCACCACTTTTGTGAAGAGGGACCACCTCCACTGTTCTCCAGTCCTTCGGAACCTCTCCCGTCTCCAAGGATTTATTAAACAAATCTTTAAGAGGACCCGCCAGAACCTCTCTGAGCTCCCTCAATATTCTGGGGTGGATCCCGTCCGGTCCCATGGCTTTGTCCACCTTTAGCTTTCCAAGTTGTTGATACACACTCTCTTCCGTGAACGGTGCTATATCCATTCCATTCTCAGGTGTACTTTTGCCAGTACCTCGCGGTCCTTCTCCAGGATTTTCTTCAGTGAAAACAGAACAAAAGTATCTATTTAGCAAATTGGCTTTTTCTTCATCATTATCTACATAGCGTTTCGCTGTATCTTTTAGTCTCACAATTCCCTTTTTAGTCATTCTCCTTTCACTAATATACCTGAAGAAATTTTTGTTGCCCCTCCTTACATTTCTAGCCATTTGTTAGATTTGGGAGTCATCAGCATAGAGATGGTAGGAAAAGCCATGGGATGAGATTAATGAACCAAGGGAAGAAGTGTAGATAGAAAAGAGGAGGGGACCAAGAACAGAACCCTGAGGTACGCCGACAGGCAGAGGGATAGAAGTAGAAGAGGATCCACCAGAGTGAACACTGAAGGTGCGGAGGGAGAGGTAGGAAGAGAACCAGGAAAGGACAGAGCCCTGGAATCCAAGTGAGGACAGGATATCGAGGAATATGCTGTGATCGACAGTGTCAAAAGCAGCGGAAAGATCAAGAAGAATGAGGATGGAATAGAGACCTCTGGATTTAGCTAGTAATAGGTCATTGGAGACTTTAGTAAGCGCAGTTTCGGTTGAGTGGGGAGGGCGAAAACCAGATTGTAGTGGGTCAAGAATAGCATGTGAGGAGAGAAAATCAAGGCAGCGGTGGTGAACAGCACGCTTAAGTAATTTGGAGAGAAAAGGAAGGAGGGAGATGGGTCGGTAATTAGAGGGAGAAGTAGGGTCGAGTGGAGGCTTCTTAAGGAGAGGTGTGACCACAGCATGTTTAAAGGCAGTAGGGACAGTTGCAGTGGAAAGTGAGAGGTTGAGAATGTGACAGATAAAAGGAATAAGAGCAGGTGAGATGGCATTAAGAAGGTGGGTGGGAATGGGATCAGAGGAACAGGTGGTACATTTTGAGGAAGAAAGGAGAAGTGTAGTTTCCTCTATAATAACTTCAGGAAAGGAGGAAAAGGAATAAGGGAAGGAGAGAGAGGGGAACGGACTAGTGGAGGGAGAGGTGGCGAGGTAGACCTGGGCCAACGCCTTCAAGATGAAAATGAACAAAGAAAAAACTCAATGCCTAATCCTTTCATCACAACACGCTACTCTGCTCCCAACCACCCTGACCACCCCAGACGTTACAATCCCAATATCTGACAATCTAAAAATCCTAGGAGTAACATTAGATAAACACCTAACTTTGGATACTCATGCAAAAGCCACAACGAAGAAGATGTGCAACATGATGTGGGTACTGAAAAGAGTAAAACCATTCCTCCCACAGAAAACTTTCCGCAACCTAGTACAATCCACAGTACTCACCCATGTCGACTACTGCAACAGCATCTTCATTGGATGCAAAGCCCAAATCATGAAAAAAGTTCAAACCGCCCAAAACACAGCAGCCAGACTCATTTTTGGCAAATCATGATTTGAAAGTGCAACACCACTTCGTGAAAAACTTCACTGTCTCCCTATCAAGGAATGCATAAACTTCAAAGCCCACACAATGATCCACAAGATCCTCCATGGCGAATCTCCGAGCTACATGGCCAACTTGATCAGTCTTCCAACCAGGAACGGGTCCAAATCGTCTTGTACATATCTCAATCTTCATCTTCCCAACTGCAAAGGCCTCAAATAAAAAACCTACTATGCGTCCAACTTCTCCGTTATAGGCAGCCAACTCTGGAACGCAATACCCCGACACATCAGAACAACCAATGAACACCTACCCTTCCGAAAGCTGCTGAAAACTTACCTCTTCAAACAAGCTTACCCAACCAACCCAACTTAACTCTTGAACTTAATTCCTCACCATCAGCACTACCTATATGCCAATCCTCTCCCCCACATCTCTTTATATTGTTCTACTCTTTATAACTTGAACATCTCTTGATACTTTGTACCATACTTTGTGTCATCTATGTGAGACTTTGTACCATACTTTGTACAATACTTTGTGTTATCTCTGTGATACTCTGTACCACACCTTGTAAGCCGCACTGAACCTGCTATTGAGCGGGAAAGAGCGGGGTATATATGCTACAAATAATAATACTGTTTCACTAGAGTCTGGTTTACCATAGTATTAGATTACCTGTTTATGATCTCTAGTCTATACTGCCTCCTAGTAGCTTAATCTTTAATAAGCACAGAGGAACCCTGTTTGGAAAGAGAATGTAACCAAACAAACGTAGTGGTGCTTAGATGGCAACTCCAATAATTGGGAAATTAAGCCAGTGCCGAGCAGACTTCCATGGTCTGTTCCCCGATCATGGCAGAACAGATCTTGATGGGTTGAAGCGGGGCTTCGATGGCAGCTTCACTAATTGGGGAATAAGGCCAGTGCCGAGCAGACTTTCATGGTCTGTTCCCTGAAAATGGGAAGGATGGGTCAAGATCAAGTATGCATATGTTATATCCCATCGTACTAGATGCTAATAGTGTATCTTTGGCAGACTGGATGGACCGAACAGGTCTTTTATGTGCCGTCATCTACTGTGCCACTATGAAAGGTGTTGGGAACTGCTACGTGGAGAGTGATGAGGAAAAAGCAGTTTATGCCAAACCAACACATATTTTGTGTTCATAAAATAAAATCCTGGGGAATGACTACTGTTGGATGACAGAGGTATAGATGGGAATGGAGTAGATGTTGCATACACAGAAGAAAGTGTTTATGAACAGCTTGAAAAGTTGTAAGTGGCCAAAACATGGGGCTGGATGAGATACATTCCAGGATATTTAGGAAATTCAGGAGAGGTTTTGGCAGGTCCCCTTACAGATTTGTTTAATAAATCTTGGGAGACAGGAGCAGAGGTGTAGCTGGGTAGGTCGCCAGGGGAGTGGCTGCTCCCCCAATGGACTTCCGATGGTGACAGTTCCTATTTTTCACACGATCTTTCGCATTTAAAATACATATCATTGGCACTCTGCTCCTCGCACCCTCAACCTGGCTACGCTTCTGGACAGGAGAGTTCCAGAGGATTGGAGAAGAGTGGATGTAGTCCTATTTCACAAAAATGGTGATGGAGAAGTGGGGAACCATGGACTGGTAAGCTTCACTTTGGTGGCTAAAAAACTAGTGGAGATGCAGCTGCAGGAAAGAATAGTGAACTTATCTAGAATCCAAAGTATTGCAACATCTAAGACGATATGGCTTTACCAAAGGAAGATTGTGCCAAAAGAAATATGATTTATTTGACTGGGTGATCATAGAATTGGAGCGAGGTCATGTGCTGTACGTAGTCTACTTAGATTTCAGCAAAGCTTTTACCATTCGAGGATATTTGAGGGAAGAGGTTCAGCACATATATATGGTACAGGATCCTTCTTAATTTTCAGGTAGTCCTGTTTTAAGAATTGTGTTCCTGTTGGTGCCTTCTTATTACTGTTGCTGCTCATCTCTGTCTGAATCAGGTCAAGATGCACTAAAAAATCGCTAAAGCCCTTCCCTTACCGATTCCCTTAGCGAATCGGTAAGGAACGGGCAGGCGTCAAGGAATAGGAATGCAAATGAGCTGCTCGTTGTAGCTCACTTGCATTCTCTATTCCATCGTTAAACAGTCGGCTGGTCGAGCATGCGCAGAGCAGCCAAGCGTTATGCTGGCTGCTCTGCGCATGCCAAGGATGCCCTTCACTATACATAAAAAAAGACAAGCTGGATTCCAAGATGGCGCTCTGAACGGACGCACCTGAGTTTCCTGCGAGAGGACGGTGCAAGTCTTTGCTTCTTTCGTGGCCTTCGACTCATCGATAACGATGGGGAAACAGAGGGGAAAGGTGAAGGAGTTCCCCTCGGCTCCTGGAACCTTGTCGATGTTGAAACAAATGACTCTGCAGTTTCCCAAGACGCAATCAGGACCTCTGGGTACTTCGACTCCTTCTGCTGCTATCGACGCTTTGACGTTGATAGAGAGCGGAAACGGGGCTTCCCTGAGCCCTGTGGAATGCAAGGCACCACGACAACCGGGGAGTGAGTTGTTCGCAGCAGCCCAATCAGTAACGGACACCAGAGGGGTGAAACCGGAGCTGTTAGAGGGGAGGACTACAGCGAGTACGAGCGGGACCCAAGCTCAAGGTATTTCGGCTCAGTTGGTCTTAAAGGTATTGCCTCAGGACATTGTGTCTAAACTCTCTCATGGCGAGGCCCTGCTGAACTCCCCTTTACCAACAAGTGGTATAACTAAACCGGCCACTGTGACGCTGGAGTCACTGTGAGATATGGTCTACAGCATGCACTCCTCTATGCAAAATATGATGAAAGAAAATACTAACGACATTAAAGTTCTTTCGGAAGCTGTTCTGATACAGGCACAAGTGACTGCACAGCAGTCCTCTAAAATTGAAAATGTGGATACCAAGATTCAAGAAATGGGGACTTTGGAAACCGCTTTGGTTAAAGATAATAATTTTCTGCATAAACGTTTGGAATACCTGGAGAACCAGGCAAGAAGACTTAACTTTAGGTTTCTTAAATTCCCCAAGTCTCCTTTAATTCCTCCTTTGGAGATGGTGAAAAAATATATGACAGATTCTAGGAATGGACAAAGACTCATTACCTCCCATCACACGAGCCTATTACATCTGTAATTTTAAGGGGAAGTTAGGAGACTCCCCCTTACAATTGATGGGTGAAGAAATGAGCCTTACTTCTTTCCTGGAAAACTCGTTGGATGTGTTTACTCATAGGACAACTATGCTGGTCACTTTTGTGTTGGAGCCAGACCGGAATGCAGTTTTAAGACTTTCTTTAAGACACTTAGAAAGACTGTTTATGGGCTCAAAAGTCAGAATTTTTCCTGATCTCTCTAAGCCAACACAGGTGTGACGCAGGACCTTTCTAGAACTGCGTCCCAGAGTTGAGGCTATGGGAGCAAACTTTGTATTACGTTTTCCTTGTATCTGTAATATAATGCTTGAGGGTAAACAGTTTCAATTTATGGACCCTTAACAGCTTAAAGATTTCTTAGATGCTAGAGTTGAAGTAAATGTAGTATGTCCTCCCATATAGCAGGCTGGAGTTTGAATTCAGAGGTAGCAACTGTGAGTTTCTTTATTTTCCTGTTGTTAGACTTATTTTATCTTGGAATCATTTTTCTTTAATTGTGGATGGAAGAGTTGATTTTTCTTTCTTTTAAACGTTTTTCCTGTTTTCTGTTAAATTGAATGCTGATTGCATAATCACATTGTTTTGTGAGATATTATAAAATACTAATAAAGAAATTAAACAAACAAAAGAAAGACGAGCTGTGCCTATGTACATCCTTTATGGACGTCCTTCACTATATATATATATATATATATATATATATATATATAGTGAAGGACGTCCATAAAGGATGTACATAGGCAGGGGTTTGGAACTTGGATGAGGGGGGTGTGGAACTCGGAGGAGAGGGGAGAACGGGACGAGAGGGGAGGGGAATGCACCACCTGTACAAAAACTAGAAAAAACAAAGCGGGGGGACGACCCTGGAACTCGGAGGGGGGGGGGGGGAACCACGACCCTGGAACACGGAGGAAGGGAAGACACTGGAACTGGGAGGGACGGGGGGGTGGGGGCCCCTGGCACACACTCTCACACACACTCTCACACACACACTCTCTCTCACACAGACACACTCGCACCCAGTCTCAATTTCTCTCTGCCACACACACACTCGCACATTCACTCACTCTCTCTCTCTCACAGTCACTCTCACACACACTCTCTCAAACATACACACTCCGACGAAACCCTTGCTAGCGCCCGTTTCATTTCTCTCAGAAACGGGCCTCTTTTCCTAGTTTTTATATAAAAGAAAGTCTGCAAGGGCTTGAGCCAGAGACGATGACTCGGGAGTGTCAGGAGTATGAAAAATAGTGGGAACTTTGTAAGTTTTATAAAGAACTGCAGTGTTGGGAGCTTTGATAATTTTAGCAGTGCAGTGGGCTTTTTTTTATATGAATGGGCAGTACTTTTAAAATTGACCGGTGTAGAAAGAGGGATAGTGATGCCATCGTCTTTCAGCCTGACAGAGTTGTATCTTAAATTGGCATAGCTCTTCAGTATACCAGACTGTGTATTAAGTGAATAGTGCGGGAAGTGAGGGGTGCAATGAGATTATAAGCCGTTTTGAGAGATATGTTCTGGTGAGCAACCTGATCTTCAAGTGGCAATGGAGCGAAAGAACCAAGTTCCAATGATGAATGTTGGATGAGAGTGGCTGAAGTAATTTTATGTAAATCACGGGAGTAGATGGTTTTATTAGAAGGCATTACTTGCGTTTTGGGGAACAGACAAAATAATAGAATGGTCTGTCCAGGGTAGGGAGTGTAATGCTGTAATGGTCTGTCCAGGGTAGGGAGTATAGTGCTGTTAGTTGGAGCGAGTAAGTATGGATTGGTGAGGTAAGAGTAAGATCCAGTATGTGTCTTCCACTGTGTGTAGGGGTCTGTACAGTTTGGACAAAGCTAAGATCTGAAAGGAGAGAAATAAGATCTTCAGTATAGGGAGAAGTCGGGTCGTCGTGTATGTTAAAATCTCCCAGGATAATCGGATATTGGGAAGCAAGACAATGATGACTTAAATTCTGCAGCTGGTCATAGGAGGCTGTGGTTGGGGGAGGGGGTGATAAGCAATAGATCTAAGGGAGGGGAAGTATTGCTATTGAATTACTTGAAAAGTGAGAAGTGCACTGCCTGTCTGAATAGATAAATCAGTGACCATCTACCCTTCCGGAATCTCCTAAAAACTCACCTCTTCAAGCAAGCCTACCCAAATGACCTGACTTAATCCATGAGACCATCCCATAACACCCCTTCCTCCTTTACCTCTACCTCCCCTATCATTTTACTTATCCTAACCTATTCTAAGCAACCACATCTTACCCCTACCATTCTACAGCCATATTCCTTCTGTGATACTTTGTAACTCATACTATGTAAGCCGCACTGAACCTGCTATTGAGCGGGAAAGAGCGGGGTATAAATGTAAGAAATTAAAAAAAAAAAAAAAATATATATATATATAAAACGAGCTGTGCCTATGGACGTCCTTTGCACCCCCCCCCCCCGAGATTGCCGCCGCCCCCCCTCCCCCCTGCATTGAAATGACAGCTTCCCGCAGCCCCGGCCTCCCCGCCATCCTCCGCACCCCTGAGGCACTGCCCCCACCGCCCCCCCCCTGAGGTCGTCACCGCCGCCGCCCCCCCTCCACCCACCCCCCTCAGTCTGCCACCGGGCCGGGCCCTCACAGCGCCTCTCACCTCCATGTGAAGGCACTGCAGCAAGCAACAGCTGATCGCTTCCCTTCGGACTTCCCTCCTTTCCTCCCTGGCCCGCTCTTGTCTGATGTAAGGGCTGAATGTTCCTTGTACTTAGAAGCTTGCCCTAGGCATATGAGCATACCTGTTGCTGTGAGTAATGTATGTGACCTATTAAAATACAAGAGCTTTATTTAAAATGTGCCTTGGCAGGTAAAAGTTCTAGACAAGACAGCTAACAGTCTGCATCATAGAAGATGTCTGGATCAACTGTAATGATAGCAGTACAAAACCTTTTGAACTAAAAACCCTTTTTAAAAATGAATAGAGAAGCACATGGAAAATGCCTGGAAGGAAGTTAGTTTAACACAGAATGAGCACCTGGCTCAAGCCAAAAGAACAAATGAGTCATTTGTGTTTTTTCAACTCCTCTTTTCAAATCTCTCTGAGAATTTAAGTGACAAATCTTCTGAAACAGAAGTTATAAATAAGAATAACTTCTGTCTTTGAACCAGCTCATCAATTTTGGCTATCAAATTGATCACCATCATACACCTCATTTAGGCATTACACTGATATATATAATGCATAAATATAGCCTAGGAAGGAGATCATTAAACCTACAGGGGGGTGATTGTTACTCTTATGTCAAATAAATGTGATACTATATTATACAGATCATAGTAGGAAATAAAATAAATACAGCTTAGAATAGAAAAGTAGGAGAGCTGTATTTCTCTGAGGACAAGCAGGATACAATATTGTTGCATATGGGTGATGTCAACTGATAGGGGCCATGCAGGATTACTGCGCTCCTCCTTGAAAAAATTGCAGACTCTTCAAAATGTGGCTATTAGGATCATTTACAATATAGCAGTATTGACTTTTAAGGCTCATCGAATCAACTGTCCAGAATATAGAGCTAGCCTTACTATTCCCTACACACTAGCTTGCATGTTGGGTTCTTTGAACCCAACATACAAGCTAGTTCTCCCTGGACCTAGATCCACTCATTATGAGTCGACTAGGCGAAGCACTTTCTTTTTTCTTATGCCGTACAACTGGATTGGCCTACTGCTCTCTGTTCATAGTATTCTTGTGTTTAAAAGTTTTAAAGCAGAATTAAAAGCCTGGCTATTGAAACAGGCTTACGGAGGTCCAGACTAATTAGGTTGCCATGTCTTTAAAGCCTTTTCCCTGGTCTTCCCTAACCTTTCTTTAGTGTTCTCCTTCTTTCTCCCCTCTTTGTCTTTGGTGTGTTTGTGTTTCTTTCTTATTAATTAATGTCGTTCCTTTCCTTTTTTTGATATATTGTAGTCTCTACACCGCTTTGCCCTGTCTGTCAGTAAGAGCAGTTTAGCAAGTATTAATAAACTGTAAACTATATAAACTATGAACTCTCCTCACTCTAGAAATATTTGGAAGAACCTCACCACAGATGTGTGCCTTTCTACCTGTCTCCGTTGAACAGGATAGGTCAGTCTTCTATTTCTGCAGAGTAGTGAGGATGTTTCTTCAGTGGTCCACTTCAGCTCATATGTCCACTTTTAATTCTGCTGTTTTGCAGCAGCTTGTTTTTGTGTGTGTAAATCCTCACATAGGGCATCTCCTTTGTTCCCCTTAGTTTTCCTTAGTTAGGTTATTGGCTTTTTTTCTAAGTTTTTGTTTGGTTTTTCTGTGACCCACTAAGGCCCTCATAGATCTCAGGTACCCTGGTTGGGTAACGTTTTCATCATTGAGCTGTTTAATTTTGCTGCAACTGTTTTTCTGGACATGTCCCTTATAACTGTCAGTGGTTTTAAAAAGTGAACCAGAGACAACAGGACTGTATCCATCACAGATACCCATAACTAGTGCCTGGGGCCTGATCATGAGTTGTTTTTTCTTTTGGTCACCTCTGTTCACAAATGTCAAAAAGTGACATCAGAGGGGCCTCCATCCTTTTTGATACTGAGTAATTAATAGTGGTCACTGGGATTGTGCATCCTTTGATCCCCTCTCACTGGGATTGTGCATCCTCTGATCCCCTCCCAAAGAAGAGGAAGGATTCATCCTTGTCGATGCCAAGGATGGCCATATGGTGCATTGGGCAGAGTCCAAGAAGCATCAAAATTGATCCCTCTTGAGGCATGGTATGGCATCAAAATCACTAAGGTACTGAGGTCACCAGTATCTTTGAAGCACCTCCAAAGTGCAGGTAGCTCTCCCTCAGTGATATGGACTGAATACACCAGTCTCCATTGAGCTGGACCAGATCATCAATATGCCTTGGGGAATCCCAGAAGGCTGTCACTGAATGGAGTGAGCTCTAGCTTTTTGTTGATGGCAGCATTCAAGAAATGCCTCAAGGCCATGATCCACGAGCATATGGATTGTCTCCTAACTCAGCTGGATGCTGTGGCATTCAGAGCAACGTTGCCCTGACTGGAGGAGGTTCAGCCTATACTACTACTACTATAAATCACTTCCAGTCGTACGCAGTGCTTTACAATTGAACATGAAGAAGACAGTTCGTGCTCAGAAGAGCTTACAATCTAAATCAGGACAAACAGACAGGACCAAGAAGGACACATAAGGATAAGATAAAAGTTACAAGTCAGGAGTCGAAAGCAGCATCAAACAGGTAGGCCTTTAGCCCGGATTTGAAGGCAGCCAGGGATGGAGCTAGACGTAATGGTTCAGGAAGCCTATTCCAGGCATAAGGTGCGGCGAGATAGAAGGAGCAGAGTCTGGAGTTAGCGATGGAGGAGAAGGGTGCAATTAGGAGAGATTTGCCTAGTGAACGGAGTTCTAGGGAAGGAGTGTAGGGAGAGATGAGGGTGGAGAGGTAGTGAGGGGCTGCAGAGTGAATGCACTTATAGGTCAACAAGAGGAGCTTGAATTGTATACGGAAACGGATAGAGAGCCAGTGAAGTGATTTCAGGAGAGGGCTGATATGGGCATAACGACTTTGGCGAAATATTATTCGTGCGGCAGAGTTTTGAACAGATTGAAGAGGAGAGAGATGGCTGAGTGGAAGACCTGAGAGAAGCAAGTTGCAGTAGTCTAAGCGAGAGGTGATGAGAGTTTGGATGAGGGTTCTGATAGCGTGTTCAGAAAGGGTGAATTCTGACGATGTTATAAAGGAAGAAACGACAGGTTGAATATGGGCAGAGAAGGAGAGGGAGGAGTCGAAGATGACCCCAAGGTTGCGAGCAGACGAGACAGGAAGAATGAACGTGTTGTCGACAGAAATATACTGGAGGCTTGTGCATTGCCTGTGGTAGTGCATTGATGCCGAGGCCTCAGAAAGCATTGGAACCAATGTATACTGAGCTCCTGTTTATTTCCAGCCTGTCAGAAGAGGAAGCTTCCTTGGAGTGCAGGAAATCCTTGGTTCCTTGACATTCTAGGCTCAGACCTGATCACGGTGTCGATGATTCGAGGAAGGCAGAGATTTATCTGAGTACTTCTGTGAGTCTGATTCTGACCACTCCTGGTTATCTGATGAGGCACTAAAGGTCATCTCAGAGAAGGGGCCCTTGATCTTCAGACCTTTCTCCTTCATGTGAAAGGAGGAAGTGCTCCCCCTGAGGAGCCTTCCTTTTTTGATTTTGTCAGGGAGATGGCAAAGTCTGTCCCATATGATTTGGACACTGATGAAACCAGGGCCCAGACTTTAGACATCCTGAAGTTTGATGACCCCCTCCTGCTCCAGTCACAGGTTCTTCACTTGTGAACCGGGGGAGGGAGTGTTATCAAACTTCAGGATGTCCAAAGTCTGGGCCCTGGTTTCATCATCAGCATCCAGATCATATGGGACAGAATTTGTCATCTCCCAGACAAAATAAAAAAACTTCCATTTGCCTCCACCTTAATACTTCCTCGATGTGGATGCCAAGCTGGGAGTGGGCCTGGAGAATGACTTCACTGTATCCGAGGGCTTCTTGATGAGGTCTGCACCCTCTTGCATCTTTTCACCAAAATGATTATCTCCATGGCAAACATCCACAGCTTCTCCTGCACTGCTAGCTCAAGGTCTGAGGCACACAGCCCAGGTGAGTCTGTACATCCTAAATCCCCTGGGCTTTTCCAACTGACTTTATACATAGAGTCCAAAAGGCACTGGAATTTGAGAAGCCTCAGCTTGCTCACCCTTCCATGATTGTAAAATCTGTCCTCAAAATGGTCAGAAATAGGGGCGTGTCAAGATGGCGGCCTGAGTGTGTATGCTGACCGATCGTGTCGGACCTGTTGGTAATTTTCTTACCTTTTCTGCTTTCAAATATGCCCCACACAAAAAGGAAGGGGATAGTGAAAGGCCAAACGCCAATGGCCAGAACCTCTCCGTCCCAACAGACGATAGATCGATTTGCTACGCTCATCCCTATCAGTAGAGCGAGCGACTCAGATTTGAGGAGCGACGGCCCTTTCGGAATTGGAAACATCATTATCGCTGCCAGATAATCGACCTCCGTGTCCCGCGCTCATAGGGCAGAGTGAGGAGGTTCAGGCCCGTACGGAAGTCGTCAGAGGCCAAACCTTGATGTCAACCCTGCCCAGAATGCTGAGGGAACAGCTTTGGAAGAAGGTCCTCCCAAGGAGATTACTGCAGGCGATATGGAAGGTACTGCAGGGTGTAAATCAGATTGATTTAAAATCTGCTCGGGAAACCTCTCAACGTGAGTAAAATTTGACTATTTCTTTAGAAAAGACTAAGCAGGAGACAGCCCTTCAAACTGAATAATTTCAACAAGAAGTAAAATCCTTAATAACAACTACTGAATCTTTGATAATAGATTAAATCACTATACATAGAAAAATAGAACAAATTGAAAATTTTAACAGATGATTGAACTTGAGAATATTAAATTTTCCTTGGATAAAAGAATTGAGTTCTACTGAGTTGTTTAAAAAATACCTACAAGAAATTCTGCTATACCCGGCTTCAGCTATTTCTCCTTTAAATAAAACTTACTATCTACCGATTCCTTTGCAAGCTGAACCTGGAAATAGCGGTGATAGAATGGCATACTCAAGAAATCTACCCTCTGATCGACAAAATCCACAAGAACCGTTGGACATTTCACTAATACTAAAAACATCATTATCTGAAATAGAACAACGTAGAACTCTTTTGGTTTCATTTGTTTTCGAACAGGACTTAAATTCAGTGTTGAAGTTATATTTTAAGAATTCTTTGAAAATCTTTTGTGGTCAAAGAATTTGGGTATACCCTGACGTCTGTAAGACAACTCAAGATAGAAGGAAAAAATTCCTGACTTATAGAAAGGAGACCCGGCATATTTGCTTGCATACCCATGTAAATGTCTGATTAAATATATGGGTATAAAATATATATTTTTTGAACCAGAACATCTTAAAGCATTTCTAGAAATGAAAAAACTAAACATTAAACCTAAAGAGTAAGTCAAGATATCAACTGATTATTAAAGAAATAAAGGGATTATAAAGGCCAGGCCATGTACTTAGTTAAAAAAATTTTTTTTTGTGTGTTCTTGATCTCCTGTTGTCGTAATCACTCCCCCTCCTTTCCCTTAATTGTGGTCTAAAGCATTGTATAACTTGATTTATGATAATTTTCCCTGTTGGGCCCAGTGGTATGTGCCCATGATTTTCATAATTTATTTTTTGTATTCAATATTATACAATGTGTTTCTAATGCATGTTAATCGTGTAAGAAAGTATAAATTTATAAATAAATTTTTAAAAAAAGGGTCAGGAGTTCCAAGACTTGCTCCTCGATGTCCCCAGGAAGGAAGGCTAGGAGCTCAGAACCTTTTGGGAAGAAAATATTTTAAACCGTTATTCTAGCATCCCACATTGCATACTGACAGCTCTTAATGAGCATGCACTTGCAAAATATTGCAAAGTCTGCCACACTACACACAGTCATTCTCCCTAGAGAGATGGCTGAGAAGCACCTCTGTCTAGTAGCCAAAGAGCAGGAGTGTGGAAAGTATATAGTGTGGGCAACCTATGATGCTTTTGTTACAGTATCCAGGGCCTCCGCTATGGGGATTTGGGATGTACAGACTCACCTGGTTGTGTGTCTCAGACCTTGAGCTAGCAGTGCAGGAGAAGCTGTGGATATTGTTTGCCATGGAGATAATCTTTTTGGTGAAAAGATGCAAAAGGCTGTAGACCTCATCAAGAAGCACTTGGATACAATGAAGTTATTCTCCAGGCTCACTCCCAGCTTGGCATCCACATCAAAGAGGTGTTAAGGTAGAGGAAAATGGAAGTTCTACTAGTACTACTCTCAAAGGTGTGGGATCCTCCCCTCCTGCTCTTCTCAGATTCAATAGGGCGCTCACTCTTCCCAGAAGGACCAGCGGACTGGACTCCCCAGTCAAAGCAAGGGA